>NC_069504.1:950640218-950982718 GCF_027579735.1 Bombina bombina
TTTAGTTAAAAAGAATCCACAGGAAATGCTTTTATATTTTAACAGTGCTATGGAATTTTGCTGGACTATACAAATAAATAATAACAGGATAAGCATGTTTGTGCACAACCGTTTTGAAAACTCAGGGGACAAAATCATGCTTCTACAACCATGAAAAAATGGTTGTATTTAAGAAAGGAGAAAAATGTTTGGGGTGTTATTTTAATATTAATAATAAAAAAAATGCTCTGTATTCACAGACTTTCCTGCATGGGATCACCATAATTGGAAGCGTTGTCGCTTATTTTGTAGTTTCTTTGGTCTATAATGCTGTCTGTGTTCTATGTAATGAAGGCGCAAACCCATACTGGATAATGGAGATGCAGATGAAGGAACCCAGCTTCTATTTAGTCTGCATTATTACACCAATAGTGGCTCTGCTACCGAGGTAAGAAGAAGAAATATTGTCAATATTTTTACAAGCACTAGATTAACTTGCTTATGGGAACCAAATTATGTACGTGTGCTTAGAGAAACTACTATGTAAGGATAAAGTTTAGGCAGATCAAACCATAAATGTCTATTTTAGTCTTTTCCAGTCCCTTAAGTGTTTGTAACAGTCTTTTATAGAACAGGATTATTAAATTCAAAAGAACAGAATGTACAATAATAAGCATTTTTCACTGCATGGGAATTATCTCTCCAGCATTATAGGCAATTATTGTTTCAAAATCAAGCTGCTAAATAAGCCAAGAAATAGTTATATTTTTATTTTGTAGACATTTTAATATTGTATCGTGTTTTTTTAACATTCTTGTTTTTGTTACATCTTAAACCAGCACAGTATTAAAGTGAAGGTCAATTTTGATGAATTAGTGCCCGTTTTTAATAAATCTATTAAAAACAAGGACACTTTAATTCATCAAAATTGACATTTCACTGTTTTCTTCAAAAACTTAACTTTTAATCCTGAATGCCGATCCAGCGATTCCCCCAGTCATCGGAAGCCTCTGCAGACATCAGAAATGACGAATCAGGCTTCCTCCAATCACAGCTCCCCCCCGGGGGAATCTTGGCCTGATGCAACGCTGTGATTGGAGGAAGCCGGATTCGTCGATGCGAAGCCGGCTTGCGACGGGCGGAGGAAGTGCTGGAGTATCTGCCAGGATTAAAAGGTAAGTTTTTGAAGAAAACAGTGAAATGTCAATTTTAATTAGTTAAAGTGCCCTTGTTTTTAATAGGTTTATTAAAAACCGGGCACTAATTCATCAAAATGGACCTTCACTTTAAATAATACAGAATATCAAAAAATAATATCAAATCATCATTTATGAAAAGTGAAAAGAATTATTAGCAAAGTGGCTATAAAATAATTCATATATTTAACACAAGATGTGAAGGCATCAATCAGCAGGTAGCTCTCAGTAATACATTGGTACTAATTTTCAAGTTTTCACTTATCCTAATATGTTTAAACGTTTACTATTTTAGGTTCTTAATTTATGCACTGAAAGGGACATGTAGGATTTCTCCTCTTATTGAAGCTCAGAAGTTGGATAAACTCAACAAAGCAGAGAGAGACCTAAAGATACAACAGTGGAGGGAAAGAAAACGTAAATCGACTTCCAATGTAGCTCCTACTCCACCAGATCTTGAAAATTCAACAATAAATTCTGTATATGCATCTCCAGACAGAAAGCCCACCAACAAGTTTACAGTACACAATGAAGACAATAATTGTAACTCCAGTTTCTACAGGGAAGGACAACCTTCATCAGTCACCCCTGCAGGTCTTGTAAGACCAGTCACAAGGAGCAATCACTCCAAACCTGCACCCAGTGGTGTTGGGCCATTAAAAGGTGCTGCCAAGGTTCTGAAAGATAGGGAAGAAGAATTTTCTAGAACCAGCCACCGAAGATCTATTAGTACGGTCACAGTTTAAGGACGACTTTATTGGGAAGCTGAAATGTTGATTCCAGTATATTTATTTATTTATTTTAGATAACAGCTGTTCAACCCATATTGGGGGTAGAAAACAGACGTGAATTGTGTATCCATGACTTCTGCTTTGAAGTTCTATAATTTGATTAACTTTATTGAACTATAAAAGTGACACAATACGAACATTTTTTTAACAAATGTTGTGGACATTAGACTCATAGTCACTGGTAAAAGTCTACAGAAGATTACTCCAATGATTTTGTTGCTGTTAACTGTGCTGAAATCACAGACCACGGCAGTGTGCTACACTGTAATCAAACCTTTATATATATAATTGCAGATTATTTTTTTTAATATACTTTTATGTCTCTGCAATTTGTTGTTCAATTGGTGCTGATTTAATAGAAATTCTTACCTGACATCTGATCACTGTGAAAACTTCAAAGCCATGCATTGCAACACATTCTCAGAAAAATGGTTTGTCTTTACTAGATACTGGACTTCACATCTTCTGTAATGAGTTGTGTACATGCATTCGTGCTTCAAGTGTGAATCTAGTCCCGTTTACTATGTACTGTAGCTTCTATTGTGTCTTTAGTGTGAAAGCAATTTAATATTATTTGAGCTGCATTACATAAATACAAGCAAGCATTTATACATTTCATGTAACAGAAACCAGCCATGTGTCTAGTAGAAATGTTAACATTTAAAAGAAAGTGAAGTGCAACGCAAGCCAAGAAATAAAGTGCCAATTTTATTAGTCGCTGTTACTGTACACATACAGTAGTAACTTCTATATTTATTATATTATTTAATCTTTTTTTTTTTTTATATGGTTTCACTTGGAGATCCTATGAATAATTTGCATTGTGTTTTACAAACCAAATTGTATTTCTAAAAACCTAATTGAGATTTTAATACCTGTTTATTGAATATATGCATCTAATGCTCCATTAACTATCATCTAATGTGTTTAATCAGCAATGAGTTGCTGTTCTTTCTACCAACTGAAGGGGTTAAAGTTTGTTTTTCCTTTTTATACCTTTGACAATAGTGTTGAGATGCAAAAACATCTGTATCTAATAGTAATAATTTTATTCAATATTGCCAATGCCAAATATAGATGAACAAAAAAAGTGAATACTTCTATTTTAAACCATTAAAAACAAATCTAATTAGTAAAGTGTGTTTTAATACCATAAGAAATAAAGCCATCCATTTGCATTGTAAGATGGACTCATGAAATCTTGGCAGTACTTTATGCTCAGTAGGCAGAAATCAATGAAGATATGCGGCTAACCTCATTCCCAAGATACTTACATTAATGGATGGGAACCACGATCCAATGCAATTGCACTTTGATTCAAGCCATCAGTCACATTAATGAGGATCAAATTGGTGTAGTTCACTAAACCAAAATGTGATATCTATCCAATACTTAACAATTCAAACAAAAAGTTAACTTTTTTAAATGTGTCTTAAAAAAAAACAAAAAACTTAACAGTACTGTAGACATCAATCTATTAGTCAGATTTATTTATGAAATTATGATTAAGCACATTTCTCAGTACTACAGATTTGAAGATATGAAATTATTGGTAACTACAGATTATTATGTGTCGGTCATAGACAGAGCTATTTTTACTTTCTGTTAACTAACATTTTATGACTCATAATTATCACCTCCAAGTTGTATCCTCATTTAAAAGGACATAAACAAACAAAAAGATTCTTGAATGATTCACATAATGTATACCAGTTTACTTCTATGGTTAAATTTGCTTCATTCTCTTTTTATTCTTTGTTCAAAAAGAGTTAGCTGAAAACATAGGGCGAACCAATGAAAAGAGGCATAAATGGGAAGCCACAAATCATTCCCTAGCTCCCAGTAGTGCTTTGCTTCTCCTGAGCCTACCTAGGTTTACTTTTCAACAAAGGCTACAGAAGAACAAAGCAAATCAGATCATAGAAGTTTCATTTGGAAAGTTGTTTAACCTGGGACATTTAATTTATATTTTACTACCTCTTTAATTGCCAGTTTATTACCATTAGAGTTCTCTTGCTTACATTCATAATGCTGGAAAATAGAAGAGAAGGTAGCACTCCTTTATTAAAGCTACAGCAACGGTTTAGGGCTCCTGCCTCTTTCTCAAGGTAGCAGGAGCCCAAAAACATTGTTATAGCTTTAATAAAGGCTGTTTCTACTTTATGGAGTGCTGCCTTCTCTTCTATTTTCCATATCTATTGGTTGTGGCTCTATGAGAGGGATCCTGAAGGTGTAAGCACCCTCGCTTTTTGTAAGCCTTATTTGCACAATGCTGGAGTGCTGCTCTGAACTTTGTTTCCAACAAATACAGTCATCATGCTGTCACCATCTTATGTCCTCAAAAAGATGTATATTCGCTTGTATGATGGTCATGCTCAAGTAAAAAAAAACTTTATTCAAATTGAATTTGTGCACAATAACAAATTTATTTTATTTTTGCTCTTGTATCATAGCCTTTTTTTTTTATATATATACAGTAGCGTGGACTAAAACTCTGCGTTCATCAGTGGATAGGAAGGGGAAACACATTATGACCTTTATCAGGCTACCACTAATTACTTTATTGAGTTGACAAACCCTCTGAGAGGAATATCTATTTTGACAGGAAATTAATTTAATTGTTTTTTCCGGATTTACATGTAAGAAAAAAACTCTCCGACAATCACTATATCCCTATAAGGTGTTGTATCTATTTTGTCTTTCCACATTTTTGTGAACAGGGAAATTAGAGCATTTTGAGGTCTATGCTGCTAAAATGAACACACTGTAGTTTTTCAGTCGTTAATAACAAAACATCAACAAAGTGAATTAAAAAGTGTATTTTAAAATAGAATTCCCAATAAAGTTCTCATACATACTACTTGTTTATACAGTACATGATTAAATTGCTATTAAAGGGCTATAAAATTTGAAAATTACTTGCTTTAATTCATTAGAGTGTGTCTTTTTAAGATTAGTGACCCTACACTACTATGTGTTTAACCCCCAGCAAATTAAAATAGAATGTGACATGATTTTATAAACTTATACTCTTTATTTATTAAATATCTCTTTGTTATTATTGATCTTTACTAATAAATAGTTAATCATGTGGCATCTACCCTTATAAATCACAATGGTAAGCAACTCCACATTAATCAATGCTATGAATGAATTACAGGAAATGAAGGATTATTTTTGCTGGGAATCAAGTAACCATCATTCAGTGATGGTCAGTAAATTAGATTCTATAAGATGAATTTATCTGTTTATCTTTTATGCAGTTTTTTCATCATATAGCTTGGACATTTAATAGTGAAGTTATTTAGAAATAGCTGCTTTGGCATATTTTTCATTCTCCAAAGTACTTTCAATTGATCAAGAGATCATTTTTATTTAGTCGAATAACTCTTGTTATTTAGTACTGTATATTTTAATTTAAACACTGGTATAAAATGCATTTTTAGGTGAATTAAATATTTGCACATTTATTTAAGTAACCAATTACTCTACAATATGATATTTGTGACTGTGAAGTATTGGGGTAGCAATGTCTTGCATAAAAAAAAAATATTTATTACAAAATATTACACTCACATTTATAACAATTTTCCAGGTATTTATTTTAAAACCATTTACATAATGTTCTAGATCCACATTTGGACTTATATATTTAGGTACATTTGCAAAATTCAGATTTTTTTTTTTTTTTTTAAAGAAATTAGTATTCACATTATTTACATTTAATGATTCAGATAGATGATACAATGTTAAACAAGTTTCCAATTTAAACCAATGACACAAGGCATTAATATTAAACCACCAATCAATACCTATCTCCCAGTAGTGCACTGCTGTTCCTGAGCCTACCTAAGTATGCTTTTCAACAAACTATAGCAAGAGAACGAAGCAAATTAGAAAACAGAAGTAAATTGGAAAGTTGTTTAAAATTGCACGCTCTCTCTGAATTATGAAAAATTAATTTGAAATTCACGTTTTCTTTAATTCTTAGTTCTCATCAGATGTATATATTTTTAATCTATCGCTGAAGTTTATCCAACCTCTTATTTAACGACATATAAAAAACAGATGACAATGCCTCTTTTCAAAGAAAGTGCAATAAAGTTGCAAACTAAGCCTACTTGAATGTATTTATGCTGCCTATGAATGGTTATTAACACTAATGGTGCATTTGATTTTCAATATGATGGTAAAAATAAGTCATATCTCTAGCCTGAAAAATAGAATAAAAAACGCACTGCCTTTCTGAAAATGGCATTTTTTGTTTCTAGTTTGGGCCGGATTGGCGCTCTTTAAAACATTTCACAAAACTTATTTATGAAGAATGTTTACATTTGCCATTAATGTGTACTGTAAGATCTTTTGAACAGAAACTACTGCTAACTATGTCCTATGCACCATGTATTTAACATATAATTATAATTATTATGGATTACAATCTCTTCTGAAATTGTATTTTGGTACTTTAGATTGCATTTAATGTACCCGTTTATCTCCATTTTATCTTTCACTGTAATCATTTTTTTAGATACAGACTGTAAATTTATTTATTTTATTGTATTAAATTTGTATGTATAAAAAATGTTGCTGCATTTTATAGTCATTCTTTACTTTCACAAAAAAATGATTTTTATTGTAATATGTGAAATATTCAAAATAGAATGGCATTAAAAAATCTTGTTTCTTAAAGAAAAAAATGTTTTCTCATAAGTATAAAAGGGTATAATTATTACCTTTAATTTTAAGCTTACCTAAAGCACGCTCAGGGAGCATCGCTTATCCCAACCCTTCTTCACAGTGCCCAGGAACCACGCTAATATGAGAAGTAGCGCGGCAGATCCCAGAGAGAGGTAATTTAAAGGAATCAAATGTATATTAACAACTTTTGTTTGTATATATTCGTATTTTGAAAATTAGTTTCTGCATTTGTTAGGATATTCATTTTGTGAAAATTAAGCAAATATCCATATTTTTGTTATGAATATTGATTCATATTGAAACAAATGCATACGTTAAATAAATATATTCTATTGTGTCCTGGTTATATGAATTGAATTTTCCATAACCCCTAAAGCATAAACTACAGTTATCGTTAGACTAACAAACGTTAATATAAACCCTACTAATGTGCTGGACATTCTGTAGACCTGTAGTTTTGTACTCTATTGGTTCCCTCACAAATGATAGACTGAATGAGTCTTATCCTACTTGCAAATAGAGAAGTTACCTTTTTTATATACCATCTTTGAGCTTAAAAGGATACTAATCCCAAATTGTTTCTTTCATGATTCAGATAGAGCATGCACTTTTAAGCAACTTTCTAATTGACTCATGTTATCAATCTTTATTTGAAAAGGAAGGCATCTAAGCTAAGGAGCCAGGCAATTTTTGGTTCAGTACTCTGGACAGCACATGTTTATTGGTGGGTGAATTTATCCACCAATCAGCAAGAACAATCCAGGTTGTTCACCAAAAATGGGCTGGCTTCTAAACTTACATTCTTGCTTTTCAAATAAAGATATCAATAGAATGAAGACTATTTGATAATAGGAGTAAATAAGAAAGATTCTTAAAATTGCATGCTCTATCTAAATCACAAAAGAAAAAAAATTGGGTTCAGTGTCCCTTTAAAGTCAACATTTTATTAACGTGTGACAAACGTAAATGATGCTTGATGCATCGCCCCAATACCAGAACAAAAGTTTTGAAGTCTTCAGCGGAAATATTACATCGCTTACTTAGCGTTTGGTTGTAGGAAACCCAACTAGGTAACAAGGACATTTATATACTCATAGAGCCTGAGTATCTAAAGCGCTCTACTGGAGAGATGATTTAAGAAGTCTTGTCAGTACTTTGAAGTCCCGCATAGAATTTTAGAACGGCAAAATTTACCTTGAGAACTATTTATCTCACTGTACAGGGTTGTAGAAGGTAAAATAAATATCTTTAAGATATTGCGTTCTCTAAATGCTGGTGAGTTTTTTTTTTTTTTAATCAGGCCCATAGACTGATAGGGTTTTCTCACATTTAATCACGTCATCTTCAAGACAGGCACACATTCACACCATGTGTTGGGGAGTAGAAATATCCTTAGTAGATATTTTCATATGAATCATACGCATTAGCAAAGTGCAGCAGCATCCAAGAAAAGCCATGAGTATAATAAAAGTAGAAGTCACACACACAGAATAACCATTTCATGTATATTCGCTAGTCATGGAAAAAGAAGATAACCATGTTCAAGAATCTTTCAAGGGGTATGTCACTGGACTGCAAAACAGAACATATTTCTTTCCTATGGCATGGAGAGTCCACAGCACATTCTAATTATTAGTGAGATATTCACTCCTGGCCAGCAGGAGTTGGCAAAGAGCACCCCAGCAGAGCTGTTAAGTATCACTTCCCTCACCCATAACCCCCAATCTTTCTCTTTGCCTTGATTACGGGAGGATGGCAAAGATGGTGTCTGAAGATCTTAATCCTTTTAATGGGTTCTTTTCCCTGCAAGCAAGGATAGGGGCTATGCTGTGTCCATGTAAATCTCTTTATTAAGAGTAATGGTGGCTATTAGCAGTTAGAAGATGGTGAGGTAGTCTTTGCTTAAACTACTGACATTATTGCTACCCCTGTTATAGAAAGCCAGAGTTGGTTACTCTGTTCTTTCTTTTCTATAGATTCCTGGCAGATATGGTGAAGCTGCCACACCTCAGAAAACAGATCCTGTCTTACAGAGCAGGATCCACAGGTAAGTGCTTTCCCTTCTAGGTTTGAAGGTACCGGCACTAAAGGAGTTAAATCCTTGTGGGAAGCATTTAAATCTGTTTTAGGGACACTGCTTTTATGTGAAGAGAGGCATCATTTTTTATTGGGGGCTCAGAGATGGGAGAGTGTATGAAAGTGTTTAACAGGTGTTTGTTTTACTTTTTACTTGTTGCAATCACTTTTCAGCTCAGCTTATTGGCCCAATTACTTTTGCTGTGCTGCTGTTGGTTTGGCGCAATTTTTTTTTAAAGTTTTTTTTTATTGCGGTCACGTGACCGCTCCTCGGCACTTTCGGTTTTCGGCTTTTTTGTTCAGATCGGAGTTTGCCTCGGCGAGTGAGGAGGCTGAATTTTCTTCTATCTACAGTGGCAAGTGGATTTGGGCTGTTCTGGTAACAAGGAGGTGTTTTTTGCTACCGGGTGTGTCCGATTTTCTGTGCTAGTGGGATAGCAACTTCTGGAGGGGTAAGACCTCAGCAGAGCTTAGGGTTTTAAGTGCTTATTTATGTTTTACTGCTTCATATAAATCAACCTTAATTGGCATTTTTTGTTAATTGTGAACTGATTCCCAATTATGGACACTAATACTGAAGTTGATTCATTTGAAAAATGCTTATTGTGTTTGGAGGCTAAGATAATTCATCCTGTACAGTTTTGCTCTTCATGTTTAAATAAAACTTTAAAGTTTAAAGATAAGATGTCTCTCCCTGAGCCTCCTGTCTCTCAGGATAGTGTTATACCAGCTACGTCTCAGCTTTCCCCTCAAGCTTCCCAAGCTTCACACGCAGTGCCCTGAGGCTCCTCTCAACCTCCTGTGGGTGTTTTTTTACCTGGGGATTTCACTGTGCAGATAACCTCTGCTGTTTCTGCAGCTTTATCAGCACTTCCAAAGGTTTCTGGTAAACGAAAGAGGAAATCTAAACATATTGATGTTAGTAAGGCTGACTCTGCTAAAGCTGCATTAGTCAGTTTGTCTCAGTTATCTGATGAGGATGATTCTTCAGTGGCTTCTGACGGGGAATTGTAAGATTCTGATACTGTAGTGACACATTCTGCAGATTCAGAGGAGATTAATTTCAGATTTATGTAACAACACCTTCGAGTTCCTTTGAAGGAGGTTCTTGATACTTTGGAAGAATCTGAATCTGTTGTGAAAAATCCAAAGGGTTCTAGTAAGCTTAATAGGGTATATGATGTATCCTCATCTGTGGAAGTATTTCCAGTTCCAAACCGTATGGCAGATATTATAACTCGGGAATATCCCATGGTTACAGAATAGGATTCAAATCTTGTTCTCCTAGGGGCAGGTTCCATCTGTCAAGGTTATCTGCGAATCAGATAAAGAGAGAGACCTTCTTAAACTGCGTAAAGGACCTATCATCCCTGGGAGTCATTGTTCCAGTTCCTCTAGAGAAACAGGGTCTAGGATTCAAAATTCAAATCTGTTTGTAGTTCCCAAGAAGGTGGGCACTTTTCGTCCCATTCTGGACTTAAAGGGTCTCAATTAATTCCTCAGGGTTCTGTCCTTCAAGATGGAGATGATCCGTTCTATTCTTCCTTTGGCCCAAAAGGGTCAGTTCATGATGACCATAGATCTGAAGGACGCGTATTTTCATGTTCCTATTCACATTGATCATTACCAGTATCTAAGGTTTGCCTTCCTGGACAAAAAATTCCAGTTTGTTGCCCTTATTTTTGGCCTTGCTACAGCTCCCAGAATTTTTACTAAGGTTCTGGGGGCTCTTCTAGCAGTGGTGAGGTCCCAGGGTATTGCTGTGGTGCCTTATCTAGACAACAATCTAGTTCAAGCACCATCTTTTCCTTTAGCAAGGTTTCATACCGAGATCTTGTTGTCTATTCTACGTTCCCATGGTTGGAAAGGGAATCTGGGAAAGAGTTCCCTTGTTCCAGATACAAGGGTTTGTTTCTTGGGAACAATCATAGATTCCCTGTCCATGAAGATCTTTCTGATGGACGTCAGAAAAGCCAAGCTTCATGTTTCTTGCTTGTCTCTCCAGTCTGCTATTTGTCCATCTGTGGCTCAATGCATGGAGGTGATTGGACTGATGGTTGCCTCCATGGACATCATTCCTTTTTGCTTGGTTCCATCTGAGACCCCTGCAGCTATGCATGCTCAGTCAGTGGAATGGGGACCACTCAGATATCTTGCAAAAGATCATTTTGGATTCCACAACAAGAGTCTCACTCTCATGGTGGGTTTCACAGGACCATCTGTCTCAGGGCACATGCTTCCTGAGGCCTTCCTGGGTGATTGTGACCATAGACACCAGCCTGTTAGGCTGGGGAGCAGTTAGAGGTTTCTTAAAGATACAGGGTCTGTGGACTCCAGAGGAGTCGTCTCTTCCAATAAACATCTTGGAGTTGAGAGCAATTTTCTATGCTTTAATAGCTTGCCCTCAACTAGCTTTGGTCTGATTTATCACCTCGCATCACCTCAGTGGCTTACATCAATCACCAGGGAGGAACTCTGAGTTCCTTGGCAATGAAGGTGTCTCTACAGTGGGTGGATTCTCACGATTGTTATCTCTCTGCCATCCACATACCAGGGGTGGACAAGTGGGAGGCGGATTTTCTAAGCAGGCAGACTTTTCATCCCGGAGATTGGGCTCTTCACTCAGAGGTTTTCACAAATGATAACTCTCAGGTGGGGGGTTGTGGAGTTGTATCTGATGGCGTCTTGTCAAAATGCCAAGCTTCCAAAGTACAGTTCAAAGTCAAGAGATCCTCAAGCCGTTCTGGTAGATGCTCTAGCGGTTCCTTGGAACTTCAATCTAGCATACCTGTTTCCTCTGTTAGCGTTGCTTCCACAAGTAATTACTTGCATCAAACAGGAGAGAGTTTCTGTGATTCTAATAGCTCCTGCATGGCCTTGCTGGATCTGGTTTACGGATCTGGTGACAATGTCATCTCTTCCGCCATGGAGGTTACCTTTTAGGAAGGACCTTCTACTTCAGGGTCCCTTTCTTCATCCAAATCTGGTTTCTCTCAAACTGACTGCTTGGAGATTGAACGTCTAAGTTTGGCTAGACGTGGCTTCTCTGAGAAAGTCATAGATACTATGCTTCAGGCTTGTAAACCGGTTACTCACAGAATTTACCATAGGGTATGGTATAAATACCTTTATTGGTGTGATTCAAAAGGTTTTTCTTGGAACAAAGTCTTTTGTTCAGGCCTTGTTCAGAATTAGGCCTGTGTTGAAATCTTTTGATCCTCCTTGGAGTCTTAACCTTGTTCTTAGAGTTTTGCAGCAGGCTTCGTTTGAGCCGATGCATTCTGTTAGTATTAAATTATTATCTTGGAAGGTTTTGTTTCTTCTTGCTATTTCTTCTGCTCGCAGAGTTTCCGAACTTTCGGCTCTCCAGTGTGATTCCCCTTACCTTATTTTGCATGCTGATAAGGCGGTCCTTCGTACTAAGCTGGGGTTTTTCCCTAAGGTGTCAGGAAATGTGTTAAAACAGTATTTGAAGCAAAAAGTCTGAGATTTTGCATATCTAATCTGCATATCTTACCCAGAATCCTCTTGTGCATTGGTAAAAGTGTATATGTTTTACTGGGGAAAAGCAAGCGGGTATACTTGCCTAAATGTGCTAATTTCCTATGCTAATTTTTTTTTATTGATTTACTTTTGCGACATGGAGGATTTTAATCTCAAACTTTTATCTTTTATCTTTAAACTTTTATCTATTATAGTGCTACGGAATCTGTTGGCGCTCTACAAATAACCAATAATAATAATAGGTGAACCTGTCCCAAACTCAAACCTTTTATGGCACAAGGTGTATACCCTATTAACTAAACTAAATATACATAGCCAAAAAAACACCAGAAACAGCCTTATTACATGTGGGTCTACACTCCCTAAGTACCAGAGTTATTTTTGTGTCTATCTCTTTTCAGCCACCAGATTGGCGATTACCAGAGAATGGAAGAGCCAATAGCCCCCTAGCTGGTCTGCCGTCTCAGACATTATGGCCTATATCAATTCTATGGAACGTAATATATTTTACACCTTAGATAAAATTGATCTCTTCAAAACGATATGGGAAGATTGGAATAAATTATTTAGCCCCAATTGGCTTCCTAGGAAAATGAGAAAGATATGCCAAAAGAAAAGCGCTACAATCCCTGTTAGGGTGGGTGTTGCTAAAGGTGGCGCCCACGATATATATTAACATTAAATGAATAAAGGTAAATGACAGAAGGTCAATAAAAGTTATTTAATGAAACAATCCTCTTAAAATCAAATTAGGTAAATGTACATTTAATATAGGTAAATACAATAAGGGTACAATAAAAATACAATAAAAACAATTATAGTACGCGACTGGATGATTTCACGAATAGAGGCAATGGTTACAATAATGAATATAAAAAACAAAGATGTTAATCTATTGCGATGTGTTATTAAATATTTAATAGCTACCTAGTTAAAATAATTACAAAATTACCTATAAAATAAATCCTAACCTAAGTTACAATTAAACCTAACACTACACTATCAATAAATTAATTAATTAAATAAATTACCTACAATTACATACAATTAAATAAACTAAACTAAATTAGAAAAAAAAACAAAACACAAAATTACAAAAAATAAAAGAAGATTACAAGAATATTAGGCTAATTACACGTACTCTAAGCCCCCTAATAAAATAAAAAAGCCCCCCAAAATAATAAAGGTCCCTACCCTATTCGAAATTAAAAAGTAACCAGCTCTTTTACCAGCCCTTAAAAGGGCTTTTTGCGGGGCATGCCCCAAAGTAATCAGCTCTTTTGCCTGTAAAAAAAAATACAACCCCCCCAACATTAAGACCCACCACCCACATACCCCTACTCTAACCCAAACCCCCCTTAAATAAACCTAACACTACCCCCCTGGCTGATCGGAACAGCCAATAGAATGCAAGCTCAATCTGATTGGCTGATTAGATCAGCCAATCGGATTGAACTTGAATCTGATTGGCTAGTTCAATCAACCAATCAGATTTTTCCTACCTTAATTCCGATTGGCTGATAGAATCCTATCAGCCAATCGGAATTCGAGGGACGCCATCTTGAATGACGTAATTTAAAGGAACCGTCATTCATCGTCTAGTCGTCGGTGAAGAAGGATGTTCCGCGCCAGAGGTCTTGAAGATGGAGCCGCTACTCGTCGGATTGATGAAGATAGAAGATGCCACTTGGATGAAGATGTCTGCTGGTCCGGATGTCCTCTTCTGCCCGGATAGGATGAAGACTTCTGCCGGTCTGGATGTCCTCTTCTGCCCCATCGGATGAAGACTTCGGCCCGGCTGGGTGAACACGACTCAAGGTAGGGAGATCTTCAGGGGGGTAGTGTTAGGTTTATTTAAGGGGGGTTTGGGTTAGAGTAGGGGTATGTGGCTGGTGGGTTTTAATGTTGGGGGTTGTATTTTTTTTTTTACAGGCAAAAGAGCTGATTACTTTGGGGCATGCCCCACAAAAAGCCCTTTTAAGGGCTGGTAAAAGAGCTGGTTACTTTTTAATTTAGAATAGTGTAGGGACCCCTATTATTTTGGGGGGATTTTTATTTTTTTAGGGGGCTTAGAGTAGGTGTAATTAACCTAATATTCTTGTAATCTATTTTTAGTTTAATTTAGTGGGGGTTTTTTTGTAATTTAGTTTAGTTTATTTAATTGTATGTAATTGTAGGTAATTTATTTAATTAATTTATTTATAGTGTAGTGTTAGGTTTAATTGTAACTTAGGATAGGATTTATTTTACAGGTAATTTTGTAATTATTTTAACTAGGTAGCTATTAAATATTTAATAACTATTTAATAGCTATTGTACCTAGTTAAAATAAATACAAAGTTGCCTGTAAAATAAATATAAATCCTAAAATAGCTACAATATAATTATTCGTTATATTGTAGCTATATTAGGGTTTATTTTACAGGTAAGTATTTCATTTTAAATAGGAATACTTTAGTTAATAAGAGTTAATCTATTTCGTTAGATTAAAATTATATTTAATTTAGGCGGTGTTAGGGTTAGGGTTAGACTTAGCTTTAGGGGTTAATACATTTATTAGAGTAGCGGCGAGGTCCGGTCGGCAGATTAGGGGTTAATACTATTTATTATAGGGTTTGCGAGGCGGGAGTGCGGCGGTTTAGGGTTTAATGACTTTTAGAGTAGCGGGGAGGTCCGGACGGCAGATTAGGGGTTAATAAGTGTAGGTATGGTAGTGGCGACGTTGGGGGGGCAGATTAGGGGTTAATAAATATTATATAGGTGTCGGCGATGTTAGGGGTACATAGGTATAATGTAGGTTGTGGCGGTGTCCGGAGCGGCAGATTAGGGGTTATTAAGTGTAAGGTTAGGGGTGTTTAGACTCGGGGTTCATGTTAGGGTGTTAGGTGCAGACTTAGAGAGTGTTTCCCCATAGGAAACAATGGGGCTGTGTTGGGAGCTTAATGCTGCTTTTTTGCAGGTGTTAGTTTTTTTTTCATCCCAAACTGCCCCACTGTTTCCTATGGGGGAATTGTGCACGAGCACGTTTTCCCAGCTTACCGCTACCTTAAGCAACGCTGGTATTGAGAGTTGAAGTGGCGGTACATTCAGCTCAACGCACCCTTTTTGGAGCCTAACGCAGCCCCTCAGACAACTCTAAATACCAGTGTTGTCTTAAGGGTGCGTTGGGAAAAAAGCTGCGTTAGCTACGCGGGTCTTTACCGACAAAACTCTAAATCTAGCCGTTTGTTTGTACCCTGAGAAAGAGCCAAATTATCCTATCAAAGATAGGAGTTTTGGTATATTAACTGAGGTGTTAGAAACATATAGCAATATGTCATCCACATATAACTCGATCTTCAGTTCATATTTCCCTATCTTTATTCCCTCTAATTCTTGGCGTATAAAAATAGCTAGGGGTTCAATTGCGATATCAAATAAAAGCGGAGAAAGTGGTCATCCCTGTCTTGTACCTCTCTCTAAAGAGATTTGCGGGGATTCCATATCGTTGACTAGAAGTTTAGTGTATGAACTGTTATATAGATTATGTATAAACTTCAACAGTTTGCCTCCAAATCCAAATTTGGCCAGCGAAGAGAGAAGATGATCATAGTGAATATAATCAAATGCTTTTTCTGCATCAATTGTGATAATTGCTGCATCTGACCTTGCCTCCGGACTCTTCCTGTCTGTATCCTTGAAGTAGTCCACCACTAGAAAAACCTCTCTAATTTTAGATGCTTAGATATGAATATGTAGGAACCCAGCTTGATCTTTATGAATACTGTCTTTCATGGCTAATTGTAGTCTTTTTGCCAAAATGGTTGTAAAAATGTTTTAATCTGTGGGCCTATATGATGCCCTGTTTGGGGATTAAGATAATTTGGGAGGCTGCAAAACCTATTGGGATCTGAATGTTATCTGCGTAAAAATAGTTAAACATTCTTTCTAAGTGAGTGGTCAGTTCAGGGATGAGAATCTTATAAAATTCATTGGGTAATGCATCCGGACCTGGTGCCTTACCCATTTGTAATTCCTTAATAGTCTGAGAGATTTCCTCTGCCGAAATTGGCAGGTTAACTGCCGTAACCGCAGACTGCTCTAAAATTGGTAATGCTATTTTTTCCCAGAACTCCACTTTGCTTGATTCCCCTGACTCTGAGTGAATATAGATCTTTGTAATATCCTGAGAACATCTCTGCTGAGTTAAAGGACCAGTCAACACTGTAGATTTGCGTAATCAGCAAATGCAAGATAACAAGACAATGCAATAGCACTTAATCTGAACTTCAAATGAGTAGTAGATTTTTTTTTCTGACAATTTTAAAAGTTATGTTTTTTTCCACTCCCCCTGTACCATGTGACAGCCATCAGCCAATCACAAATGCATACACGTACCATGTGACAGCAATCAGCCATTCACAAATGCATACACACTTATTCTTGCACATGCTCAGTAGGAGCTGGATACGCAAAAAGTTTAAATATAAAAAGACTGTGCACACTTTGTTAATGGAAGTAAATTGGAAAGTTGTTTAAAATTGCATGCTCTATCTGAATAATGAAAGCTTAATTTTGATTGATTGTCCCTTTAACCGATTTACCTGCCTCCTTTATTGTTTCAATAAGTGTTGATTTTTTGTTGTTCTTCACTAAATTGGCTAACAACCTACCAGCTTTATTGCTGTACCTATAGAACTGTGCTTGAGATCTGAGCTCTTTTTGTGTCGCAGTCTGGAGTATAAAAAAATCCCGTTCTTTTTTTGCACTAGTGTATTTGTCCCATTTTGCCTTTGTTGTGTGTTGTAAATATCGATTATATGCATTGGTCAAAGGGTTCAACATTTCTTTTTCCACATTGCCATATATGCTATTATATATCCTCTTATAACGGCCTTTGCAGCCTCCAAGAATATTGCAGGGTTATCTACTGAACCAGAGTTAAGAAGAATATATTCACTCAATCAATCAATCTTTTAACCAAGTTTTAATTTTTTTTTTTTTTTTTTTTAAATTAAATTTTTTATTGAGGTAAAGTGCGGTATACAAACAAGATTTTTAAACATTCCACAAGTGTCAACATAAACACCATAGTGCAAGGTTCATCATACATTGGATAAGTTGCAAAGCATTATCTGTAAGACCTACGAATAGAATAACACCAAAGTAAGCACAGTTAAACAAAAAAGTTTCTTTGCTTGATAGAGACACAATACAACCGTGCCAATGATAAAGTAAGCCTCCTATCGTACTTCAAAGAGCCACTCTTGGACTCCTGATTAAGGGGGTGCTTCGCAATATTATGAGTCTATCTGCTATATATTGGACCGCTCGTGGATCCCATTCTGATTACCTCAGATTTTTAAAGTTTTTATTATAATAACCAACTGTTAGGGACTGTATTGAGGGAGGAACATGTAAATATAACCAGGCTTAATCCCTGTTAGCTGTCATAAAGGAAAGGACAAAGAAAACAGTTAAGATACAGTATGGATCTAATTTCGATTACCTCAGATTTTTAAAGCTTTTATTATATTAACCAACTGATAGGGACTATATCAAGGAAGGAACATGCAAACATAACCAGGATTAATCCCTGTTAACTGTCATAAAGGATAAAGAAGGTAGTTAGGATGCGGTATAAGTAAGACAGACCGCGCATTTAACCCTCTTAAATAGGGAGGTATATTGTATGGGGGGGGTAGGGGGGAGGAGGTGGTAATTTGGATATGGCAAATCTAATACATCAAAAAGCTATGTCCTCCAGAACAGGAGAAAGAAAGGCAGGGGCAACTGCAAGTTTATAACTCAGAATATGCATCAGTATAGCAATTCGCCTCAGCTATGTGAAATTAAGTGCATATGAGCTAATAATAGGTGCATAGCAAAGGACCAATGCGCAGTAGAGCAATGTTATACTCAAAATATCAGGAGAAGGAGATCTAACTATATAGGGCTGACATGCATTGTAAAGCTCAGCTCTGGATCTATGGTAGGGAGGATTACAAAGTCTGCAGGACCAGCCTGCGCTGGTAATGTAACATATACTTAGTGCAAGGGAGTACATAGCGGTATGCAATCTTTACTAATGTACAGACATCTAAAGCTATCATGCAGGTGCACATGTACATATTCACTGAGGAATGACCATATCACACTTTAAACAGATATGCCGAATTATCATGAAGTATATTATCAAACCTCATACAGAATGCCATAACCCAATATACCATAAAATAAGGTAAATAAATGCTATCCTCAGATGCCTCCAGTACATACTGAAGCGTGTAACTTATATATAATAGATGAGTGCTGATGCAGGTTACTGCCCTGGACCAAGATACAACCGTGTAGTGACTGTAATGGAGGCTCATATGTAGTTTAACAAATATACTTAGTGCTGCTTTTAAATAGACATTGCAGAGCAGTATGGTTATAACACTATAGGAAGAGATCCTGAAAATTAAACACATGTGCAGTGCAGTAGATGCCCTAAAGTCTCTGAAGTGAATTATCATAGGGAGAGCAAGCTGTGCAAACATTAAAATATAAGGCAAATTGGATTCACATATTCAACATTCTAGAACAATGTTATGCAATACATATTACATCAAAGATTCTGAGAAACAAAGGGAAATGTGAGCACGGAGAATGTTTATCCTCAAAGAGAACCAGCATTTTCCAAACTGAAAAAAGAGTGTCTTTTTATACGCTGACACCACAAGTGTTTCTCCTGTGACATAGACAAAAGGATAGTTAGCAAATACTGTGCCCTATTCTTAAAGTACGGTGTGATGGCAAGAACTGCTATAAGTTGGGCTGTTCATGAAATGTCTCTAGCACCACTCTAGAAGCCATGACCTTGTTGGGGGCTAGCTTATTCCCCATCGAGGAAGTTCCCAGTGGTGTGGACAACCACTAACATATGTGTGAACTCTCTCACCCCCTAGTTTACCACCAGGGTCCCAGTGTCTTAGCAGGTAATGGCTTGCGCAAAGTATTGTGCCATCTTGTAATGGAGACGGTGAGTACTGACCTAAGGCATGGAGGAGAGCAAGAGGAATCACCAGAGCTGTAGTTAGAGTTGCGCTGTGCAGCTTCAGGGACTCGCTGTTATGGCCGTGTGTCAAGATTGGTGCGAGAGCTTCAGGTGGGAATACACTGGTTTGGGGGAAAACATCCACAGCTGCGGTAGTATGCCCTGCCCTTCTAGCCGCCGGGTAAATAAGATGGACTGACTCATTTATTGTGCCTTCATCCCGGTCCAGCGTAACTGTGGTGTAGGTAGGGGGTAATCGCCGGGGCCCCTTAGCGACACCCCCTCCTCGTTCAGACAAGACGGGCTCAGTGACGTCGGGTTGCCGGGATTGACAGCCGATATCACCGTTGCATGCTGCATATAGCTGGTCGGCAAGAGTAGCGTGGTGATTTTTAAGTAAGATCCTAAGCTCCTCAAAAAAGCAGGACGGGATTCTCATGGTGCGAGCTGGAGAGCAAAGTGTGAGAAGTAAATTTTCAGTTGCCATGCTAGGTAGACAGTTATTAGCCAAAAAGGTAGCGTTTTCAATATGGCGGCTCCCCCTCTCAGCTCCACAGTATAGGCCAGCAATAGTAACTCGGTGAAGACTCACCGGATCCTTAAAAAATGAATAAAAGCGAAGTAACAGTTCCTGGGGCCATCCACAAAGATTTAGGTAGTAAAGGGAGACTGTGATACACGAATAGACCTCAGAATTAGGATCTTGGGCCCGGGAGCTGCACCAAGACACGTCCTGCCAGCACTGCAGTTGGCTCCGCCCCCCAAGTTTTAAATTTTATATTGGTTACAGGTATTTTGGAAAATAAAATTGGGGAGGTAAGGGGGGGCCATTTTGAAGCTGAATCTAAAATTAAATTGGAGCATGATCTGAGATACACACTGGGGCTATGCTGGCTTTAACATATTTTTAATTAACCTCTCGTCCACCAAAACTAAGTCTATTCTCGAGAGAGATTTTGAGGCTTTTGAGATACATGTGTATTCCTGTAGTGTTGGGTTTTGTATTCTCCAAATGTCTCGAACTGCCAAATCTTTAAAAATATTCTTAAATATTTTACTTTCTAAGTTGTCTCTTCGAGTTTTATTTTTATTAGGGCCTTTTCTAAGCCTATTAATTGGGTATTGAGGTAAAATCCCCCGCCATGATAAGAAGCCCTTCCTTAAGCTGCAGAATTTTTGATTGAATTGAATGCCAGAAGCCTGGACTGTATTCATTTGGTGAGTAGAGGTTGCACAGAGTGGGTATTAATTTGTCTAGCTTTAATTTCACCAGCAGAGCAGAAATCTACTCTCTGTGTCAGTGGTAACTGACAAAATATTATAGTTGAGCTTTTTGCCCATTAAAATTGCCAGACTTCTCTTCCTGGCCAAACTTGGCGCTGCTATGACCTCTTTCACCCAAGTCATCTTTAGTTTTGTGGCTTCCTCTGAATTCAGATGGGTTTCCTGCAAGAAGGCTTTTCATTTAATTGGAGACTTGAAGCCTCCTACGTTCCATGATGTGATAATAAAATAGTTACTTCTAGAAATTATTTATAGTATACCTGTGGGGGAGAAGCGGGGGGGAGGGGGAGGACCAGGAACCTGAACAGAAAAACCTACAACAAATTTATTCCCCAAACGAGGGAAATATAATCCCTTAAATCAGTATCTCATAGAGGATTTACATAGTAAGTATAAGCAAAGAGAGCACAACTCCCTTCTGTTCCTCTGCAGGAAGAGGCCCAATCCTCCCGCCCTAGGTTAAGGATATTCTATTGACCTCCAAAAAACCTCTCCTTGGCCTTCTGAAAAGAATGATTTTGGCCATTTAGACTGATTCTCAAAATGGCCGGGTATAAAATTGTCGCCTGAATACCTGCATTAATCAATTTACTGCATATTGCGGAAAGATCCTTCCTTTCATTGATGTCCGATACGAGAAATCTTGAAATAACAGGATTTTGGCTCCATCTATAAACAAGGGTTGGTTCTTTCAAAAATATTGCAGTATCAATGATTTATGCTGAAAATTTAAGAACTTTGCAATGATCGGTCTTGAATTTATTTTCCCTGTATCTTTGGGATGGGGTTTACCCATTCTATGCAATCTTTTGCTGATAATCAGGGAATCAATTCTAGGAATCTTAAGTAGCTGCGGTATAGTGATAGACAATAGTTTAACTAAATCCTCGTTCTGTTGGTTTTCGAGAACCCCTATTATTCTAATGTTGTTCCTTCTGGAACGGTTTTCAAGGTCTTCAATTTTATTCTGTAATTTTGTTATACACGCTGAGTTGCTATCTATTTTGTTTTCATGTGCTTCTGTCAGGTCTTCTAAGTCAGAGATTCTCTGTTCAGCCTCCTGGATCCTATTGGCGAACTGCCTGACCTCAATAGTAAGATTAGAAATTTCCTGTTTGATGTCTGTTTTAAGCATTTCAAATTTTGGTGCTAAAGCTTCTAGGATGTTATTCACTAAGGCTTGAAAATCTGTAGTTTCCCCCAGCCGCGAGGTATTACTTGACTCTAAATGGATGTCCACAAAGGTGTCCACTGTGTGTTTGCTTTTTCGATCTCTGGTTTTTGAAGACATAACTGGAGTTAGAGATTTAGTGTGGCGGGTGACTTGAGGAATTTTTATCATACAAACATGCAAAGTGATAGTGCTAGGCCGTGCAAAAGACTGTAAGCTTATTCCGTATTCTTAATAGTGGTAAGGGAGAGAAACACACAAACAAGGGACGAAAAAAAAGGGGGTGAAGAAGGAAGTGGAAAGTGCCTGTGGGAAAAAAATTGTATTAAATATAGTGCCTAAAATTAAGTCCAGTTATGTCAACTCTTTGCAACAAGATTACCAGCTTTTCTCAAAAGCCACTTAAAATGGCCAATATTATCCCTAGATATAGGGTAACTACAAAACTTTTATTTAAGAAAAAATTGGAAGCTTGCTGTGCCCCAGCTCTTTAGAATAGTACCTGTGTCCCCTGTCCACAGCTTGCATAGACTACAATGTCCTACCCCTTGCCTTATTTATACCACTCAATTATTTGCCTTCTTAATCTTAAAATGGCTTGACAATTAAAAGGGGAGCTTGTTTTTTAGGGAATTCAAAGATAAAGAGAAAAACTTAGAATACTTTACAAAAAAACCTCTATACAGAGAGAGAGAGAGAGTCTTTCCTTCCCCTAGTTTATACAGATGTCAGCAGAAAAAAGAAAATAAAAATACACTTTTTAGCTTTATCCTAAAACATGAAGTGCTGGAATTAGTTCTCAGACAATCGCCTCAGATATAAAGTTGTCTCAGGCTGCCGCAGCCTGAGCTCTCAGAGCTAATTCAGCTGACTCAGCTCACATCAACCATCACAAAATTATACAAATCAAGAGAGGTTGAGATTCTATTCACCCCTCTGACTTATATAACCCCTAGCAAAACACAGCCAACAAGCAGTATTCAACATAAGCACATTTGTAGAGTTAACCTTGGGCTTTTTGCTAATATGCCTAAATTACCAGCATATACAATAAACGCCTAACAATTACTAGCTGAATGAATGAAGGTGAATGAAGTTCTGCCTGTATGGCTTTTTATTTTCTCTCTTTTTTTTCCCTTCCCTTCTCCTCTCCTTTTCCCCTTGACCACGCAGTCTGGTAACTCCAGAGACTGAGATGTAGAACAAATATTTAGTCCAACCTGTAGCTGTGGTTTTTATGTACAAAATAATAAAATAAAAATGTAGAAAAAAAAGGGAGTATTAATAGCCCCTCTGACATGGGATGCCTCCTAGACCCAGTGACCCAAGTAAGTACCAAGGAGCTTATAGTTATTTCAGCCCCCTTTCACTTGGGAGGAACACAAGATAGCCAGGTGCAGTCTGTGTACGTTAATGAAAGTTTAACACAGTAGCAAGCTGCTAAGTTCAGCCAGCCAAGCCAAACCCGTTAGGTGCTTCTTGCCACCCTTGAACATGTTAGTGCATAGCTCAAGATTACTCACAGTTTAGTAGGTGAGCATATAGCCGACTCTGTTTCATTATTCTGGGCTAGTATGACCTGTGCACTGGTAAGGCGATGTAACCCCTCTGGAAGAGCCTCCCTCAGATGTAACCTCTGTTGACCTCTGGTGAGCCTGTGAAGCCTCCCGGAACCTTTCCGCCACCAGCTTTTAAGCCTCTAGGTGATGGGCTCCACCAGGGCTCCCAGCCTTCTCTATATGGCTGCCGCCTCACTGTGGGTTGTGTCAGGCCTTCTGTTCTGACCCGATGTTCCTGTCACTCTGGATTGACAACGTCAGCTGAGCCTCATACCCACCAGAATACCTCCGATAAATCTTTTTCCGCCCGACGGCATTTGATCAGACCCCCCTCTCACAGCACCAGTGGGAGCGGGGGAGGTTCTTGCTTGTCCTGGAGCTTGTTCGTTGTGGGCCCTCACAAGATACTGATAGTTTCCACTTGTTCTCGGCGCGATTGGAGTGGCGTCTCCAGCGGGATTAAACCAATTCTGGTCGGATATCAGGGTAGATGATCTCTGTCTAAGCCTCTGCGCCTGTTGCACTAAGGCTGTTCCAGAATGAGAAATCTCAGTTCTCTGCCTGTGGCATAAGGCTTGGGTGAGCTATGGGCCGGATCTGTGCAACACCGCCTGGCTCCTCCCTCCGGATATCCCTATTCCTTCATTTTGATTACTGCACCGTCAGCAAATAATTCTATTGGTCAATTTAAGTGTCAATCAAACACCAACATGATGGACGATCACGCTTAACCAAACACGGCCCGGCAGGTTTTGAAACACATGCAGTTATGTACATGTAATTTTGTATCTTTTTAAGCAAGTGTTGCTATTACTAACCTTATCACCTGATGAAAGTCTTCAGACTGAGAATCATGCTTTGATACTTTGTGTTTTTATTGTTAAGCATATATAAAACCAGGGGCTTATTACTGCCTAGGCAAACAAGGCATGTGCCTAGGGTGGCAGTTTGACAGGGGCAGCATTTTTTGCAGCCTCTAAAGGAGCAGTAGCTGATTTAACTTTCTAGTAACACAACTACTAGAAAGTTAATTCATCTGCTGCCCCTTCAGAGGTTGGTTTGAGCAGCATATATTCCACGTACTGGAGCCAGTTGCCTTATCCCCACCCAGTACAGAAGCAGTCACAGCATGTAGCTCCCTAGTAGCCCCTATCCCTCTGTGTCCTGCCTCCACTGCCTGAAGTTCTTACTGGGGCTTGCTCGAGTGGAGCATGTCTGTGAGACCATACATTTCAAGCTACAGTTAGTCTCCTCCTGCCTTTGAAGCCATTTTGGTTTGTCTTACAGCTACCTTCCCTGTGCCGGAGCACTGTGCTGACAGCCCATGCTTAAGCTGGTACACTGCAGGCAGCAGAAATTACAGACAGAGCAACATAACAGGGAATCAAGGTAAAAGGGACAGGGGCTGCCCTAACTTCTTAAAGTCTGTTTATTTTTAATGGAAAATGTTTCTTTGATGTGCTATTTTACTGGTCGAAGTCTCAGAATTTTTAATCCCTATGCTCTTTCTAGGAACTTTTGTTCTAAATTAATTAAAGTGTATTTAGAAGCTGCGTTTCTTCGTATTGATCCAATTTCTTGTGTGTGTGTATATATATATATATATATATATATATATATATATATATATATATATATATATATATATATATATATATACGAGCTTATAAGCCTACCCAGAAGTATATTTATTTTTTAAGCTACAGATGTAGCAACACCCTATTTTGTAAGTCTGTTTTTATATAAATATTTAAGTTACAGGTCTAGCAATACTGTATTTTTATGGACTGCTGTCCCTAATATATCAAAAATATTATATATATATAATAATAATAATAAACTACAGGTATAGCAACACCCTAGTTGGTCACACTTATTTTAAATATATAAGCTAAAGGTGTAGCAACACCCTATTTGGACGGACTACTGTCCTTAATATATCAAAAATTTCTGCTCTTCAAATTATGTCTACTTTGAGTAAATTTCTTTGTAAACCAAATTTTTAGTAAAACAGGCATCACTTCCAGTTAATAAGTAAGCCTAGTACATGTCTGTCTATGACTCTAATTTTGACATCTGCAGAGCTTTTTACTCGAGAGAAAGCTACATATAGCTGGCCATGACTGAAAACAGGCTCAGGCAAATAGATGCCAACTCTATCTAAAGCTTGACCTTGAGACTTGTTAATGGTCATAGCAAAAGCCAATTTTACTGGAAATTCTCTTCTTCGTAATACAAAAGGAAGTTCTGTATTTCTTGGGGCTAAGTCTATTCGAATAAAGACATTTGGCCCTTCAGCTGTACCTGTTAATACTTGAGCAATAACTACATTTTGATGCAAAGCTTTCACAACCAATCTGGTACCATTACAAAGACCTCTTTTGGTGTTAAGGTTACGAAAAAGCATAATAATACTTCCAATTTTAAGATTGAGTTTATGAATTGGCATTCCAGAAGGAGCCAATTCATTTAAAAATGTAACTGGATAATAATAATTATCCCTATCTTCCTGTGATTCATGTTCAATGTAATCAGTGCTTAAATAAGTAGAGGTTTCACCTTCTAACAAATTAAGAACTTCATTGATCTTGTCAGCATCACTATTTTTTGGACATAAAATTGTTTACCAACTGTTTACCAAAAATCTCCTTTACATTGGAGTCTTTGCAGATCATTTGAGATGGAATTTCAAAGATATCTTCATGAAAGTCATGCTCGTTTGTCAGTATTCCACTTCCAAGCTTTAAAAGCCAAGATCTAAACTCAGGATCAACAGATCTTACATTATTTGTCAGCTTCAAAACCATAAACATATGCCAGAGTGGATTAAATTTTATGCTGGCTTTTTTTTATTTTTTATGCTGACTATAGCTGATCTACTTCCATGTGCAACAACAGGAAGAGTTTGTCTGAAATCACCACTGAGCAGAATTTTTTTTTCCTCAAAAAGGTTTGTTGTTATTCCTCATCTCTTGAAAGAGTTTGTTGATGCATCTGAGTGCATCACTGGAAGACATGGTAGATTTATCCCAAATAATAATCTTTGCAGAACGGATCATTTGCCCATCATTAGAGGTTTGCCTCATGGAAGAAGTTGAAGTATCCAACAAAGGAACTGGCAACTTAAACTGTGAGTGGTATGCTCGTCCATCTTCAAGCAAATTTGCCACAATACCTGTTGAAGCAACTAATAATGCTACCTTACTATTTCCTCTAAATGTCGTCAACAAAGTCTTGTATAGGTAGGTTTTACCACTACCACCAGGACCATCAAAGAAATAACACATTTGTGGTAAAGTGTCATTTTCTGATGCAGCAATGATTTGTTCAAAACTTGCTCTTTGAAGGTCATTAAAAGATGCCTTCATTTGGACTCCAGTATAACTTTCAAAAGAAGAATCATAGAGGTCTCTGGGATTTTCTGGTAAATTGTTTGGAGGATTTGGTAAACCAAAATCCTGACAATTTTTTCCATTAACAATCAAGATATCCTGAATATCTCTAAGTGCATAATTTAAACAAATTTGACACTCTGGTGTGTGTCTTTGTACTTTTCAAAAAGCTCTTTAGCATTTGGTGGAGATGCTAAAGCACAAATATGAGTAAAAAGCTCTCTAAGCAGTCGAGGCATCGTTTTACTTGCAGCTTCATGAAGAGTAAAGTCCCATAATTGAACATCTTCAAAAAGACAAAGTTTTTGAGCTGCTTTTTTAAATGTGTAAAATTGAACACCATCAACTGTTCGGATATCTTCAAAAGAAGTTGCTCCTTTAACATGAAGTAAAAGCAATCATAAACAAAATCTCTCAACATCTGAATTTAAATTTACAGAGTACATGCGACCAATAGTGTTATTTGCTCGATCTTGTACTCTTTTTTTCATTTTGTTGTCTTTTGATGAAAAACAAAATGCTGAGGAATATCATTGTAAAGCTATGCATGAGCTGACAAATCTTCTTGGTTTAACTTAAACCAAGCAGTCAAAGTTGTGTCTCTTAAGTGTGTTCTTTCTACAGCAGTTTCAATATTATCTTCAGTAAAATATACTGACTGTTCTCCAGGAAGGTAAATGTGTAATCGCACAATGGTGTGCGATTTATGGTGCATATGGAAACCAAAAAACCGCCATGCTGCTTCTGGAGCACTGACATATCTGGAATCCATAAAGGAAGTTATCTCATCATGAAGAAGAGTTTCATCTTCTTTAATTGCAATATTAGTGCAGTCATGCCCTTTATAAATATATTTGAATATGTACTTTACACTTTTTATGGAACCACAGCTTTCTCTATTAATATGGCAGTTGTATTTTAATGTCAAGTATGGGTTGTATGGTACAACCCAAGAGTTATCAATTGTTTTACCATTTATTTCAATAGAAACTGTTTTTTTGTTTCTCTTGTAATGTGGATAACCATCTACATTCATCAACGTATTTTCCTGGAAAGATTTTGGAAATTGCTTAGAGCAGACCCTATCAACCATACATGGAGATCTTAAATTATGCTCCCCACAGGGCCCATGTTTCATATGCTTGGGGGCAATTGCATGTAACCGGGGATTGACTTGAATATCAGGTATTTCTGCAGAAATAAAGCTATCAATTACTTCAGCATTCTTAGGCTTATCTTCTGCAGCTAAAATAAGCAAAATATGTGCATGAGGTAATCCATGTTTCTGAAATTCAATTACATGAACTTTGGCAGCTGGTTTACCCAAAACATGTTTCTTTGTAATATCATCAAGAAGTTCTTGAAGTTTTAAATGAAAAACTCTTGTCACTAAATCAGGATGAAATTCAACTGCTTGACCTTCTTTCAGATTACCAACAATTTCAGACCATTTGGATTACATGTCATGGTTATGAAAAAATCAGGCTTCCCATACTTTCTAACAATAGCCATGGTAATTCTGTACCATGTTTCTTGGACTACCTTATAATGTAGATGGAAGTATAACTGCTTTGCCTGGAAGTAAGCCCTGGTCTGCAGCTACACTTTGAAGATGGTCCATGAGACCTGTATACTTTTCAACCCTCAATTTTGACTGATTTTTTTAACATAGTTTAAATGATTATTTTCTGTCTTAACATATACATCTACAAGGTACTGCTGAGTCAATTTGCCAGCACTCAGAAATGGGTTAAACTTGTCACAGTTGCAGGTGTAACACCAATTCGAGATGCATCTTCTAAGCAATCCTGTTCTACTTCATACAACATTGTGCATGCTTCAGCTAAAGGATTGTTTAAAGCTATAAAAGAACTCAACTCAGTCATTGATTCAGGGTTGCAATTTGCATTTTCATTAATCATAAGGCGCTGTTGTGCAGCCTCATCAGGATCAAGAATATATAGTTGTGGAAACTTTCTATTATCCTCATTGGAAGGATGAAGTGATCCAGTTCTGTGATAAATTTGTCCATTAATTCTAAAACAGTAAGGGCCATAACCCGGAGGAGGAGCAATATTCGCCCCCATTGAAGCAACTGCTAAAGAATTATTAAAATATCTAATATTTTTGTTCATTTTTTTTAATATTAATGATTTCCTGTCATTAGGCTTTTCATTAAAGGAGCAACTTTAATAGGTTCAATAATTACTTTTCCTTTGCTGCAGCATGGACTGAATAATTTGTCTGATGGCTGCTCTTCTGGAAAATGTACAGCATCACAGTTGGTGCATATAACCTTTAACTCTCCACAGTTATGATGTTCAAATGAATCATCATATCTCGCAATTGCTGCAATGTGTTGACTATGTTTTGCAAAATATGTACAATGGCATTTAACACGACTTGCACTAAGTTTGCTTTTACGTTCCCTTTCTGTATTGCTTATGCTAAGCTGTTTTTTTATTTGAGATTGTTCATTGTCTGAACGTGCTTTTCTATGAGCATAAGCATTTTTGTTGTTCCTTATGTCTCTGATATTCTGTCATAATTGCTCTCTCTTTTCTTTTCTGAACTGCTTTTGCTTCCCCCTTAAATGAGCCCGTTATTCATCAGTTTATTTTATTTTTTTTAATCTCTCTCATTTCGTCTCTTTTTTGCATCAGATTGTTCTTCTAAAGATAACTTTCTTTTAGGGAGCATGTTTTCTTAAAGTAGCAAAACACTATTTGATCAGACTTATTCTATATATATATATATATATATATATATATATATATATATATATATATATATATATATATATATATATATATATTACACAGAGAAAACCCAGCACTCACTTACAAGCTCTCAGCTAAGATTTAAAAGCAAAAATGGGGTTAACTGGGGTTAACTGCTTGTGGCTCTGGGGAGAGCACAGCTTCCTGTGAGTGCCAGTGGCACCCAGGGCTGAGCATGTTGCAGGGTCATGGGATGTGTACCCGGTCCGGTATGAGAGTGCAGTTCCCTTCCGTGTTTTGTATATGTCTAGGGTGATTACATATTCCTGTGCACCCTTCCCTTGTTTTCAGTTTGTTTGGATTTGAAAGCTTGCATTGTGTGGCTGTTTTAGGGTCTCAGGTATTGGAAAGGACCTTGACGTGGTACCTGAGCTTGTCCCATTTGGCCAGATGCGGTGACTAACCTTTCCATTTTTGCTTTTAAATCTTAGCTGAGAGCTTGTAAGTGAGTGCTGGGTTTTCTCTGTGTATTGTATTAATTTGTTTTGTAATTTTCCCTATGGTTCTTGCACCCAGACCTGTCTGGGGTTAACTGCTTGTGGCTCTGGGGACAGCACAGCTTCCTGTGAGTGCCAGTGGCACCCAGGGCTGAGCATGTTGCAGGGTTATGGGATGTGTACCCGGTCCGGTATGAGAGTGCAGTTCCCTTCGGTGTTTTGTATATATATATATATATATATATATATATATATATATATATATATATATTTAAGCTACAGGTGTAGTGACACCCAATTTAGCTTGACTTATTTAAAATATATATATTTTTAACCGACAGGTATAGTGACAACCTTATTTGGATGGACTGGTGTCCAAAATATATTATATATATATACAGGGCTGGATTTACATCTCAGGGGCCTGTAGGCACAAAAACCTGAAGCGCCCCCCCCCCCCCACCCCAAAAAAGTGTAAAAAAATGAGGACTTTTTTATTATTATTTAGGACAACTAAAATAAATATTACACAAATACACACACCAATTGCAATATTTGTTGTAATGGAAGATACACCAAAAATCAATATTCACTTGACTCAAATGGCCATACAATTTCTATTATGTATAACATAAACAAATCATGTTAAACTTTTAATGCAAAATATTCTAAAGAAAACCCTATTTAAAGGGACATAAAATGTGACAGTTTGCTAGGGCATTTTGTTATTGCACTAGTGCTTGCACAGAAGTGTGTTAGCCTCTTGCAAAAGAGTTAAACACATAGTCAATGTCAGTTCTGAGACAGCAATACACATCTGTGCAGACCCAAATAAGCTCATAGCACATGTTTACTTACAAGCCATTAGTGTATTGCTTTTCTGGAGATGACTTTGACTATGTGCTTAACATTTTGTTGGAGTTAAACACAGTTTTGTGTAAACAATAGCAATATTAAAACTAGCAGCATGCATGCTCATCAACAACCTGTGCAGCCAGTGGAAGAAAATATAAAATGTAGGTCTTTTTTCCACTACATGAAAAAAATCTTGTGAACTCTGATATTTTTGGTACAAATACACACAGATGTTACATTTATTTTGTTCTGAAATATAAATATAATATGATGTTGCTCTTAAAGGAAAACATGGAATGTTGTAGAGTATATGTAATCCAGGGGTCAACAAATGTGTTTAAAATTAGAAATGTAATTTACCACAAAACACAAACATACCACACTTACTTGATAAAATAACAGATTAACAATTTTTATTGTGATGTGTGTATATATATATATATATATATATATATATATATATATACACACACATACACATACATATACATACAGTCAGACATACAAAAACAAATATGCCATGTGAGTGGTTTACACACATACACATTTTACAGCCTTACAGTCTACAAACTTTGTTGTCAAAGTGCCCTAAAGGCTGTAAATCAGCAGCTTGTAATAAAGAGCAGAGCAGCTAGTCCCACATAACTTCCACACCTCCAATGCCTTTATAGAACAAAAACATTAATCCTGAAGCAGAATTTAACCCCCTGGCTATCAAAATGCACTACAGCACATAACAAGTGAATACACTGCAACCCTCTCTGGTAGCCAAGGGGTTAAAGTGCTCTGCTTGTTATGTTGTCATTCTAGGCAGCATTAGAAGCCTTGTACAGTCCTAACCTGTTGTTCTGATTCTGAAGCTTTCATTCCTCAACAAAAGTATTTGCTACACATCAGCATGGAGCTTGGCTGTGTGAGGCAACAGAAGTACAGAAAATAAAAGTGAAACTAAACATGCCTGGCGAAAATGGGAGGGGTTTAGTTTTAATCTTTGCCCTTCTCTCCTTCATGGCTCCCTCAACTGCTGTAACATATTTCCAATGAAACACTTGACTCTGTAAGCACCTGGCAGCACAATTCTTACTAAAAATTAATGCCCTCACAATTTTTTTTATTTTTTATTACTGACAGGCAGGTGCCCCTCACTGCAAGGCGCCTGTAGGCAGTGGCGTAGCGTGGGGGGGGCCACAGGGGCAGTTGCCCCGGGCGCATAATTATGGGGGGCGCAAAGCGATTGGTTCACAGCCTCCACCAGACTTTAGACAGTCCCAGACTCCAGCGGTGCTTTGGCAAGCAAAGGGAACAGGGAGGGAGGATAAACATTCTAACAGGCGCCCTGCTGTTCTGTCTTGAGTCTCAAGTCAAGTGTGAACTTCAATTGTCAGTGTCGTCAAGCGATGCCTGAGAGTCTGTGACTGTAAGTGTAATCAGACTGTTACCTGACTAGCGTTGGTTTACGTCACTTAGCACAGCGGGTCCACCATCCAGTCTCCTCCCATTCCCAGAGCGCAGTTCAGGAGGGAGCAAGAAGTGGAGGAAGACTGTCTCTTCTAGCGCGTTGTACTGCCCCCGACTTTAAGGTAAGTAATGTGGGAGGATAAAGGGATGTCGGTGGCTGAGCGGCCACCGTGTATGTTTGTTGCTGCTTAATTTGTCTCACTGTCTCACAAAAAAAACCACTAAAAAAAGGGAAACAAAAGGTCTGACTGGAATCATGGAATGTTCTTTGGTCATGTGATAAGGAACTCATAAACCAAGCCCCCCCCCCCCCCACAGTGAGCATACTTGCAGCTTGCTCCTGCTTATAATAAAATAAAAAAGCACCAGACTTCTCTCTTCCCATGAGACAGACATAAGATAAATGTTGCAAAGTTAGTGTTATTATTATATAATATAATAATTATAATAGGTTAGGGGGGGCGCAATTCTTACCTTGCCCTGGGCGCTGACAACCCACGCTACGCCACTGCCTGTAGGCACATGCCTACTGTGCGTAATGGGAAATCCGGCCCTGTATATATAATAAAGCTACAGGTATACATACAATATGTTATTTATATAATTAAGTGACAAATATAGCCACACTGTATTTGAAAACTGCTTTTATATATATTTAAATTAAGATACAGGTATTGTAAACCCCTATTTGGATGATCTACTAACCTATATTTATATAAATATATATAATTAATATACAGGTGTACAAACACCCTATTTGGTCACACACACATATATATATATATATATATATATATATATATATATATATATATATATAAATATAAAACCAACAGGTGTAACATCACCCTTATTTGAATTGTTAAACAATAGTGATGTCGCGAATAGTTCGCTGGCGAATAGTTCTCGGCGAACATAGCATGTTCGCGTTCGCAGCGGCAGGCGAACATATGCGATGTTTGATCCACCCCCTATTCGTCATTATTGAGTAAACTTTGACCCTCTACCTCACAGTCAGAAGACACATTACAGCCAATCAGCAGTAGACCCTCCCTCCCAGACCCTCCCACCTCCTGGACAGCATCCATTTTAGATTCATTTGGAAGCTGCATTCTTAGTGAGAGGAGGGAAAGTGTAGCTGCTGCTGAGTTAATAGGGAAATCGATAGCTAGGCTAGTGTATTCAGTGTCCACTACAGTCCTGAAGGACTCATCTGACCTCTGCTGTAAGGACAGCACCCCAAAAAGCCCTTTTAAGGGCTAGAACATCAGTCTGCTTTATTTTTTTTTCCCTGTGTAATCTAATTGTAGTTGCCTGCCTGCCAGCGTGTGTGTCAGGCTCACAGCGTATACTGTGCCCACTTGCCCAGTGCCACCACTCATATCTGGTGTAACAGTAGTGTACATTTAAAAAAACAACACTTTTTTGACTGTGAAATAATAGCAGACAGCTGCCAGTACCCAAGATGGCCGCCAATAAGGCAGATTGGGAGGGTTAGAGAGCTGTTTTGGGGGGGATCAGGGAGGTTGGTGGCTAAGGGGGATGCTACACCACAGCATATGTAAATATGCTAAAAAAAATATTATTTTTTTAAAAACCTTTTATTTTAGTACTGGCAGACTTTCTGACAGTACTTAAGATGGCGGGGACAATTATGGGGTGGGGGAGGGAAGGGAGCTGTTTGGGAGGGATCAGGGGGTCTGATGTGTCAGGTGGAAGGCTGATCTCTACACTAAAGCTAAAATTAACCCTGCAAGCTCCCTACAAACTACCTAATTAACCCCTTCACTGCTAGCCATAATACACGTGTGATGCGCAGCAGCATTTAGCGGCCTTCTAATTACCAGAAAGCAACGACAAAGTCATATATGTCTGCTATTTCTGAACAAAGGGGATCCCAGAGAAGCATTTACAACCATTTGTGCCATAATTGCACAATTTCAGTGAGAAACCTAAAGTTGCGAAAAGTTTTTTTTTAATTTGATCGCATTTGGTGGTAAAATGGTGGCATGAAAAATACCAAAATGGGCCTAGATCAATACTTTGGGTTGTCTATTACACTACACTTAAGCTAAAATTAACTCTACAAGCTGCCTACATGCTCCCTAATTAACCCCTTCACTGCTGGTGCGCAGTGGCATTTAGCAGCCTTCTAATTACCAAAAAGCAACACCAAAGCCATATAAGTCTGCTATTTCTGAACAAAGGGGATCCCAGAGAAGCAGTTAAAACCATTTATACCATAATTGCATAAGTTGTTTGTAAATAATTTCTGTGAGAAACCTAAAGTTTGTGAAAAAGTGAACAATTTTGTTTTATTTGATCGCATTTGGCGGTGAATGGTGGCATGAAATATACCAAAATGGGTCTAGATCAATACTTTGGGTTGTCTACTACACTACACTTAAGCTAAAATTAAATCTACAAGCTGCCTACATGCTCCCTAATTAACCCCTTCACTGCTGGGCATAAAACACGTGTGGTGCGCAGTGGCATTTAGCAGCCTTCTAATTACCAAAAAGCAACGCCAAAGCCATATAAGTCTGCTATTTCTGAACAAAGGGGATCCCAGAGAAGCAGTTAAAACCATTTATACCATAATTGCATAAGTTGTTTGTAAATAATTTCTGTGAGAAACCTAAAGTTTGTGAAAAAGTGAACAGTTTTGCTTTATATGATCGCATTTGGCGGTGAAATGGTGGCATTAAATATACCAAAATGGGCCTAGATCAATACTTTGGGTTGCCTACTACACTACACTTAAGCTAAAATTAACTCTACAAGCTGCCTACATGCTCCCTAATTAACCCCTTCGCTGCTGGGCATAAAACACGTATGGTCCCAGTGTCATTTAGCAGCCTTCTAATTACCAAAAAGCAACGCCAAAGCCATATAAGTCTGCTATAATGGCATGTCTGGCACACAGTGTTGGGGCAAGGGTCCATCTGACCACTGATACCTGGTCTGCAAATCATGATCAGGGCAGGTATATCACCTAAACTGTGCACTGTGAAGCGGGCGTAACCCTTACACTACCTGATCGATACAACATTATACCTAAAGTTTTAAAGCACGTTATTCCAAACAATTTAGGAATGTTAAGTGATTTATGCCCTTTATGGATTAAAACCAGACTCTGCATCAACTATGTAATTTTCCATGGGAGTTTTGCCATGGATCCCCCTCCGGCATGCCACAGTCCAGGTGTTAGTCCCCTTGAAACAACTTTTCCATCACTATTGTGGCCAGAAAAAGTCCCTGTGGGTTTTAAAATTCGCCTGCCTATTGAAGTCTATGGCGGTTCGCCCGGTTCGTGAACTTTTGTGGAACTTCGTGTTCGCCGTTCGCGAACCCAAATTTTTTGGTTCGCGACATCACTATTAAACAATATTTTATTGATATAATTAAGCTACAAAAGTAGCAACACTGTATTTCAACAAACTGTTTTTATATATATTTTAATTAACCTACAGGTATAGTAGAACCCTATTTCTACTATACTATATATATAATTAATATACAGGTGTACAAACACCCTATTTGATCACACTTATTTAATAGATATATATATTTAACCTGCAGGTGTAAAGACACCATTATTTGAATGAATAAGCAATATTTTATTTATATAATAATAATTCTACAAAAGTATCAACACTGTATTTTAAAAAAGTGCTTTTATATATATTTAAATTAAGCTACATGTATTGTAAAACCGTATTTGGATGATCTACTATCCTATGTATATAATTAATATACCGGTGTACAAACACCTTCACCTAGATTATGAGTCTTGCGTTAGCCTTAAAAAGCAGCATTGAGTATTACGAGTCTTGAAATGACAGGCTTACCGCTCACATTTTTGGCCAGACTCGAAATACCGCAAATCCACTTGCGTCAATTGCGTATCCTATTTTTTCAATGGGATTTGCCTAATGCCGGTATTATGAGTCTTCCAAAATGTGAGCGGTAGACCCTCTCCTGTCAAGACTGGTACCGCATTTTAAAGTCAGTAGTTAAGAGTATTATGGGCTAACACCGTAGCATAAAACTCTTAACTAAAGTGCTAAAAAGTACACTAACACCCATAAACTACCCTTTAACCCCTAAACCAAGGCCCCCCACATCATAAACACTAAAATAACAATTTTAAACCCTAATCTGCCGAACCGGACATCGCTGCCACTATAAAAATATATTAACCCCTAAACCGCTGCACTCCCGCATTGCAAACACTAGTTAAATTGTATTAACCCCTAATCTGCCGTCCCTAACATCCCCGACACCTACCTACATTTATTAACCCCTAATCTGCCGCCCCCAACATCGCTGCAACTATATTAAATGTATTAACCCCTAAATCTAAGTCTAACCCTAACACCCCCTAACTTAAATATAATTTAAATAAATCAAAATAAAATAACTACAATAAACTAAATTATTCCTACTTAAAACTAAATACTTACCAGTGACGTGCGGTGAGGTCAGAGACTGGGGAGGCAATGGCTATGATACTCCAGAGAAACACACACGTAGTATAGTAAATATATATATATATGTATATATATATATATATATGTGTGTGTGTGTGTGTATATATATATATATATATAAATATATAAAATCATTGGCGGCTGGTGAATTTTCAAGATGGTGGGGCGCAAGACCTCCCTCCTTGAAATAAAGCCCCACCCCTCAGCTCCACCCACAAAGGGGGTATACACATAGTTAAAGTACCAGTACTAGTATTATAATTTAGCCATAATATTTTCTTTATGTAGGTTAAATCATCAAGCTCCTTATCTCCCTTATCCTCTTCTCAAGCACATCCTTGGTGGAAGAATACCTTTATAGCACATGAACAAAATAAGCAAGTAAAGATTAAAATACTAACCCTCCGGCATCTGTATAGCAGGACACCACAAATAATCCTAGTTTATACAGATAATACAGAACCTGAAATTAGACTGATATTAACTCAATATTTTTAAAATGATTACTACTACTGTCTTGGGGCTTCACATACATGCACACATGCATACGCACATACATACTCACATACATGCACACATGCATACACACATACATACTCACATACATTCATTCATTCACTTACTCACACTCACAAACTCCACCAAAAGTATCTGGTTTCCTAAACTTTTTTCTCAATTCTTGATATAAAACACATAGCGACACAAGAGACATTCGGTAGCCATAAAACACATCCGGCTGAGGTGAGTTAGACTGTTAGAGGGATCAAAAACTAAGAGGTGACAGGATTAAAGTGGGAAACAGGAAAAGTGTCAAAGTGATTAAGAAGGGAATGAGAGAGAAGAGAGAAAGATTTGAATAGTGAAAAACAGATGGAGGGCAAAGAGAGAGAAATGAACAAAAATGATGGGAGACATAGTAGTTAGCAATAAAAGAGAAGACATTCTGTTTCATTTAATGCACTTCAAAACATGCTGGCATCATTTTGTGCTATTGGGTTAATCTGGATCAATTCCTCTTAACAGACATCCTGTCACCTTTCAGAGTGATTAATACATTTTCACAGTCTAATACTCGGTGTCTGCAATGTGACCTCAGACCTCTAAGACTGCATTTTTAAACATCCAGACCCTTCAGGGTCTCTGACACAAAGTAGCTATGCAGGCATGGGCGTGCAAAGGTGGAATATATATATATATTATATATACTGTGTGTGTATATATATATATATATGTGTGTGTGTGTGTGTATATATATATATATATATATATATATGTATGTATATATATGTATATATATATAGATACATATATATATATGTATACACACATATATATATATGTGTGTATATATATATATATATATGTATACACACACACATATATATATATATATATATATATATATATATATATATATATATATATATATATATATATATATATATATTACTTACCTATAAAATAAACCCTAAGATAGCTACAATACAACTAATAGTTACATTGTATCTAGCTTAGGGTTTATTTTTATTTTACAGGCAATTTTGTATTTATTTTAATTAGGTACAATAGTTATTAAATAGTTATTACTTATTTAATAACTACCTATCTAAAATAAATACAAATTTACTTGTAAAATAAAACCTTTAATTATCTAAAGTACAGAAAAAACCCCCACTAAATTACAGAAAATAATAAAATAATTACAAGTTTTTTAAACTAATTACACCTAATCTAACCCCCCTAATAAAATAAAAAAAGCCCCCCAAAATAATAAAAAGCCCTACCCTATACAAAATTACAAATAGCCCTTAAAAGGGCCTTTTGTGGGGCATTGCCCCAAAGTAATCAGCTCTGTTACCTGTAAAAAAAAGTACAATACCCCCCCAAAATTAAAACTCACCACCCACACACCCAACCCTACTCTAAAACCCATCCAATCCCCCCTTAATAGGATTGAGGTGGCATTCTATTGGCTGTTCCAATGCAAGCTCAATCCTATTGACTGATTGCATCAGCCAATAGGATTTTTTCTACCTTAATTCCGATTGGCTGATAAAATTCTATCAGCCAGTCGGAATTGAAGGCACGCCATCTTGGAAGACGTCACTTAAAGGAACCGTCATTTAGTAAGAAGACGTCGAAAGAAGAGGATGCTCTGTGTCGGATGTCTTGAAGATGGACCTGCTCCGCGCAGGATGGTTGAAGATAGAAGATGCTGTCTGGATGAAGACTTCTGCCCATCTGGAGGTCCTCTTCTTCCCAGCTTGGATGAAGACTTCTGTCCATCTGGAGGACCACTTTGCCCGGCTTCGTTGAGGACTTCGGCCCGGTTGGGTGAAGACTTCTCAAGGTAGGGTGATCTTCAAGGGATTAGTGTTAGGTTTTATTAAGGGGGGATTGGGTGGGTTTTAGAGTAGGGTTGGGTGTGTGGGTGGTGAGTTTTAATGTTGGGGGGTATTGTACTTTTTTTACAGGTAAAAGAGCTTATTACTTTGGGGCAATGCCCCGCAAAAGGCCCTTTTAAGGGCTATTTGTAATTTAGTATAGGGTAGGGCTTTTTATTATTTTGGGGGGCTTTTTTATTTTATTAGGGGGGTTAGATTAGGTGTAATTAGTTTAAAAAACTTGCAATTATTTTATTATTTTCTGTAATTTAGTGGGGGGGGGGGTTCCGTACTTTAGATAATTGTATTTAATTGTATGTAATTGTAGTTAATTTAGGGAATAAATTTAATTATAGTGTAGTGTTAGGTGTAATTGTAATTTAGGTTAGGTTTTAGTTTACAGGTAAATTTGTATTTATTTTAGCTAGGTAGTAATTAAATAGTTAATAACTATTTAATAACTATTGTACCTAGTTAAAATAAATACAAAGTTGCCTGTAAAATAAAAATAAATCCTAAACTAGCTACAATGTAACTATAAGTTATATTGTAGCTAGCTTAGGGTTTATTTTATAGGTATTTAGTTTTAAATAGGAATTATTTAGTTAATTGTAGTTATTTTATTTAGTTTTATTTTAATTATATTTAATTTAGGGGGTGTTAGGGTTAGACTTAGGTTTAGGGGTTAAGAACTTTAATATAGTGGCGGCAACATTGGGGGCGGCAGATTAGGGGTTAATAAGTGTAGGTAGGTAGCGGCGACATTGGGGGCGGAAGATTAGGGGTTAATAAAAATAATGTAGTTTTCGGCGATGTTGGGAGTAGCAGATTAGGGGTTAATAAATATAATGTAGATGGCAGCGGTGTCTGGAGCGGCAGATTAGGAGTTAATAATATAATGTAGGTGTCGGCAATGTCGGGGGTGGCAGATTAGGGGTTAATAACTGTAAGATTGGGGGTGTTTAGACTCGGGGTTCATGTTAGGGTGTTAGGTGTAGACATAACTTTTATTTCCCCATAGGAATCAATGGGGCTGCGTTAGGAGCTTTTTTGCAGGTGTTAGGTTTCTTTCAGCCGGCTCTCCCCCATTGACTCCTATGGGGAAATTGTGCACGAGCACGTATTGCCAGCTCACCGCTACCGTAAACAACGCTGGAATTGAGGTGAGATGTGGAGCTAAATTTTGCTGTCCGCTCACTTTTCTGCGGCTAACGCCGGGTTTGTAAAAGCCCGTAATACCAGCGTTGTCTCTAGGTCAGTGGTGAGCATAAAATGCTCGTTATCACCGCACCCCTGTTAACGCAAAACTCATAATCTAAGCGCTTATTTGGTCAAATTTACGCCTAGATTACAAGTTTTATCTGTAAAAACTTGCGGGGCTAATGAGCCTTTTTATTCCAGCGCTTACTTTAAACAACGCTGGTATTATAAGTTTTCTGAATGGCTGCGTTAGCCTCAGAAAAGTGAGCAAATTTAGCTCCACTTCTACCTGTAATACCAGCGTTGCTTACGGTAGCGGTAAGCTGGCTAAAACGTGCTTGTGCACATTTTCCCCATAGGATACAATGGGGCTGAGCTGGCTGAAAAAAAAAACTAACACCTGCAAAAAAGCACCGTTCAGCTCCTAACGCAGCCCCATTGTTTCCTATGGGGAAACACTTTCTAAGTCTACACCTAACACCCTTACATGAACCCTGAGTCTAAACACCCCTAACCTTACATTTATTAACCTCTAATCTGCCGCCCCCAACTTCGTCGCCACCTGCATTATACTGTTAACCCCTAATCTGCCGCTCAGGACACCGCCGCCACCTACATTATACCTATGAACCCCTAATCTGCTGCCCCTAACATCGCCGACACCTACATTATATTTATTAACCCCTAATCTGCCCCCCAACGTCGCTACCACCTACCTATACTTATTAACCCCTAATCTGCCAACCGGACATCGCCGCCACTATAATAAATGTATTAACCCGTAAACCGCCGCAATCCCGCCTCGCAAACACTATAATACATTTTATTAACCCCTAATCTGCCTCCCCCCAACGTTGCCGCCACCTATCTACAATTATTAACCCCTAATCTCCCGCCCCCAACGTCGCCGCTACTATAATAAAGTTATTAACCCCTAAACTTAAGTCTAACCCTAACCCTAACACCCCCCTAATTTAGGGATTGAGCTCGCATTCTATTGGCTGTTCCGATCAGCCAATAGAATGCGAGCTCAATCTGATTGGCTGATTGGATTAGCCAATCGGATTGAATTTGAATCTGATTGGCTGATTCCATCAGCCAATAAGAATTTTCCAACCTTAATTCCGATTGGCTGATAGAATCCTATCAGCCAATCGGAATTCGAGGGACTCCATCTTGGATGACGTCCCTTAAAGGAACCGTCATTCGACGGGAAGTCGTCGGCCAGGATGGATGTTCCACGTCAGCGGGATGAAGATGGATCCAGAAGAAAGAAGATTGAAGATGCCGCTTGATAGAAGACTTCAGCCGGATGATGGACCTCTTCAGCCCCCGCTTGGATCAAGACTTCAGCTGGATGATGGACCTCTTCAGCCCGTTGATGGACCTCTTCAGCCCCCGCTTGGGCTTGGATGAAGACTTCGGAGCCTCTTCTGGACGGATCGATGATACCCGGCATGGTGAAGATAAGGTAGGGAGATCTTCAGGGGCTTAGTATTAGGTTTATTTAAGAGGGGTTTGGGTTAGATTAGGGGTATGTGGGTGGTGGGTTGTAATGTTGGTTTTTTTTTTACAGGCAAAAGAGCAGAATTCTTTGGGGCATGCCCCGCAAAAGGCCCTTTTAAGGGCTGGTAAAGTAAAAGAGCTTTTCAATTTTTATTTTAGAATAGGGTAGGGCATTTTTTTATTTTGGGGGGCTTTGTTATTTTATTAGGGGGCTTAGAGTAGGTGTAATTAGCTTAAAATTGTTGTAATATTTTTATAATGTTTGTAAATTATTTTTTTATTTTTTGTAACTTAGTTCTTTTTTTATTTTTTGTACTTTAGTTAGTTTATTTAATTTCATTTATTTGTAGGTATTTGTATGTAATTAATTTATTGATAGTGTACTGTTAGGTTTAATTGTAGATAATTGTAGGAATTTTATTTAATTAATTTATTGATAGTGTAGTGTTAGGTTTAATTGTAACTTAGGTTAGGATTTATTTTACAGGTAATTTTGTAATTATTTTAACTAGGTAGCTATTAAATAGTTATTAACTATTTAATAGCTATTGTACCTGGTTAAAATAAATACAAAGTTGCCTGTAAAATAAATATAAATCCTAAAATAGCTACAATATAATTATAATTTATATTGTAGCTATATTAGGGTTTATTTTACAGGTAAGTATTTAGCTTTAAATAGGAATAATTTATTTAATAAGAAATAATTTATTTTGTTAGATAAAAATTATATTTAACTTAGGGGGGTGTTAGGGGTGTTAGTGTTAGGGTTAGACTTAGCTTTAGGGGTTAATACATTTATTAGAGTAGCGGTGAGGTCCGGTCGGCAGATTAGGGGTTAATACTTGAAGTTAGGTGTCGGTGATGTTAGGGAGGGCAGATTAGGGTTAATACTATTTATTATAGGGTTATTGAGGTGGGAGTGAGGCAGATTAGGGGTTAATAACTTTATTATAGTAGCGGTGAGGTCCGGTCGGCAGATTAGGGGTTAATAATTGTAGGTAGGTGGCGGCGACGTTGGGGGCGGCAGATTAGGGGTTAATAACTATAATATAGGGGTCGGCAGTGTTAGAGGCAACAGATTAGGGGTACATAGGGATAATGTAGGTTGCGGTTAACTCCTGGCTTTTCTCTGCGGCTGGAGTCTTGTCGTTAGAGTTCTAACGCTCACTTCAGCCAAGACTCTAAATACTGGCGTTAGAAAGATCCCATTGAAAAGATACTATACGCAAATGGCATAGGGGGATCTGCGGTATCGAAAAGTCGCGGCTTCAAAGTTAGCGTTAGACCCTTTCCTGACTGACTATAAATACCAGCGGGCGGCCAAAACCAGCGTTAGGAGCGCAGAACTCTAAATCTAGGTGTAAATAAATTAAGCTAACGGTTTGAAACATGAAATCCAAACCTCTTAAATGTGTGGTCTTATTTTATTTGGTGAGTGGATAATAAAGTGCTGAGAGGTATTTATCATTATTGTGGGTTAATACAGGACCACTAGCAAGATTGTTTATGTATTGTAAGAGGCTACATAGGAGATAACACAATGGTCAGCTAATATGCATTTGGGTATGTGACCTCCTTCTTTGAAAGAAAAGCCACTCCTCTTTAAAATAAGGGTAATTTGCCTGTTTATTGCATATTTTGGGGTGTATTGGTTCCTTTTATAGCCCAGATTGCTATTTCTATGACAATCACCTACTATTTAAAGGGGCATGAAGCCCCTTATTTGATAAAAATCCTCTCTTTTATGTGGGGGATATTGTGTGTATGTAAGTTTTATGCTGTCTTTAGGGGCCACTGCCCCATATAGTAAATACATTAGGTTGGTGACTTGCATTTTCATGCCAATCGCCTACTAATAAAAGGGGCATGAAACCCCACACTGTAAAGAGGGCACTTCCTTCTTTAAAATGGGGTCACATACTTTTTGTATTTTATTTGGAGAATGTGGCTCTAAAAGTGCCCCTCCCCCTCCTCAAAAATTGTACGGTTCATTCATGTGGCAGGCGAAAATATTCCCCAGCGGAAGATTAGGGGGTCCCCAGGATCTGAATCAGAAGGGAAATCACCAGGATGATGACACATTTACGATGCAGTTTATATGAGTATGATGACAATGGGTTGTTATGCACATCCAAGAGGTTAAACAGCTTTTTACTTATTTTTAAGCAATCAAAAACTACAAGTGTAAATGCAGCTCTTGTATATGCAAGGTACATTTTTAAAAACAATTTCAATGTCCTGTTAAGAAACCTCTATTATTTAGTGTCATGCAAATACAGGGAGTGCAGAATTATTAGGCAAGTTGTATTTTTGAGGATTAATTTTATTATTGAACAACAACCATGTTCTCAATGAACCCAAAAAACTCATTAATATCAAAGCTGAATATTTTTGGAAGTAGTTTTTAGTTTGTTTTTAGTTTTAGCTATTTTAGGGGGATATCTGTGTGTGCAGGTGACTATTACTGTGCATAATTATTAGGCAACTTAACAAAAAACAAATATATACCCATTTCAATTATTTATTTTTACCAGTGAAACCAATATAACATCTCAACATTCACAAATATACATTTCTGACATTCAAAAACAAAACAAAAACAAATCAGTGACCAATATAGCCACCTTTATTTGCAAGGACACTCAGAAGCCTGCCATCCATGGATTCTGTCAGTGTTTTGATCTGTTCACCATCAACATTGCATGCAGCAGCAACCACAGCCTCCCAGACACTGTTCAGAGAGGTGTACTGTTTTCCCTCCTTGTAAATCTCACATTTGATGATGGACCACAGGTTCTCAATGGGGTTCAGATCAGGTGAACAAGGAGGCCATGTCATTAGATTTTCTTCTTTTATACCCTTTCTTGCCAGCCACGCTGTGGAGTACTTGGACGCGTGTGATGGAGCATTGTCCTGCATGAAAATCATGTTTTTCTTGAAGGATGCAGACTTCTTCCTGTACCACTGCTTGAAGAAGGTGTCTTCCAGAAACTGGCAGTAGGACTGAGAGTTGAGCTTGACTCCATCCTCAACCCGAAAAGCCCCCACAAGCTCATCTTTGATGATACCAGCCCAAACCAGTACTCCACCTCCACCTTGCTGGCGTCTGAGTCGGACTGGAGCTCTCTGCCCTTTACCAATCCAGCCACGGGCCCATCCATCTGGCCCATCAAGACTCACTCTCATTTCATCAGTCCATAAAACCTTAGAAAAATCAGTCTTGAGATATTTCTTGGCCCAGTCTTGATGTTTCAGCTTGTGTGTCTTGTTCAGTGGTGGTCGTCTTTCAGCCTTTCTTACCTTGGCCATGTCTCTGAGTATTGCACACCTTGTGCTTTTGGGCACTCCAGTGATGTTGCAGCTCTGAAATATGGCCAAACTGGTGGCAAGTGGCATCTTGGCAGCTGCACGCTTGACTTTTCTCAGTTCATGGGCAGCTATTTTGCGCCTTGGTTTTTCCACACGCTTCTTGCGACCCTGTTGACTATTTTGAATGAAACGCTTGATTGTTCGATAATCACGCTTCAGAAGCTTTGCAATTTTAAGAGTGCTGCATCCCTCTGCAAGATATCTCACTATTTTTGACTTTTCTGAGCCTGTCAAGTCCTTCTTTTGACCCATTTTGCCAAAGGAAAGGAAGTTGCCTAATAATTATGCACACCTGATATAGGGTGTTGATGTCATTAGACCACACCCCTTCTCATTACAGAGATGCACATCACCTAATATGCTTAATTGGTAGTAGGCTTTCGAGCCTATACAGCTTGGAGTAAGACAACATGCATAAAGAGGATGATGTGGTCAAAATACTCATTTGCCTAATAATTCTGCACTCCCTGTAGCATTATGTTACTAAAAATAGGGAGAAGGCTGTGATACCATAACAATATGAAGCTAGTTGGGGGGAAAATAGCTTTCAGGTTTTTTTCTCATTTTTGCAACATGATTGTAATATATCTTACTGCAAGCAACTTACTTACTGTAATATGCAGGTTACAAGAAGTACACTATATGAGTGCTGATGAACTCACTACATGTTTAAAAGTGCTGCCATACTACTGTGATAGTCTGCTGAGACTGTATATCTTCCCTGAGCACTCAGCTTGTACAGAATTATTGCCAGTACATTTTGCATTATTGTATAAAGTGTGCTCCTTGTCAAATTGCAGTAAAATCTGCTCACAGTATAGGCAAGCACATGTCTGTACTATAAAAAAGTCAAAATGAGTGGTTGAATTCAAGCACCAAGACATTCTGAATGTACTAGCAGAGATATTACGTGAAAATATGTATATAATATATAGAATCATACAGAGGTCTCTATTACCAAGCAACATCCGTAACAGAATATTATACAGATAAATATTCCTCTCACTCTTAACCTTGTGTGGATAAAATTTTAGTCTTCAAAACAGTAGAGATTGCTTATGTGTTTCTACACCATATAACTAAAGTGTATTATATATATATATATATATATATATATATATATATATATATATATAAAAGAGGTCATTAACTAATAAAATATAAAACTATATAATGAAAATACACACATGCATTTATAAACCATTTTTAAAAAGCATGTAAAGGTACATTCATAAATATAAATTATTAAAATATTGATATAATAATTCCAGGTCAAAAATAGAAACAAAAATGTATCAAAACAATAAGCAACCAACTTGCAAAAATGTCGATACAACTTTAAATTACAACATAATTTAAACTGGCTATATCAAACTGTAGTCAATATTCATAAGACAATATGAGCGTTAAATGAGAATTGTTTATCTTTTTATTGCACTGAAAGAAGCATAATTAGCTGTCACTATTTGTACTTGAGCTCATGCTCTTCTGGACCAGTTGTATATCAATCCAATGAGGGGTTTTAGTTAAATTTGTATTTTTATTTTGTATTGTTGGTGAATAATACCAACAATACAACAATACGATTTAAAGAATAAATAAAAATAGTATATATATATATATATATATATATATATATAAAAATATATATATAGATAGATAGATAGATAGATAGATAGATAGATAGATAGGTAGATAGATAGACAATTGATAGATATAGTTTGGTTAGAGGGTCTTACCATTTATTTGTCCATTGTACCCTGTCCTATCCTGCCATAGTGTTACTAATGACTGATGTTAGGAACAGCCGGTCAGGCACTTAAAGGGACACTGAACCCAAATTTTTTCTTTTGTGATTCAGATAGAGCATGCAATTTTAAGCAACTTTCTAATTAACTCCTATTAACAATTTTTCTTTGTTCTCTTGCTATCTTTATTTGAAAAATAAGGCATCTAAGCTTTTTTTGGTTCAGACCTCTGGACAGCACTTTTTTATTGGTGGATGAATTTATCCACCAATCACCAAGGACAACCCAGGTTGTTCACCAAAAATGAGCCGGCATCTAAACTTACATTTTTGCATTTCAAATAAAGATACCAAGAGAATGAAGACAATGTGATAATAGGAGTAAATTAGAAATGTATGCTCTATCTGAATTACAAAAGAAAAAAAATTGGGTTCAGTGTCCCTTTTATGCTGGATTTTTGATGAGTTGCATAGTCTCTTATCAATGAAAAATAGGTTATTTTATTTGTTCTAATCCTATAATATAAGATTCTTGTTAATATTAATTATCTATCTTAGCTGTTCCCATTGGAAATTATGGTAACAAATCTGAATCCAATATTTATCTGAACCAAATGCCTGCATAAATGAAATTTGTCGAAACCGAATTAAATTAATCTTTCGGACAAAATTTATTTTCCCCTGTGAACATGTCTAATACTTAGATACATATCTTAAATAATGTATACTTGCATATCAAAACCTAAACACTCACTTTGAGGACAGAAAAACTTAATTCTAACTAAGTTAATTTTCTGGATGAGTAGTGTGTTGGCAGTATACGTGTAGTAAGAGATAAAGGAATATCTTGGAACACATGCATGCATGCATGCAGACGTACCTCAGAGATATTGTGGGTTTGGTTCCAGACCACCACAATAAAGCAATCACACAATTTTAATAGTTTCACAGTGCATATAAAAGTTATATTTACACTATACTTTAGTCTATTGAGTGTAAAATAGCAATATGTACATACCTTAATTAAAAAATACTTTATTGCTAAAAAATGCTAACTATTATCTGAGACCCATCTAGATTGTAAGTTCCCATGGGAATAGGGCCCTCAATTCCCCCTGTATTTGTCTGTAAAATGATGTATTTTATCGTATTGTTTCTCCATTGTACTGTTATTCTTGTACCTATGGGCAGCACTACGAAATCTGTTGGCGCTTTATAAATAAAGAATAATAATAATAAAATAATGATTTTGCTGGTGGTTTTTATATATATAGGTGTGTGTATATATGTGTTTATATGTGTATATATCTTTGAAAATTTTGCAGATAGACTTCCTTGACACAGGTTTGCCACAAACATTCAATTTGTAAAAAGAGCAATATTTGCGAAGTGCAATAAAACGAGATATATATATATATATATATATATATATATATATATATATATATATATATAAAAAAAAATTCCAGTCAGGAAGGCACTCTCCGTTTTCTTAAATTGTCACTTTAATAAAGTGGTAAAGGTTTTCAGGGGGCTCCCCCGTCCTCAGACCAATATGGATTAAACAAAAACTCACCCATATATACATGATGACCTCCACCGTGAAAATACACATCCGGTCTCCTGTGCATCAATACAGCGCAACTGCGCATGCGCCAAGGTCGGTAGGAAGCTCCAGCAGGGACAGAAGACTGAAAGCAAAGTTGAAATTGTAAAAACAGGTTACCAAGTAAACGCTATGCATAGCAACAAGATTTACATTGAAATCTACTTATTACACAATACTATTTACAAGTGAAGACAACAACTGACCTAATCACATTCAAGGTATGATAACATCCCACTATCTAATATCTATACAGTTTGTGCACCTCCCACATTGTCTGAAATCTGCTACACTATTGTGAGATTTTTTATTTTGGAGGTGAAAGCAACAAAGTTGACTCAGAGGACGTGGGCAGCTTGGTTCCCTGGAGGTGACACTTTCAACACTTTCTGAATCCGGTCATACCTAACTTATCTGTGGTGCATATACAGTTACTAACCTAGCATTACTAGTATGATTAGAAACAGCTTGAGGCTATTCATATCATAGTCCTATATGCTCCTAGCCTTATGGTATAATTTTAACAAAAGGACTACCTTACTAGACAAACACTTTATTTATGTGGGATGTTGCCAATAATTAATAGTGTCCCCAGAGCATGACATACTCAAGACAACATCTAAATCTCACTTAGGAAAAAAGAATTAATCATCACCAACCGGTCACTACAAAAGGCACTGAAAATCAAGAAATACATTTAGTCCCTTTGGATACATAGTATCCAAATTAAATATCCACTGGCACTCTTTTTGTAGTAAACACTTGGCTCTGTCCCTTTCCCTTGGTGGAATGGGTACATGATCTACTATATATCTCAGACCAGCTGGTGGCTAGGCATTTTTTGGAGAACAAGCACAATATCTTAGATCGAAGACATTGTGCTTGCTCTCCAAAAAATGACTACCCACCGGCTGATCTAATTCACCATTTTTGATAGCACTGCGAATAGCAGACCGATGGTTAACCATCCTGGTTCTGAGATCGTCTTGGGTTTTCCCAACATAGAACCTGCCACACGGACAGTGTAACAGATAAACAATGTACTTGGTAGTACAGGTCACCCTATGCCTCATGTAAAACTTCTTATTCGTCCAATGATGTATGAAAAAATTACTCTGGGTTAGGCTACTACAGGTAGTACATCCACTGCATTGGAAGAAACCCTTGTTAGTGGTATTTAACTATGTTCTGTTGGTATAGCTCTCCTGAGGACGGGGGAGATCTCACAAACATTTACCACTTTATTAAAGTGACAATTAAAGAAAATGGAGAGTGCCTTCCTGACTTGAATTATTGTGTGTATTGCTTTAGAAGTGCACCCCGGCAGTTGCCGCTTTTATATGTGTGTGTGTGTTATATATATATATATACTGTGTGTGTATATATATATATGTGTGTGTGTATATATATATATATATATATATATATATATATATGTGTATATATAATAAATATACAGTATTTCACAAAAGTGAGTACACCCCTCACATTTTATATCTTTTCATGTGACAGTACTGAAGAAATGACACTTTGCTACAATGTAAAGTAGTGAGTGTACAGCCTGTATAACAGTGTAAAGTTGCTGTCCCCTTAAAATAACTCAACACACAGCGATTAATGTCTAAACTGTTGGCAACAAAAGTGAGTACACCCCTAAGTGGAAATGTTCAAATTGGGCCCAAAGTGTCAATAGTTTGTTTGACCACGACTATTTTCCAGCACTGCCTTAACCCTCTTAGGCATGGAGTTCAGCAGAGCTTCACAGGTTGCCACATAATGTAGCTGGTGGATGTTAGAGACCTTGCGCTCCCCCACCTTCCATTTGAGGATGCCCCACAGATGCTCAATAGGGTTTAGGTCTGGAGACATGCTTGGCCAGTCCATCACCTTTACCCTCATCTTCTTTAGCAAGGCAGTGGTCATCTTGGAGGTGTGTTTGGGGTCGTTATCATGTTGGAATACTGCCCTGCTGCCCAGTCTCTGAAGGGAGGGGATCATGCTTTGCTTCGGTATGTCACAGTACATGTTGGCAATGGTTCCCTCAATGAACTGTAGCTCCCCAGTGCCGGCAGTACTCATGCAGGCCCAGACTATGACTCTCCCACCACCATGCTTGACTGTAGGCAAGACACACTTGTCGTTGTACTCCTCATCTGGTTGCCGCCACACACGCTTGACACCATGTGAACCAAATAAGTTTAACTTGGTCTCATCGGACCACAGGACATGGTTCCAGTATTCCATGTCCTTAGTCTGCTTCTCTTCAGCAAACTGTTTGCTGGCTTTCTTGTGCATCATCTTTAGAAGAGGCTTCCTTCTGGGACAACTGCCATGCAGACCAATTTGATGCAGTGTACGGCATATGGTCTAAGCACTGACAGGCTAACCCCCCACCCCTTCAACCTCTGCAGCAATGCTGGTTGCACTCATACATCTATTTCCCAAAGACAACCTCTGGATATGAAGCCAAGCACGTGCACTCAACTTCTTTGGTCGACTATGGAGAGGTCTGTTCTAAGTGGAGCCTGTCCTGTGAAACCGCTGTATGGTCTTGAACACCATGCTGCAGCTCAGTTTCAGGGTCTTGGCAATCTTCTTATAGCCTAGGCCATCTTTATGTAGAGCAACAATTCTTTTTTACAGATCCTCAGATAGTTCTTTGCCATGAGGTGCCATGTTGAACTTCCAGTGACCAGTATGAGAGTGATAACATCAAATTTAACACACCTGCTCCCCATTCACACCTGAGACCTTGTAACACTAACGAGTCACATGACACCGGGGAGGGAAAATGGCTAATTGGGCCCAATTTGGACATTTCCACTTAGGGGTGTACTCACTTTTGTTGCCAAAGGTTTAGACATAAATGGCTGTGTGTTGAGTTATTTTGAGGGAACAGCAAATTTACAGTGTTATACAGGTTGTACACTCACTACTTTACATTGTAGAAAAGTGTAATTTCTTCAGTGTTGTCACATGAAAAGATATAATAAAATATTTACAAAAATGTGAGGGGTGCACTCACTTTTGTGAGATACTGAATATATATATATGGCCAAGCACTCCAACCTCTGTAGTGTAATAGTAACCTGGGTGCAATCCTCAAAAGACAAGTGTAGATACTTGTAGAAAAGGAGGGCACTCTCAGGACTTTTTAATTCCAACAACTGATAATGTTTATTTTGAAATCATCAAATGTTATACATGAATAGTCATGTATAACATTTGATAATTTCAAAATAAACATTATCAGTTGTTGAAATTAGTAAGAAGGCAAAAGAAAGCACTTGCTGTGAATAAGAGTGATTTATTCCATATTACAATATTCTTATTCACAGCGAGTGCTCTCTTTTGCCTTCTTTGAATACTTTATTGTGGGAAGCACCCTGGCTTGATACTGGATCAGTAAGTGCTGGCTTTTTGTAATAAGGGAAACCCCATATGACATACTAAAAGAAGAAATAGTTTGACCCAACTTGGAAAGAAATAGAGAGCGCAGGAGCTTGAGTACAAGAGGGGGAACTTAATTTCACCTTTTTTCTTGGAGCAAGAAAGCAAGTAGAAGCTTTCACCTCACACATCCTGTTCAGTGGAGTGGATTGCTGATGGAAACATGATGTAGAGTATAGGCCATTAAGTGCACAAGTTGAAGCCCCTGGTGCAGTCCCTGTTTAGGTCAGCATGGACTGGATATTGGCAGCGGGTAGCAGGAGTGATTTCAGTTGCTGCATTAGTCCTCTGTGATTTGGATCTGCAATCTGGTGCTGGGGGGAGTTCATGGGCCTGTGGCAGCTTGATATTGAGGCCTGTCTGCAGCAAGTGGAAAAAGCAAGACAGGAGAGCTGATATATTTTCAGGTGGAAGGTGCCATCAAGAAGAATCCTAGAGATGAGAGTAGTGGCAGGGGGTTAGGGTTATTGTTACAGGTACCAGTCAGCTAAATGGGGGCTTAAAGGGACAGTAAAGTCAAAACTAAATTTCATGATTCAGATAGGGCATGCAATTTTAAACAACTTTCCAATTTACTTTTATCATCAAATTTGCTTTGTTCCCTTGGTGGTATTTTTGAAAAGCTAAACCTAGCTAGGCTAAAACTGATTTCTAAACAGTTGAAAACCGCCTCCTAGCTCAGAGCATTTTGAAAGTTTTTCACAGTTAGACTGTGTCACATGTGTCATATAGATAACATTGTGCTCACTCCCGTGAAGTTATTTAGGAGTCTTCACTGATTGACTACACTGCATGTCTGACAAAGGCACTTAGATAAGGAGGCTGTCTGCAAAGGCTTAGATACAAGGTAATCACAGAGGTTAAAAGTATATTAATATAACTGTGTTGGTTATGGAAAAACGGGGAATGGGTAATAAAGGGATTATCTATCTTTTTAAATAAGAAAAAATTTGGTGTAGACTGTCCCTTTAAGGGATAATCCACTGTAGGATTGGAGGTTCTATGGATGACTCACAGGATTTTAGGAGATTGGAGCAATGTCAGGCAAAATCCTTTGGAAGCAATAGGAGAATCAGTATTCAATTAGTGTTGAGGGTAGTCCTTTATTGGAGCATGGCAGGTAAAACCCAGCAGTTAAGTATTGGGTCTGGGGGAGGAGAAGTATGGTAAATGCAGGAGCCTGAGGTAATGTGTGTGATTCTCTTTCTACAGAGTGTACATAAAATGGTTATGGCAGGCCAGTAATGGATAAATCTGCTTTTTCTAATTCATGTCAGCAGGTAATGGATCCAATGCTGGAGTGGGTGGTAGGCAGTGACTATGAGGAGGAAAAGCCAATGGAGGGACCATCATCAGGAACAGTAACAACTGGTTGAGTGGCTGATGTCTCTTCCTTGGCTCTCACATTTTCCAATTCTTCTGACACAGCAGCCTCTTTTGCAGACACTGGGCAGGGGATGCCTGAAGCAGTGGTCAGATTCTTCTCACAGACAGAGGGGATCCTAATCCATGATGAGGAGAAAAGCCAGCATGAAAAGGAAAGGTCCCAATGAGTAGGAACAGTACCAAGAGGCAGAGGCTAATGAAAGTAGCAATAAGTTGATCTTGAAGGCATTTGGGGTTCTCAAGATAGCAAGTTTTTGGTAGATGGCTCAAGGAACCTAGAAAGGCACCTTAGCTATCAGGTACGACAGTTGGGGTGCAACAGCTGGCATGTGTGGCTTGATAGGTTGAGAGAGTGAAGTTGAGGTGAGAGGTTCAAGAATCCGGTTTGGGGAGCAAGAAAGTGGGTGGTTTGATTGGAACTTAAAGTTTGTTATGGAGCATCCTGAAGTGGTTCCTGAGAAACTGAATAAAGAGGTTTCTTTTGCCAGGATGCTTGGCCATTTTTCTTCCTCTCCTCTTCCTAATTTTAAAGTTTCCCTGCTTGGGGTGGGGCCAAAAAAGGAAGTGGGCCATTTTTATGATGGCCATTTGTCTTATCTGAAGGGTACTTTGATAAATTAGTTGACAAAGTGGATGATTTTGTTAGGGAGGCAGGTGTTGGGACATTGCTCAAGAAGATTGATATGGAATACATTTTTCAGATATTCCCTGTTCATCCAAAATATTGCCATCTCATTGCCTGTAGACTGTTCTATTTTATGGGAGAAAAGAGTCACCTGTGTACTATTGCAAAATATATCTGAAAAATTGAAAACTCTGTGTTAACTACGACTCCAAAAGCTATTTGGAGTCAGGTGTTTCAATTAAGAAAATGAGATTGAAATTAAGATTGCACAGGTGCCCTGCACTTTAAATAAAGGCACACTAAGCCTGGTTACTGGCGCATTTATCTAGAAACATTGGTTAGTGTAAACTATGCCACAATCCCAACAGCTTTCACAGAACCTTAAAATATGCATTATAGAGATGCATGAAGCTGGTAAAGTTTACAAAAACATTGCTAAAGACCTGGGTGTTCATAAATCTACATTAAGACAAATTGTATACCAGTAGAAAATGTTCAGGACTGTTGCTGCTCTCTCTAGGAGGGGTGTCCTGCAAAGATGACTCCAAAAGAATAACAATCCTGAAAAAGGTGAGAAAGAACCCAAGTTTAACAGCATAAGACCATAATTTTACAAACTGTGAAGGTTTTTGTTAATGTGTCCAGTATCAGAAAAACATTGCAGTACAATTTTTTTTTTTTCAATAGTTTTTATTGAGGTTACAGCAAACAATGTTACAGAAGTAAGACATATTTAGGTGTTTATTTTCATTTTACATAGTAAACAGACATGCTGGATGAAAAACATCTTACATAGGTAATCTCGTTTCTCCTCCATAAAGGATCAGCAACGCTTCTCGTACCTCAGAAAGATTTTTGTTTTTAAATATATACAAGAAAAACTCCCCAGAAAATACTAAACAAGAAGAAAAGTATTGAAAGCTAGATTCCAGACAATCCTTGAGTTAGTCCATCTCTTTAGTTCTTGGTAGTATAAAGGTGGAATGTCCGGCTTGAGACTAGCAGGGCTGAAGTATACAGCTCTGTACAGGATATGGCACAAAAATACAAAGATATATCCAACACAGCCATAGTGTGTATCAACAATAATATAGGCTTCCTGTGTCTTTGCAACAGGAAGTGCTTTAGGAAAGAAAAAGGAGAAAAAGAAAGAAAGAAGGGGGGAGGGTAGGGGGGAATGGGGGGAGAGGGGTAGCAGGCAGATATTAGTGATTAAATTCTACTAACCACATTCTGTTGGAGCTCATCCCATGGGGCCCAAACATCAGTGTGTAGGTCTATAATTCCTCTATTTAGGTATACAGCCTCCCCCATTGTCCTAATGTTGGATAGGATCTCTTTTACTTTTTCAATAGTAGGGGTGCTCTGTTGTTTTGTGCGATAGCTAATTTAGTGGGCATCAAAGGGTAGATTAAGAGGTGATTTCTGGGCTTTGGGAGTTTGGGGATATCTGGGTGTAGTAGATAGGTTTCAGGACCTTTGTTGGTTGGGAGGGATAGATGTCTGAAAATACTGAAGACTTTAGACCACAGCTTGCGGATTTATTGCAGTACATTTTAAGTTTGCCCAAAATCACCTGGATGTTTTACAAAGCATCTGGAAAAATGTTCTGGGGCCAAATGAGACAAAAGTTTAACTTTTTTGGCAAAAATACACAACACTATGCTTGGAAGAAAAAGGGCACTGCATACCAACACCAAAACTTCATCTCAACTGTGAAGCATAGTGGAGGGAGCGTCAGGTTTAGGGCTGCTTGGCTGCCTTAAGGCCTGGATGCTTTGCAATCATTAAGGAAACCATTAATTCAAATGTGTATCAAAACATTTTACACAAGAATATCAAGGCAGCAGTCCATGACCTCAAGCTAAAGAGAGGTTTGGTGGTACAAGAAGACAATGATGCATGTGTTTTTGGAATGGCCAAATCATAATCCTAATGTCAACCCAATAGAGATGCTATGCTATGGCCTGAAGAAGGCAGTCAAGATATTCCAGATATATAAATGCATTAAAGGAGGATCTATGAGTAACTAAATTCAGGTATTCACTTACTTTTTCCATCCTGTATGGAAAGCACTCCTGTTTGTGTACTGTTAGTTTATTCAGATTGTGTTTGTCTATAATTGTCACTAAGATGAAGATAAGACCACATTTTATGAGTAATCAATGCAGAAATTCAATTCCAAAGGGTTCACAAACTTTTTTTGCAACTCTAGATTATACCAAATCTAATAGATTTTAATATGTGATGCATTTAAAAACATACTGTCAGTGTAAAGATATATCAGTCCTGAATTAGACCCAAAGGTAAGGGTGAAGTAAATATAACATGCTAGCACATTGACCCCAACCCAGGACGTGACCCACAGGAATTGAAGATGTTCACAAACCATGAATCTGTTTAAGCAAGGAGTAGTACAAAAAATAACTCACTGTGCGTAGAAGGCAGAGTTCAACATTAGTAGTAGGCAGACAAGATTATACACTTTGAACTGCAGAGATAGATATGCAACTGCATCCAATGCTAATGAATGATCAAGCAGGTAAAAAAGGTAACAGTAGAAAATTCTGGTCAGACACTAAGCAGTTATTCAGAGAGTAGACAAGCTAGCAACCTTGACAAATATAAGCAAAATTCAGGTACAAAGGTATATCCAGAGGGCCAGTCGGACAAGCAGTGTTCTGTATTTCTATTTGTGAGGACGCTGGTTGAAGTGTTATTGTTAATCTAACAGGCCCGCAGTGGGTATTCAATTGCTTTTTAAGTTAATAAAACAGGATACCAATCAGCCAATCAGATTGAGCTCGCATTCTATTGGCTGTTCCGATCAGCCAATAGAATGCGAGCTCAATCTGATTGGCTGATCCAATCAGCCAATCGGATTGAACTTGAATCTATTTGGCTGATTCAATCAGCCAATCAGATTTTTCCTACCTTTCCAATTTACTTCTATTATCTAATTTGCTCAATTCTTTAGATATCCTTTGTTGAAGAAATAGCAATGCACATATGTGAGCCAATCACACAAGGCCTCTAGGTGCAGCAACCAATCAGCAGCTACTGAGCATATCTAGATATTTTTTTCAGCAAGTGATATCAAGAGAATGAAGCAAATTAGATAATAGAAGTAAATTAGAAAGTTGTTTAAAATGACATGCTCTTTCTAAATCACGAAAGAAAAACTTGGCTTTCATGTCCCTTTAATCGTAGGTTCTCCAAATTTTAGAAAACAATGAAGGCCAGATTATGAGTAAAGGGGTAATTATCGCTTACGCTCATGCGCTAACTCCACTAGAAGTAAGTTTTTTGCACTTGTCGTATACTGTTCATATTACAATATATACTGGGGTCGATCCGATATAGATCGTAGTTTGCGGTGCAAGCGAGGGAACCCGCGTTGCCCGCAGTTTCAGCTCGCAACTCGAGCTATCCCATATATGTCGCCGTCAGATGCTAACGTGCCGTAAGTCTGATAAACCAGCGATGTCCAGAAATCTGCGCAAGTACAAATTTCTGGCGTCGCCAGTGACTTGCGGCACGTTAGAAACTGCCGGCGCCTACAAAACCTGACTAAAGTCTAAATTACCCGCACTGTCTAACACGCCTCTCTAACATAGCCCGACACGTCTAACACGCCTCCCTAACATAGCCAGACACGTCTAACCCTCTATCCACTATCCCCCCTCAATAGCCTAACAATAAAATATGTATTAACCCCTAAACCGCCGCTCCCGGAGCCCGCCGCAACCTAATAAAATTATTAACCCCTAAACCGCCGCCAGCTATACTAAATCTATAACCCCTTAAAGTGAGCCCCTACCCCGCCGCTATCTATTTTAAAATTATTAACCCCTAATCTAATCCCCCTACCCCGCCGCCATCTATATTAAATTATTTAACCCCTAAAATACTAAACTATCCCTACCACTAAACCTAAGTCTAACCCTACAAATAGCCCTGAAAAGGGCTTTTTGCGTGGCATTGCCCCAAAGTAACAGCTCTTTTGCCAGCCCTTAAAAGGGCTTTTTGCTGGGCATGCCCCAAAGTAACAGCTCTTTTGCCAGCCCTTAAAAGGGCTTTTGGCGGGGCTTTGTCACAAAGTAAACTGCTCTTTTGCCTACAATCTACATCCCCCTACACCGCGGCCACCTATAATAAATGTATTAACCCCTAATCTAATCCCCCTACACCGCCGCCAGCTATATTAACTATATTAACCCTAATTATATTAGGGTTAATATAGTTAATATAGTTATTATATTATATATATTAACTATATTAACCCTAATTATATTAGGGTTAATATAGTTAATATCGTTATTATATTATATATATATTAAGTATAATAACCCTATCTAACTCTAACATCCTAACTAAACTCTTATTAAAATAAATCTAATATTAATATTATTAATTAAAATATTCCTATTTAAATCTAAATACTTACCTATAAAATAAACCCTAAGATAGCTACAATATAATAAATAATTACATTATAGCTATGTTAGGGTTTATATTTATTTTACAGGTAAATTGTTAATTATTTTAACTAGGTATAATAGCTATTAAATAGTTATTAACTATTTAATAGCTACCTAGTTAAAATAATTACCCAATTACCTGTAAAATAAATCCTAACCTAAGTTACAAATACACCTACACTATCAATAAATTAAAGAAACTACAAATATCTATCTAAAAATACAATTAAATAAACTAAACTAAAATACAAAAAAAAACAAACACTAAATTACAAAAAATAAAAAAAATTGCAAGATTTTTAAGCTAATTACACCTATTCTAAGCCCCCTAATAAAATAATAAACCCCCCAAAATAAAAAAATTCCCTACCGTATTCTAAATTAAAAAAAGTTCAACGCTCTTTTACCTTACCAGCCCTTAAAAGGGCCTTTTGTGGGGGCATGCCCCAAAGAAAACTGCTCTTTTGCCTGCAAAAAAAAACACAATACAACCCCCCAACATTACAACCCACCACTCACATACCCTTAATCTAACCCAAACCCCCTTAAATAATCCTAACACTACCCCCCTGAAGATCTCCCTACCTTGTATTAACCCAGCCGGGCCGAACTCCTCATCCGATCCAGGCGATGTGTTCCAGCAAGCGGCAGAGAGTCTTCTTCCATCGGCGACGTCTTCAAGCAAATCGGCATCTTCAATCTTCTTCCTTCGCTCCTCCGCCGCGGAGCATCCTTCCGGCACGACGACTTCCCGACGAATGAGGTTCCTTTAAATGACGTCATCCAAGATGGCGTCCGCCGAATTCCGATTGGCTGATAGGATTCTATCAGCCAATCGGAATTAAGGTAGAAAAATCTGATTGGCTGATTGAATCAGCCAATCAGATTCAAGTTCAATCGGACTGGCGGAACCAATCAGCCAATCGGATTGAACTTGAATTTAGTTAGGGGTGTTAGGGTTAGATAGAGTTAATATAGTTTATATAAATACTATAGTAACTATATTAACCCGAATATAATTAGGGTTAATATAGTTAATATATATAATGTAATAACTATATTAACTATAATATACTTAGGGTTAATATAGATAATATAGCTGGTGGCGGGGTAGGTAGATTAAATTAGGGGTTAATAATTTTAATATAGATGGCGGCGGTGTAAGGGGTTCACATTAGGGGATAGATCAGTTAGATGGTGGCGGTGTAAGGGGTTCACATTAGGGGATAGATCAGTTAGATGGTGGCGGTTTTAGGGGCTCACAGTAGGGGGTTAGTTTATGTAGATGGCGGCGGTTTAGGGGTTAAATACTTTATTAGGGATTGCGGCGGGGGATCGCGGTTGACAGGGAGATAGACATTGCGCATGCGTTAGGTGTTAGGTTTATTTTAGCAGATCGCGGTTGACAGGGAGATAGACATTGCGCATGCGTTAGGTGTTAGGTTTATTTTAGCAGATCGCGGTTGACAGGGAGATAGACATTGCGCATGCGTTAGGTGTTAGGTTTATTTTAGCAGATCGCGGTTGACAGGGAGATAGACATTGCGCATGCATTAGGTGTTAGGTTTATTATAGCAGCCAGTTTAGGGAGTTACGGGGCTCCAATAGTCAGCGTAAGGCTTCTTACGGCTGCTTTTTGTGGCGAGGTGAAAATGGAGTAAGATTTCTCCATTTTCGCCACGTAAGTCCTTACGCTGCATATTGGATACCAAACTGCGCTGGTTTGGTATACCTGCCTATGGCCCAAAAAACTACGGGCGACGGCAGAAATATACGGGCGTAACTTCTAGGTTACGCCGTATATAGGATACCAAACCAGCGCAAATATTGGCGTCGCGGCTTTTGCGGGCGACGATTTTTATCGGATCGACCCCACTATATTTAACATTCCAATGTTCTTCACATAGGGGAATATGTTTTATTTATTTTTAAATAGATATTCCTATCTATATCTGTATATATCTATACCTATATAATATATAGGTATAGATATATACAGATATAGATAGGAATATCAATTTAAAAATAAATAAAACATATTTCCCTATGTGAAGAACATTGGAATGTTAAATATTTGCAGTAAATACATAGTTAAACACTTTATTAAATATGAATATTACATAAGTATGATTTTACATGTTTTCAGCTACTTAAAGAGACATTCCAGCCAAAATTAGAATCCACATGGATGCATTTAAGTTTGAAAAATAATCTAATAAAAGCTATAGCTGTTTCAAAAGTGTACTTAAAGTACGCACTATGCACCAGCATTTTAAACACAGCTTTTTCTCAGAGAGCCCAGGGTACTTGTTTCATCTGGTAATGACTCAATTTGTTAATTGCTGACATGTTACAAGCTTCACTGGTGCTCTGAGCATCTGTAGTATTTAAAATGCTGGTGCACTGAGAATATCTAGCTATTCTGCACATGCACGTGTAGAGAAAAATGTTAACACTAAAACTGTGATAACCTTTACTAGAAGCATTTTTGCCAATACATGTTTATTGCAAATATGTTTCTATTCAAAGATATAATTCATCTATGTGCATTTAAATTTAGACCGGAATGTCCCTTTAACGGCAAACGGCTTTAATGCACATATACAATGTATCAATATATAGATAGATAGAAATATACTGTATATTTATTAATAAAAGTACATTATTTTCATTCACCCAGATTACACGTTTTGCGCTATAGAGGGTGCAAAAGGAACCAAACAAAAGTTGTGTTATTTCACCCTCCATAGCGCTGCCATTACAAAAGTTTTTATAAAAAGCCGCCTTGTGCGAGCGATATGGTGGCGATGAGCTCCATATCGCACAAAATCCAAGGGCTGAGAATACGTGCTTGTGCACACTTTCCCCATAGACATCAATGGGGGAGAGTGTTAGAAAAAAACTAACACCTGAAGAGCGGAATGGCGATCGCCGTAACGCAACCCCATTGTCTATGGGGAAAAAGTTACGTTTAAACCTCACACACTAACATAAACCCCAAGTCTAAACATCCCTAATCAGCTGCCCCGACATCACCGACACCTAAATAAAGTTATCAACCACTAATCTGCCACTCCCGACATCGCTGCCACTAATAACAGTTATTAACCTCTATTCTGCTGCTCTCCAACATCGCCGACACTATAATAAAGATATTAACCCCTATTCCGCAGCTCCCTGACATCGCCACCACAAAACAAAATTATTAACCCCTAAACCTCTGGCCTCCCACATCAACGCCACTAAATAAACCTATTAACCCATAAACCGCCTGCCCCCTAATCGCAAAAAACTAAATTAAACTATTAACCCCTAAACCTTACAACCCCCTAACTTTAAATTAAAATTACAATATCCCTATCTTAAAATAAATAAAATGGAGGGTGAATTAAAATAAATAAAAAACTTACCTGTGAAATGAAAAAAACCTAAGTTTAAACTAACAATTAACCTAACATAACTATTAGACTAAATTTAAAAAAACTACAAATTAAATAAACTAAATTACACATTAAAAAAATCTAACACTACTAAAAAAAATTACAAAATTACAAAAAATAACAAACACTAAATTACAAAAAATAGCAAACATACACCTAGATTACGAGTTTTGCGTTAGAGGCTGTGGGGTGCTAACGAGCAGTTTTCCTTCACCGCTCACTTACATGCAGCGCTGGTACTACGAGTTTTCAGAAACCTGGCGTTAAAAGACAAGAAGTGAGCGTTGAGCGAAATTTTGCTCATTACCACACTCCAATACCAGCGCTGCTTAAGTCAGCGGTGAGCTGGTGTAACATGCTTGTGCACGATTTCCCCATAGAAATCAACGGGGAGAGCCGGCTGAAAAAAAGTCTAACTAAAAGCAGCGTAAAACTCCTTAACGCAGCCCCATTGATTCCTATGGAGAAATGAAATGTATGTCTACACCTAACACCCTAACATGAACCCCGAGTCTAAACACCCCTAATCTTACACTTATTAACTCCTAATATGCCACCCGACATCGCCGACACCTATATTATACTTATTAACCCCTAATCTGCCGCTCCAGACACCACCGCAAACTACATTATACTTATGAACCCCTAATCTGCTGCCTCCAACATAGCCGCCACCTACATTATATATATTAACCCCTAATCTGCCACCCCCAATTTTGCCGCCACCTACCTACACTTATTAACCCCTAATCTGCCACCCCCAAAGTCGCTGCCACTATATTAAAGTTATTAACACCTAAACCTAAGTCTAACCCTAAACCTAACACCCACTAACTTAAATATAATTTAAATAAATCTAAATAAATATTCCTATCATGAACTAAATTATTCCTATTTAAAACTAAATACTTACCTGTAAAATAAACCCTTAACTAGCTACAATATAACTAATAGTTACATTGTATCTAGCTTAGGATTTATTTTTATTTTACAGGCAAGTTTGTATTTATTTTAACTAGGTAGAATAGTTATTAACTATTTAATAACTACCTAGCTAAAATAAATACAAATTTACCTGTAAAATAAAACCTAACCTAAGTTACACTAACACCTTGCATCAGCCAATAGGATTTTTTCTACTTTAATTCCGATTGGGTGATAGAATTCTATCAGCCAATCGGAATCTAAGGGACGCCATCTTGGATGACGTCACTTAAAGGTATCTTCATTCTGTTTTAGTCGTCGCCAGAAAAGGATGCTCCGCGTCGGATGTCTTGAAGATGGACCCGCTCCGCGCTGGATGGATGAAGATAGAAGATGCCGTCTGGATGAAGACTTCTGCCCGTCTGGAGGACCACTTCTGCCCGGCTTGGATGAAGACTTCTGCCCGTCTGGAGGACCACTTCTCCCGGCTTGGATGAAGATGTCTCCCGGTAAGTCGATCTTCATGGGGTTAGTGTTAGGTTTTTTTAAGGGTGTATTGGGTGGGTTTTATTTTTTAGATTAGGGTTTGGGCGGCAAAAGAGCTAACTGCCCTTTTAAGGGCAATGCCCATTCAAATGCCCTTTTCAGGACAATGGGGAGCTTAGTTTTTTTTTTTATAGTATTTTATTTAATGGGTTGGTTGTGTGGGTGGTGGGTTTTACTGTTGGGGGGGTTGTTTGTATTTTTTTGGGGGGGCGGCAGATTAGGGGATAATAAGTGTAGGTAAGTGGTGGCGACATTGGGGGCAGCAGATTAGGGGTTAATAAATATAATGAAGGTGTCGGTGATTTTGGGGCCGGCAGATTAGGGGTTAAGAAATATAATGTAGGTGGCGGCGGTGTCCGGAGCAGCAGATTAGGGGTTAAAATGTTTATTTTAGTATTTGCGATGCAGGATGGCCTCGGTGTAGGGGTTAATAGGTAGTTTATGGGTGTTAGTGTCCTTTTTAGCACTTTAGTTATGAGTTTTATGTTACGGCATTGTACCATAAAACTCATAACTACTGACTTTTAAATGTGTTAGGACTCTTGACGGGGTAGGGTGTACCGCTCACTTTTTGGCCTCCCAGGACAGACTCGTAATATCGGTGCTATGGAAGTCCCATAGAAAAAAGACTTTACGAAGTTTCCGTAAGTCGATTTGCGGTAAGGCCAAAGAAGTGTGCGGTGACCCTAAACCTTCAAGACTCGTAATACCAGAGGGTGTAAAAAAGCAGTGTTAGGACCTCTTAACGCTGCTTTTTCAGCCTAACGCACAACTCATAATCTAGCCGCTAATTATTCAAAATAAAAACAATTACACCTAATCTAATAGCCCTATAAAAATAAAAAAGCCCCCCCCCAAAAAAAACCTTAGCCTACAATAAACTACCAATAGCCCTTAAAAGGGCTTTTTGTATGGGCATCGCCCTTAAAAGGGCATTTAGCTCTTTTGCATTGCCCTGAAAAGGGCATTTAGCTCTTTTAAGAAAGCACAAACCCTAATCTAAAAATAAAAAACACCCAAAAAAAGTAAAAAAAAACCCTAACACTAACCCCCGACGATCCACTTACAGTTTCTGAAGTCCGGACATCCAGGTGGTGAAAAGTCTTCATCCAGGTGGCGTCTTCTATCTTCATCCCAGCGGCGCGGAGCGGGTCCATCCTTGAAGACATCCAGCGTGAAGCGTCCTCTTCAAATCTAATCAAAATTCTGGAGTAGACTGTCCCTTTAAGCTACAATTACAGAAAATAAAAAAATCTAAGATTACAGAAAATAAAACATTACAAAATTTTGCAAAAATTATTCCTAATCCCTATGAAACCCCCCAAAAACCCCTTAAAAAACCCTAAGTCTAACCCCCAAGTGGTCCTCACCTGTCCTGAAGTCCGGCAGAGATGGTTCTGTTTCAGGTGGTGAAGTCTTCTTCCAAGCTGCGACCTCTTCTTTCTTCTTCCAGGAACCAGCTGACGCAGAGCTGAGGGTGGAGTTGAAAACCGATGACCGCAGAGCTGAAGACCGACGACCCTGGAATTGAAGACCGGCGAGCCTAGAACTGAAGTCCGGCGACCGCGGAGCCATGGAGCGTGGAGGATCCTCTTCATAGAATCTCCGCCGTACACTGAATAGGAATTCAAAGTACGCGATTAAAAATGGCGTCCCTTGAATTCCTAATGGCTGATTTGAGCCTTTAAATTCAAATCAGCTAATAGGATGAGAGCTACTGAAATCCTATTGGCTGTTCAAATAAATCAGCCAATAGGATAAGAGCTGCTGAAATTCTATTGGCTATTCAAATCAGCCAATAGAATATCAGTAGCTCTTATCCTATTTGCTGATTTGAACAGCCAATAGGATATCAGTAGCTCTCATCCGATTTGCTGATTTGAATTTGAAGGCTCAAATCAGCCAATAGGAATTCAAGGGATGCCATTTTTAATTGCGTACCTTGAATTCCTATTCAGTGTACAGTGGAGATCGTATGAAGAGGATCCTCCACACTCCATTGCTCCGCGGTCGCCGGTTTTCAGCTCCGCGTCATCGGTCTTCAACTCCGCCCTCCGCTCCATGCCAGCTGGTTCCTGGAAGAAGAAATAAGAGTTTGCCGCTTGAAAGAAGACTTCACCGCCTGAAACAGGACCTTCTCCGCCGGATTTCAGGACAGGTGAGGACCACTTGGGGGTTAGACTTGGGTTTTTTGGGGGGTTTTCGGGGGGGTTATTTTATTTAGATGGGGTGGGCAGTAAAAGAGCTGAATGCCCTTTTAAGGGCAATGCCCAACAAATGCCCTTTTCAGGGCAATTGGTAGTTTAGGGTTTTTAGTGTTAGGTTATTTTATTTGGGAGATTGGTGGGTTGGGATTTTTACTGTTAGGGGGGTTGTGTATTTTTTGGAAAAAGAGCTGATTATCTTGGGGCAATGCCCTGCAAAAAGCCCTTTTAAGGGCTACTGGTAGTTTATTATATTAGGGGGTATTTTTATTTTGGGGGGGCTTTTTTATTTTATAGGGATTATGTATAATTTTTGTAAAATTTTGTAATTTTCCTTATTATTTTCTGTAATCTTAGATTTTTTTATTTTCTGTAATTGTAGCTTAAAGGGACAGTCTACTCCAGAATTTTGATTAGACTGTCCCTTTAATTTATACTTTGTTTATTTGTATTTTTAAAGTAGTGTTAGTTTTTTAAATTTAATAAAACTTTAGTATTTGGTTAATTAGGTAATTTGGGTTCATTTAGGGGGTGTTAGGTTAGGGGGGGGGTTAAGGTTAGGGGGGTTAGGTTAGGGGTTAGGTTTATTGCATTGTGGGCTATGGCGGTTTAGGGGTTAATACTTTAATAGGTTTATTGCGTTGTGGGTTAATGGCGGATTAAGGGTTAATAGTTTTAATAGGTAGTTTGCGATGTTGGGGTTGGCGGATTTAGAGGTTAATAATTGAGTTATTACTTGCGGTGTGGGTTTGATGGCGGATATAGGGGTTAATACACTTTATTAGTTATTGCGGTGGGGGATTGCGGTTGACAAGTAGATAGACATTGCGCATGCGTTAGGTATTAGTTTATTTTTGCAGGCATTTTCGAGAGTTACGGTGCTCCCATAGTCAGCACAAGGCTTGCTACGGCTGCCTTTTTAGGCGAGGTAAAAATGGAGTAAGATTTCTCCATTTTCACCACGTAAGTCCTTGCGCTGGATATTGGATACCGACTTACGACGCGGTCCCATGTTAGCCTATGGGAGTAAAAATTGCGTGCGACGAGTGAAATATAGGTGCCGCATTTATATGCGGCGCTGTATATTGGATACCAAATCCGCGCAAAAACCGGCGTCGCCGGATTTTGCGGCATATGTAATGGAGCCCTATATTTTATTTGTTTTCAATTGGTCATCTTGTTCGAATTTCATTGTTCATTTCAAATTATGGGAAGAAATTATGATTGGCTAGTTTGTCACAAAGGAATAATTTATAAAATATATTTTTTATAACAAATTTTTAAGAATATAATTTTTACTGTTTTTTAATATTATGCCATTCATTTGCTACAATAACCTAAAACGATATGGGTAAACTTTCTCTCTAGAATCAAAGATGGACTCTGGAGAGTTAGTAAGTGTTTTTTAGCACCATATAAATGGTTAGAAGTGTTCTGCTGTTATAGCGCTTTTTTGAATTATAACTTGGCTTTTGAGAAAAGTATCTTTATGCTGAAACATGTTAAGCTTTTTATTCTTATATTTTTATGAGCTGTTTTTTGCTATCCTGTTTTATCAAGTTTTACCATTGGAATAAATTAATCAGCACTTTGGCTCAAAGCTTTGGAAGAGGTTTTGCATAACAGCGGGTCTTCCCCCTTTGGGACCTGCGCTGCCAAATAGAAGTCATTTGCATTGTGATCAAATGAAGGGTTGTGCTTGTTCACTGATACTTCACGGGCTCATTGATTTAAAGTGTACCTTGGAGGTAAGTGGTATCCTGAGTGAAATCTGGACAACTGATCTCTCTGTTGATAGTGTCCATTTGGGTTTGGTTGGCTGAATAAATAGGTTTGTTTCTATTCTAAAAAAAATAGGCATTGTGTTTGCCAATCAACCAGTTAACTGCCAACTTGCCTCCAGTGGTTCAGGTGTTGTCAATATTTTTTGCTGGAGTTGGAGAGTTAAGAATGTGTAGAAGGCAGGTCATGTTCTGGAAAGATTGAATATAATTGCTTCCTCCACTTCCAATGGCACTTGGATTTCTCATAGTTTTGGAATAGGTTAAAGGACTTTGGTCCTGGCTACATGGAAAGCTTATACCCAGGTGTGACAGTAGTGGTTGTTGGGGGAAAATGGGGGATCTAGTGAGGTTCAATTCAATAGTCTCCTAAGGTGGAGTAGGCGTTGGCAGGTAAGCGGTTGCCATCTGCTGAGGTTAGAAAGAGGTTAGCAGTGGTTGAGGTTAGGGAATTTATACATATCAGCTGGGGTTGGGTTCATTTGTCAAGGTTACAGTTCTTGTCATAGTTTCAGAAGGCTCATTGACTGTTTGGGATTAATGGTAGGGTGTTTCCAATCATTTCAAACAACAATTGAAGTGTCAGGTATTTGGTTAGATGTCTTGGTTATTAGGATGATTGGTAGTTTGGAATTTGAAAGATAGATGTATGTGAGACCTGTCTTGATTCTGCAGTTTAGTTTTACTGCAAGTCCAGTTTGTTGTTGGCTAATTATACATTCCTATATTTTTACTTATGAGGATGCATTTATGGAAGAGTACTGCGTACAGCGCTGTACAGAGGCAAAGGTTTTAACCATACATTCTTTTTTTTTTTTACAAATTATTTTGTGTTATCTCAAATGTTACATTGTGCAAAATGAGGAATACTTTGGCAATAATAGAATCTTCTTCTTATGTATTGGTTGAAACTGATACATTCCTGTCCCAGTAAATATGCATGTGTCTATGGATCGAGAGAAAAATAGGTTTAAAGGGACAGTACAGACTACAAAATTTATATCTAGAATATAAAATATAAAATATAACTACTTAAACATGTTTGCATGACAAAAAAAATGACGTTAAAGCTTTTTGTTTTGATCTTGAAGCTAACAGCTGTACGTAAAACTGGTCCTTAAAGACTGATTTTTCACATTGGTGATAAGCTGATGTCCTACTGCTTAAATGGTAGAAATTACACGTTTCAAGTTAATGAGGTGGTAAAATGAATTAATGAATTGTAAAAGTCCTCTTATAGGTTTTCAATGTTTGGTTAAGCAATTTCTTTTTTTTTAACAGCAGTCCAAGTTTTTTCAAACATAGGAATATTTTTTTGAAATATATATTGTAATATAAAATACCTGCTTTTATATTAAACACAAATGTGTACCATGCTACTTTAAGAAACACAACTAGTCAGTATATCTATCTATCTATCTATCTATCTATATCTATCCAATCATATTAATATTTTTTACGAGGTTTGGGTACATTATGTTTTGATATCTATGCATTTATTATAGTTAAAGAACATTATTTTACATCTTAATTCTAAAACTTGCATTTAATCTAAAATTTCCTGTATTAATATACCTTGCACAATATATACAGTTTTTTTATTTTATGTTACAAAGTGGTTTCATCATGAATATTCCTTTTAATTGACCTCCTGGATTGCTGCTAATACTTAGTCATGGATACACATTTTTTGGTTTTTCATTATTCCAAAATGTGCTTTTCTAGAAAATAAAAATTGAACTGTTTGTTGGATTTCCCAAGGCATTCTGGCGCCATCTACTGATAATACAAAATATAAATTACTAAGAAATTGCTGATACATCTGCAGGGAATAATTACAGAATAAATCAAAGGCCACATAATATATCCATAATGCAGTTATCCATAAAATGTGAATGAAAATACTGAGAATTCAGTTGAGCGCAAGCATTTTAGATTATAGATCAAAGTTTGTAATACATTAGATAAATTTCCACATAATGCATATTTATTAATATACACTTTGATACAAGTCTAGTTTTATGTTGTAGATCAAATATCTGCATCACTAAAATCCCAAGATAGTCTAATTTGTTATGTTTGTTTTAGAGCATTGTACAGTTAAAGTGACAGTCTACAGCAGAATTTTTATTGTTTTAAAATTCCCTTTAGTACCTATTCCCCAGTTTTACATAACCAATACAGTTTTATTAAAGGGACAGTCTTCACTAAAATTATTATTGTTTAAAAAGATAAATAATGCCTTTACTAACCATTCTCCAGCTTTGCACAACTGACATTGTTATATTAATATACTTGATAACATTTAATCCTCTAAATGTCTGCCTGTTTCTAAACCACTAAAGACAGCCCCATAATCACATGCTTTTTTATTAGTATTTTACAACAGGAAACTGCTAGTTCATGTGGGCCATATAGATAGCATTGTGTTCACGCCCAGGGAGTTATTTAAGACTAAGCACAACACAGTACTAACTGCAAGTCAATAGATAATAAATAAAAAGTCATATGATCAGGGGGCTGTCAGAAGATGCTTAGATACAAGGTAATCACAGAGGTAAAAAGTGTATTAATATAACTGTGTTGGTTATGCAAAACTGGGGAATGGGTAATGCAGGGATTATCTATCTTTAAAACAAAAAAAATCTGTTGTAGACTGTCCCTTTAATATGCTTTTTACCTCTGTGATTACATTGTATCTAAGCATCTTCTGAAAGCCCCCTGATCACATGACTTTTTATTTATTATCTATTGACTTGCATTTTAGCCAACTAGTGCTGTATTGTGCTGATTATTAAAATACTCCCAGGGCATTCTGAACCAAAAATTGGCTGGCTCCTTATCTTAGATGCCATCTTTTTCAAATAAAGATAGCAAGAGAACGAAGAAAAATTGATAATAGGAGTAAATTAAAAAGTTGCTTAAAATTGCATGGTCTATATAAATCACGAAAGAAAAAAATTGGGTTCAGTGTCCCTTAAAGTAACATTTATAAAAAAAGAAAATGTTTTAATATTGCAAAGTATTACACTTCCCCACCCAGTTACTTCATAATGCCACCCATCTTACAAACTTTTCTGTGGAGAACACTGGCATATTATATATAAAAAATTAAGACTAACATTGGAAAAATCTGTATATAAAATAAATGTTGAAATGGAATTTGAAACTGTCATTTCTTTTTTTTGTTTTACTGTTCAGGGATATACCAACAGCTGTTTCAAATCAGGGACAGATATGAATTACTACTACACTGATAAAACAATCACTGTGAAGGTAGCATGATTAGACTTTTGAAGTTTAAAGTATACAGTTCCAATTTTCCAGGTAATTGAAAAAAAATTGTTAATTAAATTGCAGGAATAGAGGGAAAATAAATAATTAAGTTAGATTGCAAAAACTGTTCTTTACTAGGAATAATTAATGCCCCTTTAAACACTTAAAACTGAAAACATTTACAGAGCTATTACTTTTCACATTGAAGATGCACATTTTCCATCTCTATTTCCCGGCCTTGTGGGCTCTGAATAAGACAATGATAATCTTGTGGTATTAAACAAATGAGCAGGTGTCTATAACCAAACCAAAACCAAAGATCTGTGGGGAAAAACTGCTTTAAAAATATGATGACCCTTATTAATATCATTTATATATATATATTGTCACCTGTACAGTTTGTGACTGTCCTACAAACCCTGAAAACTCTATACTGGGCAGCTGTGACAGCTGTGGACAGATCTCAGATTGGTCACTGAAGTCTGTGAAATAAATATTTTCCTATTCCTTGATAGTGCAGCAGATAAAGGGTTAATCTTCCTGACACACACACACACTAGTTAAGGGATCATAAAGTCAAAGTAACTAAAACTTCCATGATTCAAATAGAGTTTAATCTGTAAAAAAATGTATTTACTAAACATGTGGCACAGAGAAAATAATTGGTTTGGCGGAATCTTTTGAAACAAATATTCGGGAAATTTGTCTTCCTCAATACTCGCCTGCTGCAGTATTCTCTATTTTTTTAGTTTTAAATGCAATACTAAAAATTTGTGGAACTTTTATATTCAATTTTGTTAAACTAATGCAGTGGCGTATTTAGGTTTTGTGCTGCCCTAGGCACTCAAATTTCTGCCCCCCCCCCCCCCCCCAATGGTTTTAGGCCTTTTTCCCTTAATATTATTTTGGGTCAGTGATTAAAAAAAAAATCATAACAATTCAAAAGAAAATGGGCTAGCAAAACACTTTCATACAGGTGGGTTGAATTGCATGCATCTCATACAATTTTCTCCCTTATAGAAGGGAGAGAAAAGAAGGGGAGGAGAGAAAAGGGAGGGAACAGAAAGAAGGAAGGGAGGGGGAGAGAGAGAAGAGAAAAGTGGGGAGGGAGAGGAGAAAATGGGGAGGGAAAGAAAGGAGTGAAAGAAAGGGAGCAAGGGAAGGAGGAAAAGAAAGAAAGTATGGATTTGAGGGAGGGAGGGAGGGAGTAAGGGAGTTGAGGATGGAAGGGAGGGAGAAAGGGAAAGTAAGGATAGAGGAAGGGAGGGAAGGAAGAATACACTTTGAAACAATCTCTGCCATTCACATGCAACAATAAACAGTAATTACCATAATTCAAGTAATGAAACTTTTTAAGTGTCCGTTTACTATTTACTCTGTGGGTTCATGAATGCAGAGAAAGCTAACTATTAGTAGCTAACATACATTAGCACTGAGAGTTTATGATTAGAAATCACAAGCTGTTCTAAGCAGTGTACAGATGCAGCCAGTCTGTTAGTTACTAAGACCTGCAATAAGCACTGCGCTCGCTGACCCACCACAGCTGACAAGGGGAGGCAGCATATCGGCACAAGGTCTTCTCCTCCAACCTCACCTTGTAAGCATTTCCCTGTCAAGTTTCTCACCAAGAATGCTTCCACTACAAAAATGCCGGTAATTCTAAATGAAGCAACAGTTTAAAGGAGCATTACCTGTGAAGAGCAACCTTAATCAGTGCACGTGCCTTGTCTTCTCTGTAAAAACCTGCACTTTATCACTCACTGTACTGTGTGCTGGCTTTTAGAGAGAGGATAGGGCAGATGTGCTGCCCCTCCCAAATCTGCTAGCCATAATATGCCCCTGAACGTATGTAAATGTTCCTTTACTAGCGGTGAAAAAGTTTGTTTGTAGTGTTATACTTAACTCTAGCAGGCTAGAGAACTGTGCTAATCCCAACCCTTCTTCTTGGAGCCCAAATCTGTGCTAATAGGCGGCTTAATGGCAGATCCCAGGGCCTGCGCTAATATATAAGTATCTTCTCCTTTAGCACAGACTTTAGGATTCGCCATGCTAAACCACTTATAACCATGGCCAGGGGCTCTAAGAAGAAGTTTCAGGATTAGTGTGGCTCTCTAGCACGCTAGAGGTAAATATTTTAACCCCTAGAGGTAATTTAAAGAAAGCAAATTGATAATGTCGCATTTCGCCAGTATTTCTTTGTATTCTTTAAATTTAGATGGTGCATTCATTTGGATTTTTGTTTTTTGTCTATTTTTACTTATATTATCAAATTTGCTTTGTTCTCTTTGAAGAAAAAACGTAGGAAGGCTCAAGGGAGCTCAGGAGCGTGCCCATGTCTTTAGCATTCTATGTTGCAATGTTTGTAACAATGCTATACATTTTCGCAAACACTGCTTCTATATACTGCTAAAGGCAAATGACTCTCCAGAGCTCATAATGAGCATATCTAGGTTTACTCGTCAGCAAAGGAAACCAATAGAACAAAGTAAATTTGATAATAGAAGTAAATTGTATTACATGCTTTAACAAAACCATGAACATGATCATTTTGGTTTTATAGTCCCTTTGGCACAATCTTCATCGCCACAATATGCAGATCCCAAGTGCCAGGCTGGAGATGACGAGGGGATAAAAGTGTGCATGGACAGACTAACACTGTGCTACCAGATAAGAGGCTTTTTTGAATCAGCTGATTATATTGTTGTTGTTTTTTTTAACACAGAGACAATTTTTTGTAGAATTGTTCTTTATAGAATACTAGTCCTTAAAGGGACACTATACCCAAACATTTTCTTTCATGATTAAGGTAGAGAATACAACTTTAAACAATATTCCAATTTACTTTTATTACCTAATTTGCTTCATTCTTTAGATAAACTTTAATGAAGAAATAGCAATGCACAAGGTGAACCAATTACAGGAGGCATCTATGTGCAGCTACCAATCAGCAGCTACTAAGCATATCTAGATATGCTTTCCAGCAAAGAATATCAAGAGAATAAAGCAAAATAGATAATAGAAGTAAATTAGAAAGTTGTTTATAATTGTATGCTCTTTCTAAATCATGAAAGAAAAAATTGGGGTTTCATGTATCTTTAAGCCCATTTACACGAGCCATTTTCTGCAATGCAGTGGTCCCACCTACCCACACTCCCGCCCGGCCATGCCCTGCCATGGCCGCTCCCACCAGCCACATTCCCAGTCACACCTGCTCTGTCCGGCCACCCCCGCTCCCGTCCACCCTCTCTACTGACTGATCCTTTGTTACGGCCAGGTATGTTTGTCCTCTTGCAGTCACTACTGCGCATGACAGCTTTGGACAAACATACCTGGCCTTTTATTATATAGAATTCATGTATTCAAAGGGAAGATTACCCTAAGAGTAATATGCAGACATGTTTTTTTAATTATATTTTAATATTGAACAAAAATATTGTAAATTTGTTTATAAAGCAATGGGTGCTGCCATGTTGAAACCTAGGTATATTTCTCTGTTGAGATCAGTTAGAGATAGTTATAAATTAAACACTAGCGTGTGTAACCAAAGAGTGTGTAGAGTATAGTAGTGTTTATTAGTATTTGGAGTCTGAATTTACACTTCTAACAGGAATTAGAAAACCCACAATTTTCAGAATTAAGTTACAGAAAAAAAATGACAAAACAAATAAATACTGTTTTTTTTAATACATTTATTTAAATATTTTATATTACAATAAAAAGGTATTTATGTAAATTCCCTTTAGCATATGTATACATCAGTTATATTTAGTGAAAGTCCCTGACTGGTTAGAAATATTAGGAAAAAAAATATAAAAAATTCAAGTGAATTACATATCTGTAAATTAAGGAGGAAGATACCTTTTCAATGCAAATGATCGACTTTGTCTCCAAGGAACATTTCCTGTCAAGTGCCTACGTTTGATTAAATGTTAAATCATCTGTGGTTTCCTGACATGTACAGGCAATTTACATGATGTAATCTATGGCAATTATTGACTTGCAATTCAGTCAATAACATAAAACAAATTTACATACTTAGCCTTTTCAAGCCTTTCCACAGGGAAATAAAGTAGCACAGATCACTTGCCTTTATTTGATTTCCACTCAGTATAATTCAAGTATTTATTACCCTAATCTTATTTTAAATAATTTTCTGCTACTGTGACTTTAACAAAAATATAATTTGCATTTAAGTGTTTTCAATTATATTTTCATATTTTGCTTGATAAAACTGTGCTGATTTTTATGCAAATTACTAAATTATTAATAAATATCATCAATGATTTAAAATGTGTGTGAGGATTAGACCAGTTTTCTTATCTTTAATTCCTCACCAGTCACTACTCACGTTTTCTATAATTCTGTTTGTTGTTGTTAGTTTCAGCTCTTTCCATGCAGAGGGAAAATACACAAATTGTATGTTCTATTTTTATTATTTAAACACTAAATACATTTTATAATCATATCCTCTGCCTCTCTCTAGTCATGGGCAACAACATGTTGAAATCTGTATTTTCACTGCATTCCCATGTTGATGTGATCACATATATGTAGTAACTCTCCTTTAGATACCTGCAATTAAAATTAGGTTCCAGAGTTTCCAGGGGGGTCTGTGGAGTGATATGAATAAGATACTTTCTGATCATCGTGATGTGCGCCGAGAGTTTGAGACATAGCCCAGAGAGTCTCAAGAAGGGATGAAGTATATTTGATGGCTTCTAGCAAGACTGAGATACAGTTGTATGTGACATGGAGAGCTGTTGGTGCTGCCATGAGGTGGAACCCTGGTTAGGGTTGATCCCCTTACGGTGTGGTCAATCTTGGCACAGCTATGGCCACAACCATAAAGGAGGCATTGGTAGTAGAGGTTGAAGTTTGCATGATGGTCCCCCTGCTAAAGCAATTTACTGCAAGTGAAGATGAATAATAATTGAAACTGCGCCTAATTTGCCACCAACGAAAACCTCTTATTTCTATCAGAAAAGTTGTATTATATCCCCATAGAATCTTCATTTTTTATTACTTATACCTAAGACGGTACCGGAAGAATATTATGGCCAAAGTGTTTCCCATGTTCTTAGGCTGTTCCATGGCTAATTGTCTACTGTTCTCTTCTTTAGGATGCTCGGATACGAAGTAGAATAGAAATCTGAGTTTATCAGCATAAAAGATTACAGCATACTTGGATTCTGCCATCTTAAAGAAGATTTCAAAAAAGTTAAGTATTTTAAAACATTCACCTGTTTCTTACTATCTATGTTGTGAATAACTGAACATTCCGAAACATTGAATAATGATAGTGGAGGGCCCCCTAGTGGGTCTGTAACAACTAACTTGAAGTTTGGAGTGCTCTAATGTGGTGTTTGTTACATTGTTGCAAGTGGAGAAGCGGGTGTTTGCGTTTATAGGTCCCTGCAGCAGTGATCCCGGCCTCTTCCTGTTCCAGACTTTAAGGAGAAATCTTCACTGCTGAGCTGCACGTTTTTCCCGGTGTCGGTGATGGATAGAGCCAGAAGGAAGTGTGTGCCTCCGAAGCGTTATAGAGAAGGAGTGGAATTGGCATCAAAGAAAGAGGACCTGCAGGAGAATGGAGGGAGTCAAGTGATAAAGATGTGGTACCCCCCTCCCTTCAAACCCACCCCCAGCTAGAGCCTTAGGAAAAGCCAGGAAGGCAGTTATTAGGCCCTTGGAAGTAGTGGGTGGGGGACTGGGGCAAGGCCCAAGGCTAGGGAAAGGCGAGTTCCCCTGCGGGAGGTGGTCCCCAAGGTAGTGTGCTGGGTGCTGGAGCAGACCCTAGTGGAGTGTCAAGGTTAGCAGGGGCCCAGGCAGGGGGTCTTAGGACACCTGGTGGGCATTGTGTGATGGATTCGGCACCTGGAGGGGGACAGCAGGCAGCAGAGTTGCAGGCAGGCAGTTGTCACTGGGGGCCTGGTGGGAGGGCCGCGACGCATCCTTTACCCGTTTTGCTGCCGATGGCAATGGCCACCGTCCTCACCCTCGCCCAGTCCCTGGCTGAAGTGATATGCCCAGGGGGGACTGGGGGAGGGGGCAGATAGTGTTATGCCGCTGGGGAGGCCGCATGGTTTTTTGCGGACTTCTTCGCAGGAACCGGAAGTGATGTCACCTGGTCCCGCCCACCATCACGACACGTCACGTACTGCGTCACTGTCACTATTTTCATACGGTGAGGAGCGCGAGTGGGAGGACTGGAGGCCCAGGGCACAGCACCGGAGCATCCCTAGTAAATGAGGGGAGTCTCCGGGCGGGGGAAGGGCCTTCAGGGGGCAAGGGGAGCTCCGCTAGGGGGCGTATGGGCCCGGACATGGATGGTAGTGTGCAGGGTCCATGCAGGGCAGTGGCCGCAGTAGTGGATGAGCAGTATGGGGGCCAACTGCAATGGGGGAATGAGGCAGTAGCATGCCGGACTATTATGGAGACCGCGGGTATGATCGGCTGTGGTGATGATGTTATGGATGGCAATGGGAGATGTGCATGTGAATGGGACAGGGAGCAGGGAAATCCCACGGCATACAGGCATGTGGGCCCTGAAAGGGGGCAATATATGGTACAGGGGGTGACCGGGGGCAGCACCGGTAAGGCACCAGTGGGTGGGTACAGTAGCAGGGGGATGAAAGCTGGCATAAGGGGCATACTCTCGGATGGGAGGGGGCATAGCAGCATGAATGCCAGTGTGACTGGGGCTGAGTACGGCTGGGGTACAGGGGGCTGTGCAGGTTGAGGGCCCCCCAGGGGGTCATTCCTTTGCCCAGAGAACTCCCCCACAATGTTTTGTGTCTGCAGGTCAGCACCGTGGAGGCAGCTAGAATGGATCCCAGGCCTGCTGGTACTTCAATGGTGGTGGAACCCAGCAGGGAGCCGGTCGGAGAGGTGGCATTACAACCGTCTTCAGGAGGAGTTGTGGGGCAGGCGGCCCATGGCGGTGAGTGCACCCCCGTAAACACTACACACACTGACACTAGTTCAGCTTCTAGCAATTCTGGGTTTGTGAGTGGTGAGGGGCTGGGGCTAGTAGGCAAGGGTCAGAAGAGGATGTTTAGGTGGATAAAAACAATGGTGGCTGCCCAATCCAAGGCTAAGGAGGCTAGTAAGCTAGGGCTGCAAGCATTCGATATATGGCCACCTTAAATCTAAGATGGTAAAGAGGATTCAGGAGGGCCGGTAGGTTAATATATTTGAGCTGTCCTTGGATGGCTTTAGGGACAAGGAAAGGGTGGCAGGGGGCGTTGGGCCTAATAAAGTGCGGAGGCCAGAGACGTATGAGGAATGGCAGAAATGTTTTAGAGTGTTGGCATCCTGCTATGTGGACAGATGGCCCCTGCAGGGGCACAACTTGTTTAAGTACCAGGATACGATAGAGGACATTCACATCAGATTCAAGGAAGGGGCGTGGCGTGAGTATGACATGGCCTTCCGTAGGAAGATGGTGGGGAACCCATTGCTGTATTTTGGCACGCAATATATGCATTTGTGGTCAAAATTGGGGTTGGACAGCGTGGCATCAGTGTCGGCATCAGTGTCGGCCAGCCCACGGCAAAGCCTAAGAAGCACGGGAGAGAATGCTGGAAATATCAGGATAAACAGTGTGACAGAGGTACGGCGTGTTCCTTTCGGCACATCTGCAAATTCTGCAATGGGCCACAATCAGAGTGCGACTGCAGCAAGAGACGGGAGCAGGGAACGGAAAAGCCTGTCTCCAGGGGGTTCACTGGGGGGAAAGGCGCAAATGCCACTTAAGTTGGAAGCAATGGCGCCTTGGTTGGCGCATTACCCCGACCAGGAAGTGGGGGATTTGCTTAGGTCAGGGTTGCTCAAAAGAACAGGGCCCCTATTGGCTAGAGAGAGCACGCAGGACGAGTCAGGTGATGGCCAGACCAATCATGATCTGTTTTTTAAATTATCATAAAAAGACATTATTTTTTATTAACTACTGGAAATACCCAAAATTAAAATATATGGGTTAAAATACTCGTCTATATTAGGATTTTTCATTTGGGACTTTTAAACGCAAGGAAATTATTAATCCCATTGTGTAATAGATCGAATGTAATGTATCTAGCAAAACTTAAAGGGACAGTAAACCCAACATTTTTCTTTCATGATTCAGATAGAGAATACAAATTTAAACCACTTTGCAATTTACTTCTATTATTTATTTAGCTTAATTTTTTAGATATTCCTTATGGAAGAAATAGAAATGTACATGAGTGAGCCAATCACACAAGGCTTCTATGTGCAGCAACCAATCAGCAGCTACTGAGCCTATCTAGATATGCTTTTCAGCAAAGAATATCAAGAGAATAAAACCAATTAGATAATAGAAGCAAATTAGAAAGTTGTTTAAAATTGCATGCTCTTTCTAAATCATGAAAGAAAAAATGTGTGTTTAATGTCCCTTTAAAGATTTTAGGAAAGCTTTAAAAAAAACTGATTTTTAAATGGAACACTGGGTGTAGGACATGATTAGTTAGATTTTAAGGAAGGTTTTTTTTATTATTATTTTGTCATCATATTCTATCCATCATTCCAAATTTGCACCTCCTTTTTTCACTATATAGAATTAATGAGATGATCACTTATACTTATTTAGTTTTAGCACTTTCACTTTTGCACCCATTTTTTATCACATAGAATTAATAATGAGATGACTACTATTACTATTTTATTCCACATAGAAATAACTGATATTAACATGTTCACTTTTTTTTTCTTTTTTAATGAGATGATCACTTATTAATCTTAGCACTTTTTATTTTGCACTTTATTTTGCAATTGAATGTTTTTTATTATATAAAATTAATAATAAAGTGATCACACATATTCCTATTTTAGCACTGCACTCTTTATTTTCTCTACTGATTCCTAAATTTCCTTAGATCTCAGTCTTCTTTTTAAAGATGGTTTTTAGTATCATTTGCTGGGATGTCTACAGGATAAACCCGCCTATTAAACAAAAATCTATACTTAAATGAAACATTTATATCCAGATATCTCTTTTTAGCAAGAAATACATTTATTGGACTCAGAACATGAAAAACTAAAGAGAGGATGTGTTAAAAAAAAAGTTTATCCCTCCTACAAAAAGTCCAGTAGAGGAGTGGCCATCCTGTTAAAAAAAAACTTTAATTATGGAATTAAAGATAGATTAGTGGACAACTATGGCAATCTTAAAGGGACAGTCTACTTTCATGATTCAGATAGGGCAAGTAATTTTAAACAACTTTCCCATTTACTTTTATCATTAAATTTGCTTTGTTCTCTTGGTATTCTTAGTTCAAAGCTAAACCTAGGAAGGATTAAATGCTAGTTTCTATGGTCTTGAAGACTGCCACTAATCTGAATGCATTTTGACAGTTTTTTACAGCTAGAGGGCGTTTAGAGTTTTCGAATGATATTTTGAATAAATTAATGAATTTTGTGAAATTTAGGATTATTGGTGGAAATTTTAACATTGCACTAGTATCTGCTGTAGACAAATGATCAAAAAAGTAAACTTTTTTAAAAAGGGAATAAATGCTAACACATTTGATTCCCCCCCCCCCCCCTTCTTTTGAACACAAATAGGTAGATATTTGGAGATTACTCAATCCTTCAAGTAGAGAATATACTGTGCATGCTTAGTCAAATCAGGTACTTTTTTTCTAGGATTGACCTGTTTTTGATGAAAGCAGATATCACACTTAGTTAAATACTCTTAAAGGGACACTGAACCCAATTTTTTTCATTTATGATTCAGATAGAGCATGCAATTTAAAGCAACTTTCTAATGTACTCCTATTATCATTTTTTTCTTCATTCTCTTGCTATCTTTATTTTTAAAGCAAGAATATAAGTTTAGAAGTCGACCCATTTTTGGTTCACAACCTGGGCTGTCCTTGCTAATTGGACAGCACCAATAAATAAGTGCTGTCCAGGGTCTGAGCCAAAAATTGACTCCTTAGCTTAGATGCCTTCTTTTTCAAATAAAGATAGCAAGAGAACGAAGAAAAATTGATAATAGGGGTAAATAAGAAAGTTGCTTAAAATTACAAGCTCTATCTGAATCATGAAAGAACAATTTTGGGTTTAGTATCCCTTTAAATGCATTATATTGTCATCTTTAAACATGTACCAATTTAGTTAAGTTTGTAAATGATTCCTCAGCTAAAAAAGAAGTCATTGTTTTTCATTCCCTAGACATTTATCTGGTTCAATGTATTTTAAGTCATACCTTTTAAATAAGTAGAATGCATTTGTAGAGATAAAATAATTAATTGTGATAATCCTTAATTATTCTTGGAAATGGCTAAAACTGTTATTACCACCAAGATTCATGAATCTTCTAAATCACACTTTGAGAAGTTGACAGATAGGGCGCCATGTACTAAGGCGTCAAAATCTTCGCACTAAGCGTATTGAATTAACCCGCCTGCATTCGCACATAGTGGATATAACTTTGCTACATGAATGTACTAAAAATCAAGCCGTAAAATATTGTGTCTAATCTGTCTCGAAGACAATCAGATTATTGATAACTTTGAAGCTTCGCAGGGCACGAAAGAACAAAGTTACTAATCAGTCTACGGTCTATTGGTCAATTTCTTAACCCACGTGACCATCTAGGTGTAATAATCATCATACAAGCGGCAACGATAAGCTGTTCACATGTATAAGAAAGTGTATTTCCCAGAAATCTTACAATATTTTTTATTTACTTTCGGTTGTTACTGTGAGAAGATAGTTGACATGGCTTGCTCCGGAGATTCTGGTACTTCGAAGAAGACTCGCAACCCTAACTTCTCCCACCAACAGAATGTTGTACTTTTTGATCTAGTACTTGATTACTACGAGAATATATTCAGTAGTCGAGTCGTAAAAAGATTATTTTGGAAAAAATTAGTGATGTGGTGAGTGCTCAAGGACCAACCAAAAAAAGATATTGAATTGTGAAAAAAATGTTTCAATGATATCAAGCGTCAAACTGAATAAAAATCGCAAAATAGAAGCAATATGCACTTGGTACTGGCGGCGGACAACCTTATGTCACAGATTTGACAAACTGAAAGAAAAGTCATCCAGAGGCTGAGTAGGGAGGTCATTGAGGGCATCACCGATGACTGTGATAGCGATATTCGAGGTAAATATAATTCAATGTCAAAATTGATATTTATTTTTTAATTGTCTACACCAAAAATGTCTGTAGTTTAAAAAACAAATTCACTACGGCTGTTTAATGTGTTAAATTCTTATATACTTTTTAAACTTTATCAATATGCGTCATAACGTTTCTTGTAGCATTCCAGTTATAAAATTATAAAAATGTTCTCATATTATAAAATTGATAATATGAGAAAATTAGAAAGTTTAAAATACCATGCTTTTTATGAATCACGAAAGATACATTTTTTGGTTCATTGTTCCTTTACATGAACCTTCATGTGATCAACTTTGATTTAATAATCACACTAATGCTACATCCATCCACCATTTAAATTATAGTTAAAGGGACATGAAACCCAAAAATTTTCTTTCATGATTCAGATAGAGAATAACATTGTAAACAACTTAACAATTTACTTCTTATATCTAATTTGCTTCCTTCTCTGGTTATCCTTTGCTTAAATGTTTATCTAGGCAAGCTCAGGAGCAGCAGGGAACCTAGGTTCTAGCTGTTTCTTGGTGGCTGAATATAAATTTAGATTGTCACTGGCTCACCCATGAGTTCAATTACAAACCATTAGTGCATTGATGCTTCTTCAACAAATGATACCAAGAGAATTAAACAAATGAAATAATAGACGTAAATTATAAAGTTGCTTGAAATTGGATTTTCTATCTGAATCATAAGAGAGAAAAAACTGAGTTTCATGTCACTTTAATGTGTTCCACAATTTTATTTTTATTTTTTTTAATATTGGTGCATACTTACACATACAATGGTGGTTTCTGTGTGCCACACTAATGTACCTGACTCAATAAAGCTACATACAGACCCCATTGAAATGCTATTTAATGTTTTTAATATTTTATATAAATTATTCTTGCTTAAATATGTATTTTATTTTTTATTTTTTTAATGTCAAATTCAATAATGAAAAGATAGTGTTAATTAAAATAATTATTTTATATGCCATAGGTGTGTCTGCTCGATCATCCACTTCAGCCTCTGCCAGCACTCCATCTACCTCCATAGGACAGGAACCATGGGCATCAACATCCCATCAAATTGAAACTTTCCAGATGAGACAACCTCCACAACAAGGGCAATATATACGCTCTACAACAAATGCCAGCCATAGCCTATCATCTGCTGATACCCTTCCAGATGTACCGAGCAGAACACCAGACACAGCGGTTGGAAGAAGCTCTGGTATATCTTTTTAATTCATATATATATATATATATATATATATATATATATATATATATATATATATATATATACACTCTAAAATAATTAAATTTAAAAATAATTATTTTTTTATTTATTTATTTATTTTTTCAGCGAATGTTGGACGTCTTTTCTGGTCTATGGTCACGGATTCAGCACCACTTTTTGATGGTAAATATGTTTTTATAATGAGATATATTACTGTATAAAGTGACACTTTTTAAAACCACCTGTACTGAATATAGTGAGTTAGTGACACAATCTGTTATCTGACGGAGAGATGGCTGGACTGACCCTAACCGCCCCTCTACTTCAAATAGTGAACACTTTAGTCTGTGGCATGTCACAGCCAGAGGGTAAGTGGGTAATCGCAGCTGTAGCGTCCTCGGTGTGAACCGGAAGTACAATCCTCAAGAAGAGGACACTGGAAAGACCCCAGGATACTCATGGAGTGCCGTAGCCAAAGAACGGAGGATTAGCCCGTAAAACAATGCAAAAGAAAGGGAGGCAGCAGGCACTACTTAACAGACCCACAAGCGTAAGTAGTAAAAAACAAAGTCTTTATTGAAGGCACTTGGCCATATTAAAAAGGCAGACTGACAGGCAGGGGAAACAGAACAACAAGGTCTTACGCGTTTCGCGTCCCCTAGTGGCGCTTACTCATAGACTGTTGTCTATGTTACAACCTTAACAATTTATAGGCTAAACAGAGAAAAGGTTAACCCTTCAGCAGCCAGATAAAAACAGGTTAAAAACATAGATGGTTCTGGGTAGATACAGGACAATTGTAATTAATAGTTAATAAACAAAATTACAAAGAACACAGTCATTAAATGTAAGAGCCAGTAATGGAGCTAATTAATGCATCAGGATACAAAATTCAAAACCGAGGATTATGAAGTTGAGAAAAGATATATTCTTTAAGATAAAGGAATTTGCACCATTGATTACAAAAAGATTAATTTGTATGGTTTTCTATGTTATTGCTAACAGAAAAAACAAATGTAAGAGCATTGTACAGTTAGCTGATGCACAGTGATATTATGCTAACAAAAAAAGAGAAAGAAACAATAAAGAGGGAAATACAAGCCATAGATATCAAACATTGATAATTTAACATAATCTAGTTATCAATAAAATAACTGATATCGCATTCCCTATTCATGCCAATGGGATGGCATGTTTTGAGTTTTAAAATCCAATATAATTCTTTCTTCTCTAATATCTTGGATTTATTGCCTCCTCGTGGGGGAACTATAGCTATATCTATGATTTGCAAAGCCAATTCTGCTTGATTAGAAAAATGAACATAATTAAAGTGATTAGCAACAGCAGAGTCAGATTCATAATTCTTAGTATCCCTAATATGTTCATTAAATCTAGTTCTAACATGACGTGATGTCATGCCTACATACTGGCAGAAGCAAAGTTTGCATGTAAGTAAATAAACTGCATATTGAGTAGAACAGTTAGCATAAAAATCTATATTGTAAGTGTTTTTATCAGCAGAGCAGCGAAAGGTGTCACCCTGTAGGATGTTAGGACACGCATAACAAATTTTGGCCCCACATTTATAAGTACCTTTTTTGGACAGCCAGTTTTTTGGCATACCTTGGGATGTATTCTTGACCATACTAGGAGACAATATTTGTCCCAATGTCTTAGATTTTTTAGGGACAAATTTAAATTTGTGAATGTATTCACCAAGTACATCATCTGTAGCCAATATTGGTAAATGCTTTTTTAAGATGTTTATTATATCCTGATATTGCTGACTGTATTCAGTCGTAAACACTATTGAGTCATCAAAGCTATTTTCCTTTGGCCTAGTATGTAGAACATTTTGATGATGAGTACTAACCATTTTTCTACATTTTTCTAACTTATGAAACTTATACCCTCTTCTAGTTAATCTGTTTCTGAGTTCTATGGACTGCTGATCATAGATCTCATCAGATTTGGTATTACGTCTAAGTCTTAAAAATTGTGATTTGGGTATAGATTCAATAAGGTGTTGTGGATGTTGAGAGGTGGCGTGAAGTATTGTGTTGCCTGCTGTAGTTTTTCTGAATGTTTTGGTCACTATATGATTATCAATAATTTGAAGGGTTAAGTCCAAGTAATTCACACTTACTCTGCTAAAAACCCCAGTAAATTTTAGACCCATTTCATTGTTGTTGCAAAAATCAATAAATTCATAAAACAGTGTATCATCAATAGGTTTTTTAACTATGAAAAGAAGGTCATCTATATAGCGTATGAAGATATAGAATTACTGGTACGCTATATAGATGACCTTCTTTTCATAGTTAAAAAACCTATTGATGATACACTGTTTTATGAATTTATTGATTTTTGCAACAACAATGAAATGGGTCTAAAATTTACTGGGGTTTTTAGCAGAGTAAGTGTGAATTACTTGGACTTAACCCTTCAAATTATTGATAATCATATAGTGACCAAAACATTCAGAAAAACTACAGCTGGCAACACAATACTTCACGCCACCTCTCAACATCCACAACACCTTATTGAATCTATACCCAAATCACAATTTTTAAGACTTAGACGTAATACCAAATCTGATGAGATCTATGATCAGCAGTCCATAGAACTCAGAAACAGATTAACTAGAAGAGGGTATAAGTTTCATAAGTTAGAAAAATGTAGAAAAATGGTTAGTACTCATCATCAAAATGTTCTACATACTAGGCCAAAGGAAAATAGCTTTGATGACTCAATAGTGTTTACGACTGAATACAGTCAGCAATATCAGGATATAATAAACATCTTAAAAAAGCATTTACCAATATTGGCTACAGATGATGTACTTGGTGAATACATTCACAAATTTAAATTTGTCCCTAAAAAATCTAAGACATTGGGACAAATATTGTCTCCTAGTATGGTCAAGAATACATCCCAAGGTATGCCAAAAAAAGGCTGTCCAAAAAAGGTACTTATAAATGTGGGGCCAAAATTTGTTATGCGTGTCCTAACATCCTACAGGGTGACACCTTTCGCTGCTCTGCTGATAAAAACACTTACAATATAGATTTTTATGCTAACTGTTTTACTCAATATGCAGTTTATTTACTTACATGCAAACTTTGTTTCTGCCAGTATGTAGGCATGACATCACGTCATGTTAGAACTAGATTTAATGAACATATTAGGGATACTAAGAATTATGAATCTGACTCTGCTGTTGCTAATCACTTTAATTATGTTCATTTTTCTAATCAAGCAGAATTGGCTTTGCAAATCATAGATATAGCTATAGTTCCCCCACGAGGAGGCAATAAATCCAAGACATTAGAGAAGAAAGAATTATATTGGATTTTAAAACTCAAAACATGCCATCCCATTGGCATGAATAGGGAATGCGATATCAGTTATTTTATTGATAACTAGATTATGTTAAATTATCAATGTTTGATATCTATGGCTTGTATTTCCCTCTTTATTGTTTCTTTCTCTTTTTTTTGTTAGCATAATATCACTGTGCATCAGCTAACTGTACAATGCTCTTACATTTGTTTTTTCTGTTAGCAATAACATAGAAAACCATACAAATTAATCTTTTTGTAATCAATGGTGCAAATTCCTTTATCTTAAAGAATATATCTTTTCTCAACTTCATAATCCTCGGTTTTGAATTTTGTATCCTGATGCATTAAGTAGCTCCATTACTGGCTCTTACATTTAATGACTGTGTTCTTTGTAATTTTGTTTATTAACTATTAATTACAATTGTCCTGTATCTACCCAGAACCATCTATGTTTTTAACCTGTTTTTATCTGGCTGCTGAAGGGTTAACCTTTTCTCTGTTTAGCCTATAAATTGTTAAGGTTGTAACATAGAAAACAGTCTATGAGTAAGCGCCACTAGGGGGCGCGAAACGCGTAAGACCTTGTTGTTCTGTTTCCCCTGCCTGTCAGTCTGCCTTTTTAATATGGCCAAGTGCCTTCAATAAAGACTTTATTTTTTACTACTTAAGCTTGTGGGTCTGTTAAGTAGTGCCTGCCGCCTCCCTTTCTTTTGCATGTTACAGCCACCCATAGTGTATATAGTGTTATTGTATATTTACATTGTTTACCCATGCCCCACCCCACTTAATCTAGCAACAAGGTCTGTAATCTCCTGGTTTCACAAACAAACACAAACACATAACTGTATAAATACACACCTCGTTAAATACATACATACACTCATACACACACACCTAAACACCAATGTCTAAAACAAAAAAAAAATAATCCCTGCAGTTAGAGACAAGTCTGTTATCTGCCGGTGAGATTGCTGGCCTGACACTACCCGCGCATGATTTTCATATAGGGACCACAGTAGTCTGGGACATGTTACAGCCCCCATACTGTATATAGTGGTAATGTATAGTGACACTGTTTAACCATGCCACCCTCCCCTTAATGTAGTAACAAGGTCTGTAATCTGTTGGTAAAGAATGTTTCATAGTGGTGTTTTTATTGTTTTATTTCTTTATGACCAATTCATAAATTTAAATTATTTGTATTTATTTTTTTATACCGAAGAGGAGGATAATTCATCTGGAGAGGTCATTCTGAATCTGGTTCCTGTTAATGAGCACAGTCTGGAGGGTAGATCTACAGACCTTGGAAGTGTAACTCTTGACCTATGGCACAAGATCAGGATCTTGCAATTCACAAGCCAGTAGATAACCCCTCAGATGAGGATGACAATCCTAATCCAGCTGTGCATGTTGCTGTAGATCATGAAATTGGATGGAACCTGCACCTCCTCAACCCGTACCTCAAGAGCCAGCACCATTGGAAGATGCATCTCTAAATTAAATGATGAATCTTGCCAGAGGATATTGAACAGTAGACAGGTTCAAGATGTTCTATCTGCACATTTAGAAATATGGGATAACTACAACCAGCAAAGATTAGAACTAGACCGTGAAATCTTTGAGTGGCAAAGACAAATGGATAGAGAAAGCAACCAACAAATAACTAGGGCATTGGCAATAGCAGAAAATAACACTCAGATGGTTTAAAATACAATGCAGTCTATTTTAGAGATTATAAGAGAGAGACAGCAGACCAGAGAGTCGCCAGATCTAAAGAGACAAAGGTTCCAGTCATTTTTTGGGGCCTTATTATGTTTGTTGTTTCTAAAAGTTTAATGGTTTTATTTATTAATGTTGCTCTTTGATTTTTTTTTACTTGTACATATGTTTATTAAAGTTATATATTTCATTTATTATATATTTTTTTTTCAAATGAGTCCAAATCATTATTATATTTCAAAAAAAGAGCCACGACAATAAAAATGAAACCAAAAAAGTATATTTATTAAAACATCATAAAAAAATAAATTGACAAAAGCATTTTAAAAAATGAGTATGACCCGATGATCCTCATGGCCACTATTCTAATTATTTTTTAAAATGACCTTTTAAACTATCAAAAACACAGTATAATTGTCATGATAGTGTCCATGACATAAAAATGTAAATTGATATATATATATATATATATATATATATATATATATATATATATATATATATATATATTCTTAATATTTATTTTAATTCAATTTTTTTTTAGATATTTTCCATAACATAAGTCTTGTAAAGCTTTTCAACCTGAGCGTTTAAATTCTTTAGAGAATCCATAATTTTTTTAATGTCTTCACAAACAGAAGATTGTACTTGTGATCCAACTTGCACCCCAGCATCTAGAATAAATAGAAAAAAAATAGTTATATATTTTAAACAGGTTTCACAAAAGTGTGTTGCAATGCAGTAATCCAAAAATGATTACCATTATGAATAGAGGATGTATTTTTTGAAGTTGGAATTGTCTGTGTATATTTTGAAACCTTTGAAAGTTCCATGTCACCATCATTATCCGAATCATTTGTTGTGTCGATGTCACTACTTGCATCTGTAATATATATTTAAAAATAGATACATATATAGATTGATATATTGTATTCAAATTTGTATTATAAATTAACCATAGAGAGACCATACATTTACCTAGTTGCATTGATGGTGAAGTTACTGACATCGGTTTAGGAGCATTATTTTCCTCAGTGTCACTATCTATGAACGATTACAGAATAACCCAATTAAAAACCTAACAATTAAAAAAATAAAATAATTATATGTCTTTGCAAAATACCTTCAGTTGAAGATAATTCCAATATTCTTTGAAACCTGTTTTTCTTGCATTTCACCACTCTATTATTGGTTTCTATATATAGATAAGGAATGTAAGGTATAATATAAGCCCCTTGTTTTTAGGGTGAACCTGGAATATGCTTGATTATTGGTGGCTAAATATAAGACTCCAATAATCAAGTGCAATCCATGGTGCTGAACCTTTCATTGTCTGTCTGCTTAAATTTACAATCCTGCTTTTAAAATAAAGGTAGTAATATAAAGATTCAATTTTTTTAATATTAATAATTTCAAAAAATATTTATAAAATTGCTTGCTGAATCAGAATCATTAAAGAAAAAATGTGTGTTCATTGTCCCTTTAAAAACATTTTTTTGTATTTCTAGTCTGTATGAAAAAATATTTATAATTTTCACATCAGTTATTAATCATTAGTTTGTATTTTTTGTTATGTATTGTAAATAAGTTAATAAATAAAAATATTTAGAAAAAAATACTTCATTCTGGAAATTAAAGTTTTATTAAGACATCATTATTTTATAGATGTTTAAAAATTTAGATCTCTATTAGATATGTTGGTAAGTTTTAGAAGGTCCAAAATAGTAGACATTCAAATACATGAGTTAATAATGTTAATTTATCACTTCAAGAGCCTGTATGGACATCCAATTAATAATAAACATCAAATCATGATAAATTAATGCATAGCAACACAGGAGAGCACACAATGCTATCTATATAGCGCGCATAGATTAAATAATTAACTTACATGTCCTTAGAAGGCTCCTTATGGATTGGTAATATAGTGGTTCTCTTCGTCTAATATCACTATAGCGTCTCAAGCATTGACGTCTAGTTCTTTTAATTTTAGAAACACAATACATTCTGGGTTATCATTTTGTAGATTGTTTTGTCCCTGTCATCTTGGAATACTCCACGTACACCCCCTAAGCGTTTTTTTACACTAGAATTATCATTTCTCCAGATGTGAAAAGTGTTACTCTCTGCATCCTTCCTGGTCAAAACTTTGTAAATGGGTGTGTCACATATATAAAGCTTGTAAATCTCGCGTTATTTAGTGTTTTTCAAAAAATTATTTGATTGTTTAAAAGGATCAAAATGTTTACATACTTATTTGGAATGTGCTAGTATTTATTGTAAATATGGATTCTTTTTTGTGTCTCAGATGCCAAAGATAAATATAGGAATAATAAATTATTTTATATGTAGTTTATGTTTTCAATACATAATTTTTTTAATGTCTTCACAAACAGAAGATTGTACTTGTGATCCAACTTGCACCCCAGCATCTAGAATAAATAGAAAAAAAATAGTTATATATATTTTAAACAGGTTTCACAAAAGTGTGTTGCAATGCAGTAATCCAAAAATGATTACCATTATGAATAGAGGATGTATTTTTTGAAGTTGGAATTGTCTGTGTATATTTTGAAACCTTTGAAAGTTCCATGTCACCATCATTATCCGAATCATTTGTTGTGTCGATGTCACTACTTGCATCTGTAATATATATTTAAAAATAGATACATATATAGATTGATATATTGTATTCAAATTTGTATTATAAATTAACCATAGAGAGACCATACATTTACCTAGTTGCATTGATGGTGAAGTTACTGACATCGGTTTAGGAGCATTATTTTCCTCAGTGTCACTATCTATGAACGATTACAGAATAACCCAATTAAAAACCTAACAATTAAAAAAATAAAATAATTATATGTCTTTGCAAAATACCTTCAGTTGAAGATAATTCCAATATTCTTTGAAACCTGTTTTTCTTGCATTTCACCACTCTATTATTGGTTTCTATATATAGATAAGGAATGTAAGGTATAATATAAGCCCCTTGTTTTTAGGGTGAACCTGGAATATGCTTGATTATCGGTGGCTAAATATAAGACTCCAATAATCAAGTGCAATCCATGGTGCTGAACCTTTCATTGTCTGTCTGCTTAAATTTACAATCCTGCTTTTAAAATAAAGGTAGTAATATAAAGATTCAATTTTTTTAATATTAATAATTTCAAAAAATATTTATAAAATTGCTTGCTGAATCAGAATCATTAAAGAAAAAATGTGTGTTCATTGTCCCTTTAAAAAATTTTTTTTGTATTTCTAGTCTGTATGAAAAAATATTTATAATTTTCACATCAGTTATTAATCATTAGTTTGTATTTTTTGTTATGTATTGTAAATAAGTTAATAAATAAAAATATTTAGAAAAAAATACTTCATTCTGGAAATTAAAGTTTTATTAAGACATCATTATTTCATAGATGTTTAAAAATTTAGATCTCTATTAGATATGTTGGTAAGTTTTAGAAGGTCCAAAATAGTAGACATTCAAATACATGAGTTAATAATGTTAATTTATCACTTCAAGAGCCTGTATGGACATCCAATTAATAATAAACATCAAATCATGATAAATTAATGCATAGCAACACAGGAGAGCACACAATGCTATCTATATAGCGCGCATATATTAAATAATTAACTTACATGTCCTTAGAAGGCTCCTTATGGATTGGTAATATAGTGGTTCTCTTCGTCTAATATCACTATAGCGTCTCAAGCATTGACGTCTAGTTCTTTTAATTTTAGAAACACAATACATTCTGGGTTATCATTTTGTAGATTGTTTTGTCCCTGTCATCTTGGAATACTCCACGTACACCCCCTAAGCGTTTTTTTACACTAGAATTATCATTTCTCCAGATGTGAAAAGTGTTACTCTCTGCATCCTTCCTGGTCAAAACTTTGTAAATGGGTGTGTCACATATATAAAGCTTGTAAATCTCGCGTTATTTAGTGTTTTTCAAAAAATTATTTGATTGTTTAAAAGGATCAAAATGTTTACATACTTATTTGGAATGTGCTAGTATTTATTGTAAATATGGATTCTTTTTTGTGTCTCAGATGCCAAAGATAAATATAGGAATAATAAATTATTTTATATGTAGTTTATGTTTTCAATACATTTGTTTGTTTTAGTTCAATATAATTATCAATAGTATAGTTTAATATGTTTTTATGTAGTATATATTGTCATTTAATTATCGATTGTTATATGTTGTAAGGTTATATAGGTTATAATATATATATATATATATATATATATATATGTGTGTGTGTGTGTGTGTTGCATTATAACAAAATGTAGAATATTAAAATATCATTTATGTTACATCTTTGAATTTCTTTTTTATATTGATGGCGAATAATAATGGTTATATACATACATTAGCAGCCTGGACCACTGAACAAGTAATGTTTGGAATATTTTTTGTTCAAAAACTATGTAATAATTTGAAATGATATCCTTAAAATTAAATTCATATCAATGTATATAAGTTAAAAATATCAAAATAGTGTTCTATGTGCTGCCACCAAACCCCAAATTCATGTGGTTATATAGATATGTTCTTCATCTATGGATATCAATAGAAAGAATAAGTTTTGATCACATCAGTCATTTCTTTTCTGGTTTACATTTTTTTGGTAATCCAATTTAGGAAATACAAATAATTTATTTTAAAGATACTTTAATATTAGCATTTCTCACAGTTTAAAATATATAATTTTGTAACCTGGGGCAAATTGATAGAATTGTTTCTATCTAGGACATAAAATTACAATTTTCTTTTTTGTACAGCTTGTAAATTAGTTAAAAACCAAAATATTTTATTAATAATTAAAGACAATTTTAAATGATAACTATCACAATATTTCAAATATATTAGCTATGTTGGTTGCATTAGAATGACAGAAAAAAAATAACAATTGAATAAATTTTATTCTTTCATTAAAATAATTTTCAGATACAAATTTTTTAGCAGTTATGGCCTGTCTTGTCGGTGCATCATTGCAGATTACCTCAGGAAAGTCCTCAAATGAGATTTCATTATCATCCTCAATTTCACATCCTCTGTGAATTGCAATGTTATGAAGTATACAGCATACCATTATTATTTTGGCAACCTTTTCTGGAGCATACTGTATCACATCACCTGAGTGGTCAAGACATCGAAAGCGCATTTTTAACAATCAAAAGGTTCTCTCAATGATTCCTCGGGTTGGTTTGTGTGCCTCGTTGAATTTAACCTCACATCTTCTTTGAGGATTATTGTATGGTGTGAATAACCATTCTCTACTAAAATAACCAGCATCCCCTATTTAAAGTAAGAAAAAAAAAATATTAACATTTATAATACATTTGAAAGATGATACATTTAAAGACAATAGACTTTAAGATATAACTATCTATCTCACAAACATAATGAAAGAGACAGTGCAATTAAAACTACCCTTATCTTATATAGATTAAAAAGGAGATGTTAAAATAATGACCTAAAAGCCTTCGGGCATCTCTCCATCCTCAAACTTTAGATATAAACCAGATTGACGCAAGATATAGGAATCATAGCAGGACCCAGGGATGTTGGAACGTACACAAATTATTTGCATTTTATGTTCACATACCATCTGAACGTTGAGAGAATGGTACTGTTTTCTATTACTGTAAACTTCTTCACGTTCATGTGATGGTTTTACTGCCACATGTGTGCAATCGATGGCTCCAAGTACATTGGGCATACCTGACATTCTATAAAAGTTGGACTTCACAGATTGTCACTCTTCAGGAGTTGATGGAAGGCACACATACCTTGGAAAGACCACCATCAATGCGTTTATTTCTTTTGTTAGGTGCCTAGAAAATGCAGACTGGGTGATGCCAATTATGATGCTAGACACAGCTTGGAAAGAACCCATGGTAAAAAAGTGTAATGCTGCCAACAGTTTTAATAGTCCAGGTATGGTTTGTGAACGCGCAGTCATTGGCTCCAGGTATTCTGCTATTTCATTGTAAAGGTCCATTATAGCTTCTCTGTCCAAACAGAATCTCTGGATAACCTCACAATCAGAAAGGGCTTCAAAACCCATACGAGGAAGGAAAACTCTTGGGACTCTCCTTCTTCAACCTCCTCTCCTTCTTTGGAATTCATAATTTCCAACTGGTACCTGTATAGCCCTTCTTCCTCGTCATTGAATAAATCAGAATATAAACAAATGTAAAAGTGTCCCCATCTTCATTCATTGATGCAAAAACCAATAATTAAACAATTGTAGTCTAGTCGTTTAACTTAAGTAAAGTCTGATACCCCCTATAGTTTTCTATTGTATTCACTGCCTAAATGGTCGCAAAGAAAATCACACAAAGTTAAAGTGAAAGTTGTAGCAGACAGATTACTTGTAACATTGATAATTTCCATTAATAGCAGATTTTAGTGCTATCGATGATTTAGTATGTGAAAAAATGGTTAGGAACGATTAGTTGCGGAAAATTACGATTGCAGATGAATAGTGGTTTTTCTATTCGATCGCGGCTTGGTAAATATGAGATTTAGTCTGTGAGTGAATTTTAACGTGAAAATACACACAAAAGGTCACTTCGATGCTTAGTACATGGTGCCCATAATTTGAATCAAGCTTACATTGAATTTCTACCATGTTGCTCAAAAGAGATTCAGAAAAAATACTCAGAAGCAAGAAAATAACTAAATGTTTTTCTGGCCCAACAATCTTTGGCCAGAATTGACCAGCATCAGACTGGTTTTATTCTTAACAAATCTTAAGCTAAGAATATATGCAGAGTGACCCATGTCATACATGTTTTTGGCAGAATAGACGTTTAAGTATTAAAATACAACAGTCTGGCTTTTTCGTCTGGTCTTAGATGCAGAAAAAGCATTCAATAGAGTACAATGGCCTCATCTATTTAAATGTATAATGAATTTTAATTTTCATGGTTTTTCTAAACTTTATTCAGAAAATGTACGATTCTCCAACATAAAAACTGCTAATTAATGTCTGAAAACTTTACCCCTTAAGGACCAGACCATTTTTCAATTTCTTACCCTTAAAGTGAAGGTAAAGTTAAGCACTTTACTTACACTTTATAGCAAGCCTATCTGTATTACAGCTTAGTCACTAAGTTTTTTTTATCCCCAACATTCGTATTAGTAAAAGATATCAATGTTTTAAAAAATATTTTACCATCCCTTGCTCCTCCCATCTCCCACTTCCTGATCCGATATTGCTTTAGACTAGAGAGCGGTCTCACCCGCTCCTTACGTCACAAATATAATCTCGCTCCCGTGAGTTCAATTTTGCGCATGCGTGAAAAATCAGACCATCGTCTGGCAAACAGATTTCTAAAAACATACATATAACAATGGTACTTACTTCGCGATTGCTGCTGCGGACAAGCACATCGTTCTATATTACGCATTAATGGATTTCCCTATTCAGAGTAACACGCATGTGTTAAACGGGAGCGCGCATGGTGTTGAAGGTGCTGAAAAATAAAATTGCGCATGCGCTATTGACTCAGTGGGTGGATGAATGGAAGTCACGGCCGCCTAACGGCCTAATTTTGAACTGGATGACAAGAAAACGTGACCGGAGTGTAAAATAAAAACAAAAAACGGGTTGAATAAATTATGGGGAAAAGAGACTTTTAAAAGTTTATAACTGTTTTTAGAGAATGAAATTTAAAAAAAACATGAATTATCAGAGATAAGTATAATATGTGCTTGATAACAACGTAACTTTACCATCACTTTAAAGTGAAGGTAAATGTAACCGGTATTGAAGACACCAAATCATCTACAAATAGTAAATTTATGTAGTCGCTAAATATTTTTTTAATATTACTGCTTTTGTTTTAAAAATATATATATTTCAAATTCCCTACCGTTTCTCACCCGACTCATCCCTACCCCTACTTCCGTGTTCTGCTCGCTACCTTGCTCAAAAGCTCGTTCCCGATTCTGAAGTAACTGCGAATCTAACTGCGCATGTGCAAATTGCCTATGCTGCTTTCCACAGCGCATGCGATAATTGTATAATGATACGGTTGTCAGTAAGAAGCCTATGACGTAACTGGTAATTCCCCCAAGTAATCAGGACGCATGCGTGAAACGGGAGCGTGGGCTGTTCTCTAGAACAAGGAAATTTAAGGGGCGGGTGACGTCAAGGGACGGCCGCCTAACGGCCAGAATTTCAATTGGTTCGCCTAACAACGTGATCAATAGGAGAAAAAAAAATGTTTATACGGGTTGAATTATCGGACGTTAATAAATTGCACTTGTAAGGCTGATAACTTTATTTCTACTCACATATATAAGAACTGATGAATGAAACTTATATTGATTTTACACAATTGATGCTATACTGGATAGAGGGTAAGGTAACTTTACCACCAGGGCTATTTTTTACATTTCTGCAGTGTTTGGGTTTAGCTGTAATTTTCCTCTTACTCATTTACTATACCCACACATATTATATACCATTTTTTTCTCTATTAAATTGACTTTTTAAAGATACCAATATTTTCATCATACCTTATAATTTACTTTAAATTTTTTTTATAAAATATGATGAAAAAATGGAAAAGAACACACACTATTTCTAACTTTTACCCCCAAAATCTGTTACACATCTACAACCACCAAAAAACACCAATGCTAAATAGTTTATAAATTTTGTCCTGAGTTTATAAATACCCAATGTTTACATGTTCTTTGCTGTTTTTGCAAGTTATAGGGCAATAAGTACAAGTAGCACTTCGCTATTTAAAAACCATTTTTTTTTTTCAAAATTAATGATAGTTACATTGTAACACTGATATCTGTCATGAATCCCTGAATATCTCTTGACATGTGTATATTGTTTTTAGCAGACAATCTAAAGTATTGATCTAGGCCCATTTTTGTATATTTCATGCCACAATTTTACCACCAAATGTGATCAAATAAATAAAATCGTCAACTTTTTCACTAACTTTTTCACAAACTTTAGGTTTCTCACTGAAATTATTTACAAACAGCTTGTGCTATTATGGCAAAATGGTTGTAAATGCTTCTCTGGGATCCCCTTTGTTCAGAAATAGCAACCATTTATGGCTTTGACATTACTTTTTGGTAATTAGAAGACCGCTAAATGCCACTGCGCACCACACTTGTATTATGCCCAGCAGTGAAGGGGTTAATTAGGTAGCTTGTAGGGAGCTTGTCGGGTTTATTTTAGCTTTAGTGTAGTGTAGTAGACAACCCAAAGTATTGATCTAGGCCCATTTTGGTATATTTCATGCCACCATATTACCGCCAAATGCGATCAAATAAAAAAAATCTTAATTTTTTTCACAACTTTAGGATTCTTATGGCACAAATGGTTGTAAATGCTTTTCTGGGATCCCCTTTGTTCAGAAATAGCAGACATATATGGCTTTGGCATTGATTTTTTGTAATTAGAAGGTTGCTAATTGCCGCTGTGCACCACACTTTTATTATGCCCAGCAGTGAAGAGGTTAATTAGGTAGCTTGTAGGGTTAATTTAAGCTTAAGTGTAGAGATCAGCCTCCCACCTGACACATCCCAACCCCTGATCCCTCCCTGACCCCTCTTAAACTGCTCTCTTCCCTCCCCCACCTCACAATTGTCACCGCCATCTTAAGTACTAGCAGAAAGTCTGCCAGTATAAAAATAAAGGTGTTGTTTATATATATATATATATATATATATATATACTGTATATATATATATATATATATATATATATATATATATATATATATATATATATATTTGTTATGTGAAGTGTAGGATCCCCCATTACCCCCAACCTCCCTGATCCCCCCCAAACAGCTCTCTAAGCCTCTCCCCTTGACCTATTGGCCACCATCTTAGGTACTGGCAGCTGTCTGCCAGTACCCAGTTTACTAACAAATTTGCCCTTTTTAAAATATATATAATATATATATATATATATATAAGCCCCCTATTTTCTGTAGTCTAGCTCCCCCCCCAATACCCTACTCCCCTCCTGGATCCTTTTCCAAAAATGTTTTCCCTTTACCTTTCCCCCTCCCTCTCCCTTTACCTTTCCCCTCTCCCTTCTTTGCCTGAACATTGATGACCATGTGCACGCTCCCAAGCCCCACCCCCACTTCCTTGCACGCTCACAGACAGGATCCGGAACTTGCACCAGCGATGGGCTGCCCACCCGCCTCCCTGCTATGGCTTCCACCCACCAACGATCTGCACCACTGCTGTCCAATGCAGAGAGGGCCACAGAGTGGCCCTCTCTGCATCGGTAACTCTGCAAATCTATTTCTGCAGTGTCCCACTCATGGGGCATGCAGAAATAGTGCAATCTCGCTATTTTTAGCAAGATCGCAGCAGAGAGAAGCCCAGGACTGCAGCGAATTACAGGGTACGTCGCTGGTCCTTAAGGGCATAACGACCAGAGTCGTACAGGGTACGACGTTGTTAGTTAAGGGGTTTAAATATAGAGAGGCACTAGATAAGCTTGTTTCCTTCTCTTTAACAATGCTCTGGAACCATTCACTATTAAATTGCATCAAATTTGATTTTCAGGAATCTTAACAGTATTTCACACCATATTTCATTTTATACAGATGATATTATCTTATCTGTTTGTGACCCAGAAAAACACATCCCCAATATCTTATCTACAATCAATTAATTTTAACGTTTCTCTGGCTTAAAAATAAATTATTCAGAATCAGAGATACTGTGGTTGAGAAGGGGGATGGGGAAGAAGAAACTATCCTTTTACTGAAATAACTAATACCTTGACATATCTGGGAATCTAGGTCTCCAGAAACCCAAATCAGTGGTATGGTCTAATTTTTAAACCAATAATAAAACAAATAGAAATTTCAATGAAAAAACAAAGAGAGATAAGATAAATGTAGTCAACTAGTAAAAAAAATATGCAATGTTTATTAGTACAGCAATTAATCAAGAAAAAAAATGTTTTGCACAACAGTAATTTGTGATTAAAAACATAACATAGAAATTACAGGAGCAATAAGCCAAGTACATACTACCCATATACAGTACACAGTATTCAATTGGAATAAACAACACCATAGCTGCACAGAGACCCCTCAAAAGAACATATATGAGGGTAATATCTGTGCAGGTAAATCATGGGGATCTATGTTGTTTCCAAAGAAAAATGAGTGAAAAGCAGGAGACGATCACATATGTAACAGCACAACAAGTTTAAATAAGAGGCGTTTGTTTGTATGTTTCCCCTTCACCACTTGGAATAAACAACCTGTTTCAGCCTCAAGCTTGGACTCAGTTTGGCTTCTTTGCTCTGATTTCTTACAAGTTTAAAAAACAAATAGGTATGAGAATCGAACAGATACTTCAATAGTCACTGGGTGAAGAGAATTTCTATCAATATCCACTATGTTTCTATCCATATAAACATAGTGTATCCAGACACAACGCATTATAACATTGTAAGGGTACTTGTCGTTTTTCCATTACACCTCTTGAAGTAATTCCCTTAGTCCAACACTATAATAGGTAAACTAAAGGTTACGTCAGAGAGAGACTTATTGGATCTTTTGGTTAAAGTTATTGATTCAGCCACTTTCTGATTGCCGTAATTATTTATATAATATGATAACCTTTGGTGTGTTACAATTTGTGTGATGTTCTCCACCTTATTAGTGTCCCCTTAGCTGTCTGCTGATGATATGCCATCTCCATATGTAATCTGCAGTGTAATGCACTCAATTTATATATCTATCTTTACATCCATATACTTTCCTTCTTATTCATCTTAATTAACATTATTGGGTACACTATTGCATCACTGTTCTTTGACACTTCTACCATTTTAAAAAAAGATGTAAAGAAGAGTGCTTCATAATGCAGTTTATCCAAAGATAATTTTCAGTGAATACAAAGTTGCTAACAAGTGACTACTCACAAGGTTGTGTGCAATAGGGCTAAGGTAGGCGTTTTTACAACTATATTTCCAATATGCAATTTTAGGAAAATGTATATATAAAAAACTATATAAACAATTAAAACATTAATATAAACAATGTTAAAAATATGTGGGATAAAATAAAATACATACAATCCAAACATGCCAACATTTATATTGGGGCATTTGAGGAATCCTACATCTATTCTTCACCCTGGTAGGCAAATCTGGTGTACTATGGCCGTTATATAGATGATCTGATTTTCATTTAGGATGGAGAATTATCATCCATAGAACCATTTATTAGTTATTTAAATGAGACCCATCTAGGCATTCTATTCAGGCCATATATAAAGATTGTCTATTTGTACTAGCAGTAGGACAGGTACATTGAGTCATTCTGTGAGATACGAGTGGGCTCTGTATGTATAATCCTTGTCCAAGAATCTACCACTATATTTTGGATACTCTGGAAGCACGGCTCCTGAACACAAAACACTCCACGGACCGTTGGAGTATACAACCTATACCACTTATGGAAGTTCCTACAAATCATTCTAATATTCTAAAGTGGACAGATACCTTTCTTTGTTCCCACACAGCAAATTGGACTTACAAACCACCCAGAGCTAACCAAACTACATTGTATATAGTTAAAGCTATATACGTGATCTGAAATCACCGCCGTAGACTCTGTTACACGCTCAGAGGAAAGAAACTGTAAAAATAAGGTACCACATTGTTTTTCTTGACAGACAATTTCCATTTTAGAGTCCATTTGGAACACGCAATATATTCTTTGTGAATATTTTCGAAGTTTTATTGGCGAGATAAAATGCTTGATAGCCATATCTACCTTTAAGTTACCTCTATGCGTTGTTTTATTATGTTAGTAGCGCTTTATATGTTTTATAACATTGTATCAACTCAATCGTACTAGTAATTATGTACTAGCTATATTGTACTAGCTACTTTTTATTATTCAATTTTGATGCCGGCATCTATTCATAATAGTTATCATACTGTTTAATTTAAGTATTGATTCTGTTTTTATTAAATATATTAGTAAACTCTACATAAGATGGGCAGAACATTGTAGAAACATACGGAAAGGCTTTCTCAATCAAAGCATATAAAAACACTGTACTTTGCACCATCATTCTATAAAAACACCAATGAAAATCACACCAATAGAGCAAATCCCTTTTCATGCAACATATAACCACATGATACGTCTCTGCCAATGGGAGACTTATTGGATTTACAAACTTCAAACTCTATATCCCAATGGTCTAAATGATAATATAGATTTAGTTGCTTTTAGCAACTGAACACACAAAAAGTTTTATCACATTAGTCTCCAATTTATATTCACACATCCTCCACACCATCTTGACTCAAACTGCAAATTAAACATTACGGTCCCTAAGAAAATATCTCAAACTGCAAATTAAACATTACTGCCCCAAAGAAAATATGTATTATTAATCTAAAAATAGTGAAAACAAGATCAATATCACTAAAGAAACCACATGAGACACCAAATAAATTTAAAGATTATGTATTTAAAGAAATGAATCTATAAAAATATTTAACTCCTCCCCTTTTCCTTTTATAATTAGATTGAACATGTTATGAATACCACAGAACACTTTGCAGATGTCAATACAACATACGAACAAAAAGTAATTCCTTTAATTTTAGAATTGATGAGAATTCTTTTGTTGGAGAAAATCTGTATGCCAATATCACACTATGATCGCTTGTTGCATATTAGTTGCTTTTTTTAACAACTGTTATTCAAAGTTTACAATTATAATCCAATGCCGTTTTCAGAAGCAGGAGAAGCTATCGCCAACTCTATTACAATCACTCCCACTTCTGATCACGTGAACAAATATCATAGCATAGCATCTAGAAATGTTAATTCAGATAATAGTTGAATTCTAAATTAGACATTTCTTTTTTTTCTGTTAAATTCACATATTGACAACATTTTCTTGCTAGTGTTGCATTACGATCACACACTATATATATTTATCAAAGCATAACTATGTTTCATTCGCCGTCATCAATACGCGCGCCTAACCTAGCCAAACATTGTGACCACGCATCTCAATACACTCTCCTTATTTATAAAAAAAGCCGTCAAAAACACGCGCACCAAATTACGAAAAATAACAAACCAATCAAAATTTATTTTTTTTACACCTAATCTAATAGCCCTATCAAAATAAAAAAGCCCCCCAAAATAAAAAAAAAACCCATAGCCGACAATAAACTACAAATGGCCCTTAAAAGGGCCTTTTGTGGGGCATTGCCCCAAAGAAAACAGCTCTTTTACCTGGCAAATAAAATACAAACACCCCCCCCAACAGTAAAACCCACCACCCAACCAAGACCCCCAAATAAAAAAACTATCTAAAATAACCTAAACTACCCATTGCCCTGAAAAGGGCATTTGTATGGGCATTACCCTTAAAAGGACATTTAGCTCTTTTACTGCCGAGACCCTAATCTAAAAATAACCCCCCCCCCAAAAAAAATCCCTTAAAAAAACAGCAATCCAAGATGGCGTCCCTTGCATTCCTATTGGCTGAAAGATTACAATAAGCCAATTGGAATTAGATCTGCTCAAATCCTATTGGCTGATCGGATCGGAACAGCCAATAGAATGCAAGCTCAATCTGATTGGCTGATTGGATCAGCCAATCGGATTGAACTTGATTCTGATTGGCTGGTCCGCTCTGGAGGTCTTCACAATGGAGCCGTTCCTCATCGGATGAAGATAGAAGATGCCGATTGGATCAAGATGGTTGCCGGTCTGGATCGCCTCTTCTTCCCGGATAGGATGAAGACTTTGGAGCCTCTTCTGGACCTCTTCAGCCACAGGATTATGGATCGCCAGCCCCCGCTTGGGTTGGATGAAGATTTTGGAGCTAGGACCGATCGGTGATACCCTGTGAGGTGAAGATAAGGTAGGAAGATCTTCAGGGGCTTAGTGTTAGGTTTATTTAAGGGGGGTTTGGGTTAGATTAGGGGTATGTGGGTGGTGGGTTGTAATGTTGGGGGGGGTATTGTATGTGTTTTTTTACAGGCAAAAGAGCTGAATTTCTTAGGGCATGCCCCGCAAAGGGCCCTGTTCAGGGCTGGTAAGGTAAAAGAGCTTTGAACTTTTGTAATTTAGAATAGGGTAGGGCATTTTTTTTATTTTGGGGGGCTTTGTTATTTTATTAGGGGGCTTAGAGTAGGTGTAATTAGTTTAAAATTGTTGTAATATTTTTCTAATGTTTGTAAATATTTTTTTATTTTTTGTAACTTAGTTCTTTTTTATTTTTTGTACTTTAGTTAGTTTATTTAATTGTAGTTATTTGTAGATATTGTATTTAATTAATTTATTGATAGTGTAGTGTTAGGTTTAATTGTAGGTAATTGTAGGTATTTTATTTAATTTATTTATTGATAGTGTAGTGTTAGGTTTAATTGTAACTTAGGTTAGGATTTATTTTACAGGTAAATTTGTAATTATTTTAACTATTTTAGCTATTAAATAGTTCTTAACTATTTAATAGCTATTGTACCTAGTTAAAATAAATACAAAGTTACCTGTAAAATAAATATAAATCCTAAAATAGCTATAATATAATTATAATTTATATTGTAGCTATATTAGGGTTTATTTTACAGGTAAGTATTTAGCTTTAAATAGGAATAATTTATTTAATTAGAGTTAATTTATTTTGTTAGATTTAAATTATATTTAACTTAGGGGGTGTTAGGGTTAGACTTAGCTTTAGGGGTTAATACATTTATTACAGCAGCGGCGAGATTAGGTCGGCAGATTAGGGGTTAATAATTGAAGTTAGGTGTCGGCGATGTTAGGGAGGGCAGATTAGGGGTTAATACTATTTATTATAGGGCTATTGAGGCGGGAGTGAGGCGGATTAGGGGTTAATAACTTTATTATAGTAGCGGTGCGGTCCGCTCGGCAGATTAGGGGTTAATAAGTGTAGGCAGGTGGAGGCGACGTTGAGGGGGGCAGATTAGGGGTTAATAAATATAATATAGGGGTCGGCGGTTTTATGCGCAGCAGATTAGGGGCACATAGCTATAATGTAGGTGGCGGTGGTGTACGGAGCGGCAGATTAGGGGTTAATAATAATATGCAGGGGTCAGCGATAGCGGGGGCGGCAGATTAGGGGTTAATAAATATAATATAGGGGTCGGCGGTGTTAGGGGCAGCAGATTAGGGGTACATAGGGATAACGTAGTTGGCGGCAGTGTACGGAGCGGAAGATTAGGGGTTAAAAAATTTAAATATAGTGGCGGCGATGTGGGGGGACCTCGGTTTAGGGGTACATAGGTAGTTTATGGGTGTTAGTGTACTTTAGAGCACAGTAGTTAAGAGCTTTATAAACCGGCGTTAGCCCAGAAAGCTCTTAACTACTGATTTTTTTCTGCGGCTGGAGTTTTGTCGTTAGATTTCTAACGCTCACTTCAGCCACGACTCTAAATACCGGAGTTAGAAAGATCCCATTGAAAAAATAGGATACGCAATTGACGTAAGGGGATCTGCGGTAAAGTCGCGGCTGAAAAGTGAGCGTTAGACCCTTTAATGACTGACTCCAAATAGCAGAGGGCGGTAAAAACCAGCGTTAGGAGCCTCTAACGCTGGTTTTGATGGCTACCGCCCAACTCTAAATCTAGGCCTAAGTATTTAAGTGTGTGCTTGACCCACCGAAAATCAAAGTTTAACTCCAATAACTTCTTAGTCTGGTGAGGAATAGCAATAGGGAGAACCTCACATTTATCCAAGTTAATTTTGTAGCCTGAGATGGTCGAGAAGGATGCTAACACTGCATATAAATTGGGTAAGGAGATGAGAGGTTTTGTAATGGTCAATAGGATATCATCTGCGAATATTCTGAGTGTGCTATCTTAACTCCCTCTATGTCTGGATGCGTTCTTATTCTAGCTGCCAAAGGTTCAATGCAGAGCGAAAATAATAAGGGCGACAGGGGACATCCTTGTCTCGTGCCATTAAGTATGGGGAATATGGCGGATCGGTAGCCTCCCGCAGTCACCTGAGCTTGGGGCTTCAAGTATATTGCTCGAATAGCTGTCATGAAGGTGCCCTCAAAGCCCATTCTTAATAAAACATTGGTCATGTATTTCCAGTCAATTCTGTCGAACGCCTTCTCCGCGTCCAGCAATAATAGCAGAGAAGGCGTCCTCTGTCTTTCTAGATGGTAAATAATGTTAGTGATTCTGCGTATGTTATCTGGGGCTTCCCTGTCCTTAATGAATCCTACCTGATCTGGGTGAACTAAACTAAGGAGAATTTCCTTAAGTCGATTTGCTAATACCTTAGTAAACAGTTTCAGATCCTGATTTATTAATGAGATTGGGCCATAGATTTTACATCTTTTATGGTCTCTTTCAGATTTGGGGATCACCACTATTTTTGCTAGCTGCAACTCACTCGGGATAGAATTCCCTTCTAAGATATAATTACAAAATTTAGTCAGATGTGGTATTAAGGTGCCGCGAAACAATTTATAATATTCTCCCATGAAGCCATCGGGGCCTGCTGCTTTACCAGGCTTAAGGTCTTTTACTGCTTTCACCACTTCCAAGGTAGTAATTGGGGCATTCAGACTATCTCTTTGTTCTTTAGTAAGAACTTTTTTTTTTTTTTTTTTTTATAAAGTCGTCTTTTATTGGGTAGAAATGCTTAATACAACAATAAAAATGGGGGCTACATGCCCGGCAAGCATATTCAATACAGGTCACATTTCTCTGCATACACATAATATTTCAAGAGACGGCTATTATTAAACCTTAAGATAATCAAACATTTAGAACAACATAAATAACAATTCTGGTCAGTTGCTAAGTATAGATACTACTCTGTAATTAGCTGAATTATTAACTAAGATGGGTGGGCTGTAACCTTGAGGGATTCATCCCATAAAAATCTCATGTCATGGAAGAACTCTAGCTTATTTCTTTTCATAAAACCATATTCCTCCAGCACTAACATCTCCTCCACCTTTGTCAACCACATTTGTCCTGTCAAAGATGTCGGCCTTTTCCATTGTGCCGCTATTAGCGACTTTGCACTATTTATTCCTATTTGCAACAGCTGTCTCCGAAGTTTGCAAGGTATTTTTGGGTGTTGGTTGAATAATACTAAGTGGGGGGTAAGGTTGAAGTCTGGAATCAGTCCATTTCTAAAGTGTACTTCTATAAAATTCCAAAGCTGGGTCAGAGAACTACATTCCCACCACATGTGTAGTCTACAACCTCTCCAACATCTGTCGGAGGAGGAAGGGTAAATTGAGTGTAGCCTTGCTGGGGTCAAGTACCATCTGGTCAGAACTTTAAAATTAAGTTCGAGTATTTTGGGTTCTGTTGAAGTTTTTTTTGTGTGCTGAAAAATCCTACCCCAAGATCTATCACTGAATGTCTCGTTCAGTTCTCTGTGCCATTTATCAGTGTATGTTGGGAGTTCAAATTCCATTTGAGATTGTAGTATTGAACGCATCTTAGAGAGAGAATGTGGTATTTGCGTGTTGGCATTGCAAATCTTTTCAAAGGGGGTCAGTTGTCTTAGATAGTCAGTTTTATGTGGGGACGTGTTGATAAAATGGTCGAGTTGCATGTATTTTAACCATGGGTAGTGAACACCATTAGCTACTTCTTTTATGGCCTCCCTATGTAGCAATTTGCCCTCTCGTAGGAATTCCCAAAGGGGTGTTGTGTGTCCCCATTCCACTGCTCTTTGGTAATTTTTGTCTAGTCCTCCTGTAAGTTCTGCATTTAATGGGATCGGGAAGAGTGGGGATCTAGGACCCGAGATATAACTATTCTTCTGAACTAATAGGTCCCATTCTCTAAAGAAGTGGTAGTGTATAGGTAGTATTGAGCATTGTGGGGGTCTCAGCGACTTAGGAACCCAACAGAGGGCTCCCACCGACGGGACTTTCAATATATGGGAATCAATCGCAGTCCAGGCTTTTTGGCCTGAGGGCGTATGCCAGTCTAGGACTCTTTGCAAAGTTACTGCGTCTATATAGATTTGTATCTTGGGTAGACCAAGTCCCCCTAGTGTCGTGGGTCTGTGCATAGTAGCTTTGTTTACTCGAGGTTTGCATTTGCCCCATATGAATTTATTGATATGTTTTTGCATCTGAGTGAGGAACCATTTCGGTATAGCTATTGGTAGGGCTTGGAGAACGTATAGTATTCTAGGCAGTGTTGTCATCTTAATACATTGCACTCTACCCCACCAAGATATGGGCTTCCCCGACCATCTATTCAAGTCTTTCTGTAATGCTTGTTGTAAAGGTTCATAATTTTTTTTGAAAAGTATTCTCTGGGATGGTGAGAGGTATATACCTAAGTATTTAAGAGCATCTGGTTGGAGCTTTAATGGACAAACTTCTGTTAATCTCATGAATGTGTCTTGGCCTCGGGAGATGTTTAGTAGTTCTGATTTGGAGGTGTTAACCGCAAAATTGGAGTATTTACTATACTTGTCTAATTCTCTCATAATCTCTGCTATGGATTGAGACGGGTCAGTTATTGTGAAAAGAACATCATCGGCATAGAGCGCTATTTTAAAGCTATAGGGGCCAATTTCTATACCTTTTATTAAGCGGTTTTTACGAACGTGCGATGCCAACACCTCCATTGTCAGTACAAATAGCAAGGGGGACAAAGGGCAGCCCTGCCTAGTTCCGTTTCCTATTGAAAATGAGTTAGATAGAGTTCCGTTAGCTTTAACCTTTGCTGTTGGATGTGCATAAAGGCTAAAAATTCTATTGAGCATGTGGGGGCCTATTCCTATTTCTATTAGTGTTTCTCTGAGGAATTGCCAATCTAGCCTGTCGAAGGCCTTCTCGGCATCTGTTGCCATGAAGACCGTGGGGATTTTGTAGTGTTTTACATAAGATATAAGGGTCAGGGCTCTAATAGTGTTATCCCTTGCCTCTCTATGGGGGATGAAACCCACCTGGTCTGTATGAATAATGTCTATAAGTAATTTGTTTAGTCTTCTTGCTAAGATTTTTCCCAGAATTTTTAAATCTGCATTCAAGAGAGATATGGGTCTGAAATGTTTGGGGTCAGTGGGAACTTTATCCGGTTTCAAAATTACTGAGATATGTGCTTGTTGCATTGTGGCAGGTAAGGGAGTGCCTCTGTCTATGGTCTGGAATAAAGTAAGGAGGTGTGGGGCCAATGAAGACCTGAACATTTTATAATACATATTAGTGAACCCGTCTGGGCCTGGACTTTTCCCTGCTGGTAAGTCTTTTATAACGGAGAGAACCTCCGCTAATGTGATAGGTGTCTCAAATTCTTCTTTCAAAGGTGTTTGGATTTTAGGTAGATTTGCTTCTTTTATATAATTTTTAATATCATTTAACCTATTTGTGGATTGGCTAGTTCGGATATTATATAGGTCGTTGTAATATGTACTAAAATGGTCTGCAATTTCTTTGCTATCTATTAGTGTATGACCCAATGGCGTTATCAATTTGTGGATATTGGATTGCATTTTCTGTTCGTTAAGTAGTCTGGCTAGTTTTGGTCCTGCTCTGTTACTTTCATAAAAGTAAATTTTTTTAATTGCTAGGGCTTTTCTTTGTGCTTCTTTAGTTAGTATTTTATTAATATCCTCTCTTAGTTTAGTTATCTGTGAGAGAAGAGATGTGTCATTAGGGGTATTTTTGTGTTTTAATTCCAATTCAGTCAGTTGGGTTGTTAATGTCTGTATAGAGGAGTTATACTGTTTTCTCATGATGGCCTTTTGTTTCAGGCATTCCCCTCTGATATATGCCTTATGTGCCTCCCAGATAAAACCTGGTTGAGTCTCATTATTATTTTTAAATAGGAAATATTCTGAGATTGCCTTTTGTAACACAGTCTGTACCGGGGGATAATGGAGAAGTGAATTGTCCATTCTCCATATGAAGGGATTTATAGGCGTTTCCGGCCACTCCAGGTCCATAATAACCGCGGAGTGGTCAGACCACGCCGTAGTATTAATCTCGGTGTCTTTTAAAAGGGATAGGTGGTTCCTGTCTAGAAAAATGTAGTCGATGCGTGTGTACGTGGACCATGGGTGTGAAAAAAAAGTAAAGTTCTTTTGCGTAGGATGTTGTATTCTCCACACATCAATCAATCCCAGAGAGTCTATCAGTGTATAAGCAGCGTTTGGGGCCCGAGATTTTGTCTGTGCGTGTTTCGAGGATGTGTCAAGCTTTGGGTCTAATGTGGTGTTGAAGTCCCCTCCCATAATCAGTAGGCCTTTTTTGTGTTCTAGGATAAGTGTGAGTAATGTATGGAAGAATTTTCGCCTGCAGCTCAATGGGGCGTAAACATTGACCAATGTGACAGGTCTGTTAAACAAAAGTCCCACTAAGATTAGGATCCTGCCCTCTCCGTCTACTACCTTATTTTGTAATTGAAAGTGTAGATGTTTATGTATCAAGGTGCTTCTTAGTGTTATAAGCATTGTGGAAGCATGTTGGAAAGTCTTTTGATATGAGAGAAGGTTCCTCGCCAGCTACAAAGTGGGTCTCTTGGAGGAATACTATTGAATGAGAGAATTTCGACAGATGTTTGATGGCTACTGAACGTTTAGTTGGGGAGTTAAGTCCCTTGGTGTTTTGGGTTAATATATGTACCTTAGGGGGTGACATGTGATCTTATCTTGGGAACTGTAAGCTTGTTTAAGGATTGGCTTACCTGTCAGAGACAGCTGTGCAAAGGTCTGAGGGTTCTTTCTTGAGACTGTCTGGAGGATGGAGCCTCTACTAAGGGAGCATGTTCTAAACGAGAGAAATAGATTGTTCTTCTATTTGTAGATCTAAAGGCAATAAATGTATTAGCAAAGTTGACCAGTTCAACACAAACAAAACAACATAAACTCAGACATGACAAACAAAAACGAACATTACAAATACTCATTGGTGAGATTAACTAGTAATTTTTCAATTTTCAATACAGACTACTAATAGTCCACGAGTGGGTGGGGGTTTTAGACTGATGGATTTGTCTCTCCACTCTAAGATGAGGTAATAAAGGTTGCTATCATGTAAATTAAGCTATCTATCACATTCAACTGGGGTTGTGAATCTAGGAGCTAGCTATTTTCTGTAAATGGCCAAGTTTTCAAAGCTAGCTAAAAAGTTCTAGCGAATTTAGTAAGGAAAATTTCAAGTGTCCTCTGCAGGATGTAAAGTGGGAACAGGATCCTGTTTCTCAGTGTTCCTTCTTTTGTATAGCACTGTAGACCAGTTCCCTCTTTGAGATTTAGATGCTGGTTGGCCCCTTTGGGTCTCATCATTTTTTTTGGTGTCTGAGAGTTTAGGCAAAGAAGGTTGTGCTATATTAAGTTGCTTGCAGAACTGTTCTATGTCCTCAGGTCCTCTGTAGGTATGGGTTTTATCCTCTTTCATGACCTTAATAGCAAAGGGAAATCCCCATCTATATGTTATTCCCAAATCTTGGAGGTGCAAGGTCAGGTATCTGGCCTCTTTGCGTTTGGCCAAGGTGATTGGACTGAGATCTGGAAAAACCTGTATGGTATCTTCTCCAAAGTGTAGAGGAGATTTTTTCCTGGCTGCCTGTAGTATCTTTTCTTTGTCTGTGTATTTGTGGCAGCACAGGATCACATCTCGAGGGGGCAGATGATCAGGGGGTTTCGGTCTTAAAGCCCTGTGGGCTCTGTCCAGAGTTATGGGGTCTTTTTCAGGATCTAGGAGATATTTGAATAGGTTTTGGAGGTAAGAGGAAAGTTGTTGCGGTAGTATTTTTTCCGGAATGCCCCGGATTCGTAGATTCTGGCGGCGGCCTCTGTTATCTAAATCTTCCATTTGTATTTGAAGGTTTTCAATGGCCTCATGCTGGTACTGGAACGCTTGAGTGGTATTATCAGAAGATTTGTTAGTTTCTTCCATTTGTTCTTCCAGTTCCAGAACTCTTTCTCCCAGTTCCCTAATGTCTCTTTTCACTTCCGCAAGTCCGTCTTTGATAGATTTGCTGACCTGGTGCGTTATGGCGGCAAGGTCTGCCTTTGTAGATAAAGCTTGCAAGTCAGCCCGAGTTATAGGTGTTAAGTCCTCATGAACAGAGTTATTTGATTGCGAGGAGTTATCATGTAGGTCTGGGATGAGCAATGCAGGATCTTCCCTTGCATGAGAGTCCTGACTTTTGAAGTAAGAATTTAATTTGCCTCCTGACAAAGTCCCCCCCTTAGAGGATTTATCTGTTTTGTTTTTATTTTTAGAAGACATTCTTTTGAATTTGTAAAGGAGCCTGCAGAGTCGATAATGGCCCTGTATCATAAAAGGCCTCTTCAACTGATTGAGGTTAACTGATATTTGAGGGTTGATTCCCTGCAGTGCATTAAATGATCTTAAGACAGACACGGATGGGTATAGCGCTAGACCAAACACCTACTAAGCCTCACTAAAATTATTGCCTCCTCCCTAGACAATATCGAAATTAAAATGAAAATACAAAGGATATAGGAGGCGCTATAGAGCCGTAGGATATATAGAAAGATATATGGATATAAAATTGGCTGTATTAAACCAGCCTTAGGAAATCTAAAATTCACGTACCAAATCCCTTCATATATTTAGTAATCAAAAGTGTAATTTAATCGAGTGGCAATAAATCCTTACAGCATAGACTTGATGGGTGTAAAATAAAACAGAAGGGCAGAGAACCAGGAGTCCTTACTGCATATAAAATACAATTTATTGTCAGAATAAAACTTAATAATCAAATGCAATATTCAGTTAAAACATATTTAGTTAAAACATATGCAATATTCAGTGAAACATAACCTGTTTTGTTCAATAAATTCACAGCTAAAATACACAGCTAAAATAAATGTAAAATCCAATACCATTCACACATACAAAAATCAGAACCGGTTAAGCCATTCAAACTATTTCAAACCTCTCAGATACTCGTTAATGAGGATACAAATGATAGCTAGTGGAGAACACCTAAAGACGCTTGTGTTCAAATCCTAATGTTATTGTCCCATGGGGATCCCCGGAAATTAATGTCCAGAATGACAATGTGGGTTTATGTTACTTTTCCAACTTTGTGATATTCGAGTCAGCCCCCCAAATAGGACCGTTATATCTCCAGTCTCTCTTAATTCAAAACTTGGCCTCCGATGGTTTAAAAGTTTATTCCTTACTGTCCTCTTAAACACAGACAGTCAAATATATAAACAAAGCCGGGAGGCTTTCCTACCTCCTTTCAAATGTCCGCCCAAACGTGTCTGCCAACGGTCTCCTTACCTGGCCTGACACTCCGGCTGCTCCTTCAGATGTAAAACAGTGATGATCCCGTGAATTACGTCACCCGGTGTCCGGATCCTGGGTGACCACTTGCGCAAGTGTTAGTTACCACGGTTATTTCACAGGATGCCTTCTGCACTTCTGTACACCAGGGTACACAGAGTTCTGTCCAGCTCCAATTCTTCAGATGTTCACAAACAGTAGCAGGTAAGTCCTCTACGCGTTTCAACCCCTTTCCTGGGTCTTTTTCAAGATCTTGAAAAAGACCCAGGAAAGGGGTTGAAACGCATAGAGGACTTACCTGCTATGTGTCCTAACTCTCTAGTAGGCCACATAACTGTATAAAACTTTGCCTGTAACCTTAAAATGTCAATTATGAGTTATACATAGCCTGAGTCATTTTTTCAGCTCCTTCTACCACATAGGTATCTTGGTACTAGAGACCCCCAGAAGAAGTCTTGCTTTCTTTTTATTGTTCTTTTTATTGTCTCGTTCCAGAATCCCTATTCTCCAAAGGCTGATGGAGGAGATTCTAATTAAAGTTCTTTATCTCTGAGTTCCTTTGTCCTCCGCTTCTTATATCTTGATGTGTGTCACTTAGACTGGTCCTTTGTATCACACGAAAAAAGAGAAAGACTAAATGGCACTACTATCCGGTATTCCTAGGATGCTCTATAATAGTTGGGGCAGGTAATTTAACTGCCTGTGATATTCGAGTTAGGTGCTGTGTACTGTTTGTTTCTAGAAAAGAAGGTAGATTCAATACTAAGATTGAAACGTGTACACGTATTAGCACTCACATCTGGGAAAGTGTGGCTATAAATTTAGAACATGTAGTTTCAAGGGGAAGACGGTCTATGCCGTAAGAGTTAAAATATAACTTTTATTAGGATTGTTTTTAAAAAAACGACTACCACAAGACAAACACAAACATATATAAATAAAAACGCAAAATGTTGAAAAGGATACTGTATGCGAGGTATAGATGCTAAGCGTGGTTGCATGCACTGGGAAATATCTCTAGACCTTATCTCTGGATTGAATGTCTCTAGATTACAGTATTCCTGGCCACAGAGATATTTCCTTATTGTAGCTGTTTGAGTGTATAATTTAATACTTGTGAATACACTTATATATGATTGTTCCTCACTGGGATACTCCTATAGTTTGTGGTCATAAGAATATGCTTAAAATAAGTTTATTCTGTGATGTAGTACCTATAAATATAAATGTATGTGCTTCTTGGGCATGCACACTATAGTTTATAACATTAGTGCTATCAATAAAATGATAGCTGTGTTTCAAAGGCTGATGCTATCCTGGTTTTAATACTCCAGTTTTATGGTCATTGAATTTCTCCTTTAGTCAATATAACAGGGTTATAATTCAAATTGAGGGTGTAAGCTAATGGCCGTTATTAACTTTGGTCACATTTTGTTATAAAGTACACTCTCACTTCTTTATATTTTTGAGTGAATATATACCATGTAGTACTTATTTCAAGTTAGATACTTATTTCTAGTTAGATGATATAGGTATATTATTATTGATACCTGATACTTGTTGTTGTTAATACTTGTAAGTCATTAGTTTCTAGACATACAATTGATATCCTTAACTTGTTGTTACCTTTAGTTTTAACAATAAATTTAACTATGTTCTATATAGAATAAGGTAATAAATTGAACTGCATAACTGAATGTTGTGCCCCAATAATATTGGATGTAAGGACTTCTATGTATTAGCATATACGTATTGCTATTGCAGGGCTATATGCAATGTTGATGAATTGATACAAATGTTGCCATTTAAACGTAACGGTTATGCGAGTCCACTTAGTGTGGATTTATACCCAGGTTATTGGATTGTGTTTTACTGAGGATATTTTACATATATCCCCAGGTACTTTGTACCAACGGTATAGAGAAATTCAATGCTATTAGTATCTTGCACTGTTGTTATCCAATGCGCTGTTAAATGACTTATAATTCTTGGTAGCTAGCCTTTGATCTTATAGTACAATCATTCGTCTTCCATTCATGCTCAAATGCCCAAGAACTGCACTGAGACAGCGTCAATTAATTAAATCCTGCTAGCATAACTTGCTATTATTGTGCAGCAACCTACAGTTAGCTTTTAGTTTAATTAAATCCAGCTAGCACATCTTGCTATTATTGTGCAGCAACCTACAGTTAGCTTTTAGTTTATATAGCTAGTTCAGTAACTTCCTTTGTGTGGCGGTACACCTTACATTCATACACTTGGCTCTTAGGCCGTTCTATATTATATAGGTGTACTTTGGTCACTACGATAATTTTCAGTTGAACTTTGCTATACGGATTTTCTATCAGTTATAATACACATTACTTCCACCATTCGTTCATATAACTTGGTTATTCACCATTCACAATTGTAACTCTATGGTTCTAATAATGTGGATAAATTCTATATCCTAATTTCAACATTGGCAATTTAAAAGTTTGGCTTAGAGCCTAACAACAGATCAATGCCCTGACATGTTTCGCCACCAACGTGGCTTTCTCAAAGAGAATTTATCCACATTATTAGAACCATAGAGTTACAATTGTGAATGGTGAATAACCAAGTTATATGAACGAATGGGGGAAGTAATGTGTATTATAACTGATAGAAAATCCGTATAGCAAAGTTCAACTGAAAATTATCGTAGTGACCAAAGTACACCTATATAATATAGAACGGCCTAAGAGCCAAGTGTATGAATGTAAGGTGTACCGCCACACAAAGGAAGTTACTGAACTAGCTATATAAACTAAAAGCTAACTGTAGGTTGCTGCACAATAATAGCAAGATGTGCTAGCTGGATTTAATTAAACTAAAAGCTAACTGTAGGTTGCTGCACAATAATAGCAAGTTATGCTAGCAGGATTTAATTAATTGACGCTGTCTCAGTGCAGTTCTTGGGCATTTGAGCATGAATGGAAGACGAATGATTGTACTATAAGATCAAAGGCTAGCTACCAAGAATTATAAGTCATTTAACAGCGCATTGGATAACAACAGTGCAAGATACTAATAGCATTGAATTTCTCTATACCGTTGGTACAAAGTACCTGGGGATATATGTAAAATATCCTCAGTAAAACACAATCCAATAACCTGGGTATAAATCCACACTAAGTGGACTCGCATAACCGTTACGTTTAAATGGCAACATTTGTATCAATTCATCAACATTGCATATAGCCCTGCAATAGCAATACGTATATGCTAATACATAGAAGTCCTTACATCCAATATTATTGGGGCACAACATTCAGTTATGCAGTTCAATTTATTACCTTATTCTATATAGAACATAGTTAAATTTATTGTTAAAACTAAAGGTAACAACAAGTTAAGGATATCAATTGTATGTCTAGAAACTAATGACTTACAAGTATTAACAACAACAAGTATCAGGTATCAATAATAATATACCTATATCATCTAACTAGAAATAAGTATCTAACTTGAAATAAGTACTACATGGTATATATTCACTCAAAAATATAAAGAAGTGAGAGTGTACTTTATAACAAAATGTGACCAAAGTTAATAATGGCCATTAGCTTACACCCTCAATTTGAATTATAACCCTGTTATATTGACTAAAGGAGAAATTCAATGACCATAAAACTGGAGTATTAAAACCAGGATAGCATCAGCCTTTGAAACACAGCTATCATTTTATTTATAGCACTAATGTTATAAACTATAGTGTGCATGCCCAAGAAGCACATACATTTATATTTATAGGTACTACATCACAGAATAAACTTATTTTAAGCATATTCTTATGACCACAAACTATAGGAGTATCCCAGTGAGGAACAATCATATATAAGTGTATTCACAAGTATTAAATTATACACTCAAACAGCTACAATAAGGAAATATCTCTGTGGCCAGGAATACTGTAATCTAGAGACATTCAATCCAGAGATAAGGTCTAGAGATATTTCCCAGTGCATGCAACCACGCTTAGCATCTATACCTCGCATACAGTATCCTTTTCAACATTTTGCATTTTTATTTATATATGTTTGTGTTTGTCTTGTGGTAGTCGTTTTTTTAAAAACAATCCTAATAAAAGTTATATTTTAACTCTTACGGCATAGACCGTCTTCCCCTTGAAACTACATGTTCTAAATTTATAGCCACACTTTCCCAGATGTGAGTGCTAATAAGTGTACACGTTTCAATCTTAGTATTGAATCTACCTTCTGGTCCTTTGTATGTATAGATAATGGCCGAGGTGCTGAGGTTGATTCTCTCACAGGTAGCGAGGGGTTTTTGAGGCCTAACGCCTCACACACTTCGGGGATGTCTTCTGGTTCCTTAATAGTTATGACTTTAGTGTCCTTTGTTATAATTAATGCGAAAGGGAAGCCCCATCTGTATTGTATCTGCTTTTGTCTCAGCAAAGAGGTAAGGGGACGTAGGGCACTTCGCCTCTGCAAAGTCCGAAGGCTCAAGTCTTGATAAAATTCGATCACGTTGCCTTGATATTTGAAAGTGGGGCGCTTTCTAGCAGCCTGGAGAATCTTCTCTTTGTCTGGAAAGAAAGTCATTTTAATCACGACATCTCTTGGAGGGAGGCCCACCTTTGGTTTGGCTTTTAATGCTCTATGGGCTCTTTCAACGTGGAAGGTGTAGTCTGAGAGTGAGTTTGTGATCTGGGTGAAAAGCTGTGTTAGGTAAGCCAGAAGTTCTGCCCCTGTTATTTCCTCTGGGACTCCCTTCAGCCTGAGATTATTTCTTCTGCTCCTGTTCTCCAGGTCATCCAATTTATCCTGGAATTCCAGTAGTTGTTGCTGCAGTGTTGAGACCGTCTGAGATATTTCATCCACATTCTCAACCATGGCATCCTTTTGGTCTTCAAGTGTATCTATCCTATTTCCCATGTCTGTTAGGTCGGATTTAATCTCTGATAGACTGTTGGTAACCGATGAATGAATGGAGTCAACTTTCTCCCAAAGTTTCTCAAAGTTGTCAGCAATGTCTTTTTTTGAAACCAGGGTCTGAAGGTCAGCCTTAGTTAGTGGGGTGTTATTCTTTGGTTGTTGTATGGAGTCGAGATCCGAATCCTCTTCCTCCTCCATGTCTTTATTGGGTTTGGTAGATTGCGAGGATTTAAAGAAGGAGGACACTGAAGAAGGTTTAGTAATTGACTTATCACCTTTCATTACTCTCCTTGAAGACATTATGTTATTAAGAGGTGTGTACCGTTCTATTGTGTTGTATAGTAGGGTTCTACCTGTGAGAAGTCATAGTCAGTTTCTTGATTGTCTGGACCTTTACATGTGGCGCTGTTGCAGTGTTATGGAGGACAAATGGATGTTAATATCCCATAGATTCAAAAGGCACAGCCTTCCCTATGCATTATTCTTCTAGATGGGTGCCCTCTTGTGGGTTTGCCATATAGATTACATATCAGTGTTGATAGTGCGGAGAAGTGAGTAAAGTGCTGCCTTGTAGCTACTTTTGATTGTAGAGTTAATATGACAAGCAAACAAAGGCTTTTAAGCCGGTGTTACTTTTCCTCTTTTTCACCACCCAGAGGGCTTAGCTTTCTGAGAATGTCCTTCTCCCCAGGGCAGTTGTCCTCACAGGACGACCACGGGAAAGGGTATAGGGGGTATGACCTGTCCCCCCTAAGGGATGACAGGAAAAGGAAGGGGAGAAGGCACTGAGAGCTTCTTCAGTCCAAGTGGTATTAAGCTGTATTGCAGGACCAGGTTGTGTTTGTTTCGCCAGAAATGATATCTCTGTTGTGGGAGGGGGAAAACAAGTACAGCAGCTGTGTAAAGCTCTTATCCCAGCCTATTAATGTGTTTGGGCGCAACAGCTTTTAAATTATTGCTAAAATGAGTCCCAGTAAATAATCAGGCCCAAGAATTTTTCTTTTTATAAATGTCCCTCTCTTTTTCCCCTTCTCCCCTCTTAACTGATATTGGTCTGCAAGACACTAGGTGTGTGAATTTTTCTTTGGGGGGCCTGCAATGGGGGGTGCAGGTGTGTAAGGGTATCTATAAGTGCCAGGGAGCAAGTCTTATATGCTATACTGTTGGTATATAAAGGTAGGGAGGCTTCTACATATAAGGCAAGTATGGCATACTTCATAGAGTGATGCAAACTTAAAGCAGAAAGAGCAATGATGCAGTTCACTTAGTACCCAGTTCCAAAGTCGTATGCAGCCCTATTAGTGCAGCTAAGTAGCCAGAGGTGCCCAAGGGTTCCACTCTGAATGATAGTCTGGTGAAGCTTGCAGGGGTAGCTGCACTGTATGTATAAGTGAATATAACCAGTTAAGGTCTTTTCAAGGCAGAGGTGGGTATATAAAGCTTTGCAACAGTTCACTAGTAGGAAAGCACAGCAACAAGGGCCCCCTCTGCCAGAGCCAGACAGATATGTGCAAATGATGGTGTTATAGTCAGTATTCAGCCCTGCATTTGATAGGTGAGCCTAGGAGTGGGCAATTATAATAACTTGTTGTCCGTGGTAAGGCTTGGGCTCTAACTGACACCTGATGTAAAGTGACCGGCTGCCACACGTGTTGGGCTAGTTGTAGTTTCTGAGTTACTAGTAAGTAGACGTTTTCCCTAGTGTTGTCTGCTGAAAGGGTAGTGTGGGTAAGGTGAAAAGAGAGTCTCTGTGTGCTTAAAGCACTCTTACCCTATCCACTCGTTCTTCTCCTGCTTGCGTTAATGTTCGTTAGGCCCAAGTAGTAGGCCTCAATATGGCGGGTCTTCGCGCCCAAACCAGCAGTTATGGCGCACTTTGGGTTTGATGGAGCCTCCCTCGGTCCCTTCAAGAGGCCACTAGGAATCCCCGGTTACCGCTTCAAAGAGGTATTCGGCCGGGATGGGGGGCCAGTCTATGCCGTGTGTCCCCGCTGCGGGGAATCAGCTGACCCCACCCGTCGGTGTAAAGGGATGGCTGCGGCCCTATCCGGAGCGGAGGCTCGTCTCTCTGGGCAGCGGGAGGAAGGCGAGATGTGCGGTAGGTGGTTCAGCGGTCCAGGCCGCAGTATTTTCGGAGAGTTCTGGCTCAGTTGCAGTGGTTGTCTAGTGTCCTTAGGCCGGTATCCTTAGGCCGGTATCTGGGATCACGGACAATCTTACAGGTCCGGCGCCCCTCTTGCAGTTGCAATTCGGTCTGTGGCAAGTTAAGGGGTAGTCTGAGTGCAGGTATCCGAGCCTCACTTGTCGCCTGTTCCCACGAGGTGCCCCAGAGCGGAGCCCCGACCCTCTGGGGTCCCAAGAGGCCTGGGCGTGTAGGTTGTCACAGGTTCTTGCGGTCCGGTAACTGGGTGTCTTCCATAGAATGGGAAAAGGCCTTGAAATTTTTTCGGCCCTGCACTGTCTCCTCTTAACTCGGTTCTAGGGTGCTTCTTGCTTTTAGAAATAGGACATTTGCACTTTTTCTAAATTATTTAGGGCGCTAAATGATACTTATAAACTCTAAGTCAGAGGGAGCCTGCCATAAGTGCTGCCACTCTGCTCTGCGGTTATCTCCTCCCTAGAGCATGCCATTTTAAGCAACTTTCTAATTTACTCCTATTATTAATTTTTCAATGTTCTCTCGCTATCTTTATTTAAAAAGCAGGAATGTAAAGCTTAGGACCGGTCCATTTTTGGTTCAGAACCTGTGTTTTAATTGCTTATTGGTTGGCTAAATGTAGTCACCAATAAGCAAGCGCTATCCAGAGAGGTCTTTTGGATATTCTCATTAAAAACAAGTAACCCCCAGGGACTTAATATGAGAAGGGATCTAGATCTATTCACTTAGATATCATATCCAAATATATTTGTTCTAATCACATATTCATTTACAGACTATCAGTAAGGTATTTAGGTTTTGTTTTTTATTCTCTATTAGACTTTCACACATAACAACATGTAATTATGTCTAATGCTAATAATCAAGTCCATAAGTATAGTTTCTTTACTTTGTGAATATACATTTAGATATATGTTGTCTACATTGAGGACATTAGTGTATTTAACTTATAGATACATTTTTAATCTTGTTCTCAGGAAAGTTAACAATCTGTTCTTTGGGGTGAGCTAAATATCAACATACCTTGTATAAAACCAGCATTAACATGAATGTTAAATACATATTATTTACTATATAAGTTGCAAGTTACTGTCTAGATATAGACTAAATAATGTATCGGTAGTCAGTTTATCCATCGTTATATGAAATACTGAGATCATATATGTATATACTGTGTTCTTATAAATTATAGGTATTAATGGAGGTTATGCATACTGAGGTATCACATATAATTAATGTAGGGACAATATTCTTTCTGTCTTAAATATTAGAAACTATATATCATTTGGCAATATTTCAGAGTTTGAATTTTTAACCATAACGATTAATTAAAATGTTAACTGTCTTAGCTACACGAGTATCAACTATACATACATGAGTATTGAATATATATATGTTATCATCTTTGAAATATATTAATCATAGCCTCTATACATTATAATGCTCTACATGGACTAAGACAAAATGTGTTACTCTAGCCAGTTTTTCAAGTTAGCGTTCAACATTTTAATGTCACATACATGTATACTGTATCTTTAAGAATGTGGCATAAATTAAGGTGTGTTCAGGTCACTCCCTATGCAGTGAACAAGTGAGCATGCTCACGAAACGCGTCTGAATTGTTTCCTGACACACCTGGTGTTTTTACCTGTGAGCTTTCACTGGGCTGGTGAGCCCATCCATGTTTTTACGTTGTGCATTCTAGAGATTGGATTTTATTTACTTTGAGAGTCTACAGCTGTTTTTGCAGTGCCCCTAACCTTGGAGTGTACATGTAGGCGCAAGCACTGTAAAGTGCAATCGTTGTGACCATGTTTGGACTTAGCATGCATGAAGGCATAAGCCCTACAAAAACATGGTCATGAAGATACAATGATGTGAGGGAGCAGGTTCATGCTTTACAGTTTCCGTAAGAAGACCTTTCAATAGAAACTCAGTAGTCTTCATCTTATTTTAAAATAAAGCCAAACCCAAAACATTGTTTTTGCAACCAATAACATTAAATTTTGTTAAAAATAGTTGTATAATAATAAAAATTACTATATGGTGATTGAGAAATTATGGGGTATGCCCATTATGCCAATATACAAATGGCATTTACATGGTTAAGCAGTGGTGAGGATGGATACAGATTGCAGTAGGTTCTTTTGGAGCTCATAATTGTACAATCTTGTTTAAATCCTGATTATGAAGATGCTTGTACTGTTAGAGACAATAACAAGAGTGTGAGCGTGACTGATGGGTCAATTCTATAAAATTCACAAGTCTAGGCTTGGTTTTCCATGCCGACACTCGCAGGGGCAGCCATCTTGGAATTCTATTAAAAAAGGGTCTGTCCCTGCAAGTGGTGAGCTGTCTCCCATAAAAGTAATGAGAGCTTTCTGTTAAGGTTGCAATGAAGTACGAAGTACGAAGTACGGAAGGAGAACCCGTCATATGTTTAAACTTTAATATTACGTCTAATACAAATCAAAATACCCTGTTTTCAGTGCACTGAAATTAAATTCACTGTTATTTTGCATTCAGAGTAATTAGTGTTTTGAGTATCTTGATAAAAGCTGGCCACGTTTTAAGTTTTCGAGAAAAAACAGAGATCTGTGGGGTGAAAATATTTACAGAATTACGCTGGGATTAGGGAGACACCCATGTTAAGGCTATTTTAGGAAGAAAAAAAAACAATTATGCTTTGTAGTTTGTACTTTTAAGTATGAATTTCTCGCTTTTTTTTTTAAATCCAGTGTACTTAAAGTACGACTTACGTTTTGCATATTTAATACGATTTATTCCTGTGTAATTTACATTCAAAATTTGTGTTTTTGATAAAATACGATTTTTGGTGAATAATTTTTTTACGATTTTTGATGCACCTTAGCAATACAAATTTTCTATGTGAATGGGTCAATTATTTGTTTTGCATGATTTTTAAATTACGACTTTAATAGTGTACTTTTGTGATGTTTACTGCTTTTTCATATTGGGAGGATATGCATACACCCCTGTTTTCAGGATAAAAAGTGGCTTTATATAATTCCACCAGGAAAATAGAAGGACTGGTGAGCATTCTTATAGAATCTCACCACCCCAGATAGTAAACTGTTTACAACTTTTCTTAGAAATTGCAAAGTTGTACAAAATGCCATCCTGGGACATTAAAAGTGCCTTGGGTGTCAAATTTGAAAAAAAAACCCTGGTCTCAAATGGAGTTTAAAATTGTCTTGAAAATAAATTGCGAGAGCTGAAAAGACCTCAGAGGATAGATTGTGATTGACCCCAATATTAGATCATATTCATGTGTTCCTTTATGCAAATTATTAAGATAACATTTTTTCACATGTCCAATGGATACACACTTAGGGGCCGAAATATCAAGCTCCGAATGCAGCTTGATGCCCCTGTTTCCGCGCGAGCCTTCAGGCTCGCCGGTAACAGCAGTTATGAAGCCGCGGTCTGCTCCATAACTGGTCCACCTGCTCTGAGGCTGCGGACATCAATCCGCCCAATCCTATACATTCACGCTGATTGACATCCCCTGCAGGGGGCGGCATTGCACAAGCAGTTCACAAGAATTTACATTTATCGATGTGCAGCGGACATGATATGCTACATTGTATCATGTCCGCTCGCACTATAATAAATTGGCCCATTAGTTTGCTCCTGATTGGATCATTGTCTGTGTCCTTCTTAGGGGCTCTAATTCTTTGCATCTAAGTGACCATGTCTAACTTGGAGTTTCCCCTTTGGATTTGTTAAATAAAATATTGTAACAAAATAAGTGCATTTTAATTTTATACTAAAACACTCCTTTATGCAGACAACATAAACAGGAGCCAGCAGGAGTCTGTAAACGCGTGTATACATCTGACACTGTGGGGCTTGATTAGGAGTCTGAAAATCAGCACAATGTTATTAAAAAATAAGCAAAACTATACATTTTTAGAAAATTACTACCAGAAGGGCTATATAAATGGATCATTTACAAAACATTTATGCTAAGAAAAATCTAGTGTACAATGTCCCTTTATTCCTTAACCACACATTGCTTGCAATATATCCCCAGATGCTACACATAAGTATTTTTTTCTCTCTCATCCAGTAATTCAATAGCTCACAAAGCTTTTGAGTGTTAAAATAATACACACTTGTGCTTCAGGGACCAACAACTCAGCACTTAGTAAGACATCCAGCTAGCACAGGGATTATAGCAATTATAATGAACAATATTCCCATTCTCTATCACAGATAGAACAGGTTTGTTATATAATCAATGTGCTTGAACTGCGCAGTGACTTAGAAATGAAGCCAAAGGAGTCTCATTGAATTCTTATATTTGGAAGAGTAATGCAGCCAGAAAGTCTAACATACTTGTTATAATACAGTACTGTGGAGTCTGTAATCCATATTGTCTGCAGCATCTGAATCAAAAGTAACTGAGTTACCTAACCGTGACATGGCTTATATTTTCCTTTACATGCAGGTCTTTCATTTAGTAAATCTTGTCCTAACACAACAGGAAAGCATACAGAATTGCTTAAGCATATTGCTAAACACACACAAATGAAATCAGGAGAGGACAAAATCCTACAGCTAACTCTCCGGAGCAGAAGCATGTAATGAATATAAAACCTAGATGCTATTTGAAAAAGATGAGTTGAGGTTACTTGATTTCCCAGTGTAGTTTCTCTTTAATTCAGAGTTGCTAGGTTACCAGCCAACAGCACTATCTTTTAATATGGCTTTATATTTTTACCATCAATTACAGAGGTAAGGCAAGGCAACAGTTTTTTTTTCCCCCCTGCATGATGGGATGGAAGTCTTAGAGATAAACCAAGATAATTTTTGTATTATCTGTATTTCAACAATGGCAAAAAAAATAAAAAAAATTATGTTTATTTTATGTTTTTTATGTTTTTCTTTTAGTACCAAATACATTTTCAACTTTTAGCTTTTTATTTATATGTGAACATTTAAAGATCATATATAGAATAGATAGGATAGATAGATAGATATATAGATAGAAGAATTATTGTTTGTGCAAGTTTTTAAAATCATTCTAATGTCAAAATTATCATCCAACAGATGTTTTCTTATCCCAAAAGCTTACGTCTTCACTCAAAATCAACAACAAAAATCCTTGTGTTATAATAATGTGATCATTGAGGTTTAAAGGCCCACTTAATACAGTATAATTAACTAATTGATAAATACACAATAAAAAGACAATGCAATGAGTAGAACATTTTCCGGCAAGTTTGAAAGTTAATCCAATTTTTAATTCCCCTGTATCAAGTGACAGTCATCAGCCAATTACACAATGCATATATGTATATACTGTGCACTTTTGCACATGCTTAGTAGGAGCTGGAGCCACAGAAAGTGTGCATATAAAAAGAAAGCACACGTTTCCACAATGGAAATATATTGTAACTTTTTTTAAATTGCATGCTTTATCTGAATAATGAAACGTTATGTTTGACTTTAGTGGCCTATTTATAGAATCTTCTAAGAAATACAGATATACTGAATTGCCCAGTTCAATTCTGGATACCTAGAAACTAAATGTACCTGTGTGTGTTATGTCTTTTTAATGCATTGCTTATTAAAGTGATTATAAACTTTAACAAATGAAAGCCCAGTATCAAATAATAATCTTAAGGTATTTTAAAAAATAAGCATCTTTGTAAACTTTAAAGGGACAGTCAACACCAGAACTTTTGTCGGTTAAAAAGATAGATAATCCCTTTATTACCCATTCCCCAGTTTTGCATAACCAACACAGTTATAATAATACACGTTTTACCTCTATAATTACCTTGTATCTATGCCTCCGCAAACTGCCCCCTTTTTCAGTTCTTTTGACAGACTTGCATTTTAGCCAATCAGTTCTGATTCCTAGGTAAATTCAAGTGCGTGAGCTCAATATTATCTATATGACATGCATGAACTAACGCCCTCTAGTGGTGAAAAACTTTTAAAATGCATTTAGATAAATTTAAGGTCTAAGAAATTAGCATATGAGCCTACTTAGGTTTAGTTTTCTACTAAGAATACCAAGAGAACAAAGCAAAATTGGTGATAAAAGTAAATTGGAAAGTTTATTAAAAATAAAACGCCTTATTTGAATCATGGAAGTTTATTTTGGACTTGACTGTCCCTTTAATGAATTAAAGTGCCCCTGATTTTAAGAATATTGTTTGATACTGAGCTTTAATTTGTTAAAGTTTACAATCACTTTAAATGCAACCATGGCTCTTAATAATTGTTTTCTTTTCTATCATTTTCTATAGTTCTACAATTATATAAATCTTTTTATGTTTTGCTAATTTGAGAGGTTCCTAGATATTATATTAGCCAACTCCAAAACCCCAACTAGTTTGCTGAAGGTGCTATTATTATTATCATTTATTTGTATAGCGCCACAAAATTCTGTAGCACCGGGTACAGAGATTGGGATACACAATGACAAAGCTTTGTGATAAGATACATAAACATAACAGACTAAACAAATCTAGTGCAGGAGGAGGAGGGTTCTGCTCCCAAGCGCTCACAGTCTACAGGTTTAGGGTGCAGAGACATAAGGTTTGGGGTAACTTGTCACATGGATTGTAGTTGCAGCACCAAGTCAATGCAGTTTAAGATTTATTTTGAGTAGGATAAAAAACAGAGAAGAGATAGTAAGCCTCTCTGTATAGGTGGGTTTTCAAAGAGCGTCTAAAGCTATACAATGGTAAAGAGAGTTCCAGAGGACATGAGAGGGGTGTAGAGATAATAATAGGGGTGGAGAGACATAAGTCAGAGGTTGATCAAAGAGGATAGCTTGCGGAGTATTTAGAGATGAGAGAACAAATATAGTTGGGAGTGAGGCTGTTGAATGCATTATAGGATAGAGTTAATACTTTGAATAGTATTTGAGTGTATGGGGAGCAAGTGTAGAGACTGGCAGAGCGGTGCAACCAATGCAGATTGGCAACTTAGGTAGATGAGTTATAAGCTAATAATGCTCTTTAGAATATAAATGTGACAATTCATGAAAGTCCTGGTCTGTTGGAGTAACTTGCATTTAATTTGCATTTCAATACTCAGCAATTACTTGCAGACCTTTTTAGCAACCAAGGGGTTTGGGGCAGGTGAGTATTTTGGCCTTGTTTGCTTTTGCTGTAAAACTTGTGCTTGACCCACACTGCCTAGACAGTCTGAAGTCATTGGACATTGTATTTAAATTTTTTCTTCCCTTTAATGTTTTCCCAATGGCCCATTTTAAATTTTGAAGTGTGTTTAATTGTGTGCAAACACCTTACCTTTATTTGTTATTTGAAATAGTCCATTATATTCCCACCTACACTGAAAATATGAGTAACAAACATTCTCTGTATAAAAGCTATTTAAATAGGAGACAAAAGCACTAATTAATCTCCCAATGGGGGTATGAGAGAGGGAGAGATGTTTTCATGTGAAATAGCAGCTGGTGTTTATTCAACACCTCAGCCATAATTAGCATTGAAATACCCAACATAAATAACAATAGCAGGTTTGCTTTATGGGAGGCTTAGCCGATTGTTATGGGCATGTCCTAGGTGATGGTTTTAACGAGGAAAAACAGCTATTTAAAATATAGTAATAAATATAAAGGAAAAAAATCCCCATACATTTAATACTCATCAAGTAATTTGGAACACATTAAATGGAAAAACATGTTATAATATAGTGTCTCTTAAAGGGACAGTATACACCAATGTTCATATAACTGCATGTAGAAGACACTACTATAAAGAATAATATGCACAGATGCTGATATAAAAATCCAGTATAAAACTGTTTAAAAATGTACTTAGAAGCTTTCAGTTTAGCTCTGTTTAAAAGGTTATTGGAACACCCACTGTAAGTGGGAAATATCAGACACTCCCCCCTCCCCCTTCCTTTGCATATGAAAAGACCCTTTACACAAACAGAAGCAAGCTGGAGTAGGTATACGTCGGTATTCTCCTAAAACTTTGGGGCTGGGTTAGGAGTCTAAAAATCAGAGCAATGTTATTTAAAAAATAAGCAAAAATATCCATTTAAAAAAAACAAAAAACTTTATGGGCTATATAAATAGATCATCTACAAAACATATGCAAAGAAAAAATGAGTGTATAATGTCCTTTTAAAGTGATTGTAAACTATAAATAATCAAATGCCATAATGTGTGTACCTTTTTAATCCATCTGTGAAAGGGTTAAATTAGTACATACTGTATAGTAATGCTTCTATTACAATGTTATGCCAGCCCACATGGATGAACTCTTTTTTTTTTTTAATGACAATTCCAGTGAACATCCAATCAACATGTGTCATTTGACAATCTTAAAGTCCAGCCCCTTTAAAGCCCTTAGAAAGCCTATGTAGAGAGTGGGTGGGACTGCACTATATAACACAGCCCAGCCAAAAGAGGAAATGAAGGGGGGCAGAGGAACAGACAATACCAATTAGGATTAGAAATATTTTATTATAAAATATATATACATATATATGTGGTTTTACTTGCAAACTTATATTTTTATTGCAACATTCTTATAGTCTGAAGTTTACCATCACTTTAAGTATTGTGCAAAATGAAGAACATTTCTTCAACTAATGCATACTACACAATGATTGCATAGAGCAGTGAATATAAAAATATTAACGGTCCTTTAATAACTGTAATCTACACATTACCGTCAAATGGAACCAGAATCCATTCAGCCATCACACTTCTGAGTTGTATTACACATTTTAGGCATTTCAAACTTGGTAATTCAGTCCTTTTTTTCATTTTTCAGCTATTTTTAACCCAGTTTTTTTATGGGATATTCAGCACCAACGAAACCTTGCCCAGATCATAAAACCACAACTTGACTCACATGGTATTGCTCATACTCTGCCTGGGGTAAGTCCCTGGACCCAACAATACTACATCTCCAGAGCACCCAGGTCTCACCCTTTTACACCAGTCTCTATATACATATGTAATGAATGGCTTACTAATAATTTAATATTGTATTTATTAATGCTGAGAGAGATGCATGTGTATTTAGTGGCCTTGGAGCTATGTACTGGTTATGACAACACCATCGCAACATTTTCAGTATGTCATATTCCAAGCAAATAGGAGCACCCATTAGATTAGAATTCCAATTAAAACCCTTTTCCCAAGATTTTAAACGTTGACGAAAACATAATACAGCTCTATTTAGTACATAGGGATGTGATCATCATAAAATGCTGTATTTATAAAAACATAAAATAAATGTTTTGTATGTGCAACTTTTTCAGAAGAAGCTCAATCAAGCTCTGAGCTTCTGCGCAATACAGTCATCAGAAGTTGCATCACTTCAGCCATTAAAACTTGGAGAACATTCAGATGGACTGGAAGAAAGACATTAAACTTAAAGGGATAATGTACTGTAAATTAGTTTTTCCCTTAATGTGTTTCCAATGACTTGTTATACCAGCAGCAGATTTTAAAATGTATGAGAAATTGACTGTTTAGGTTCATCAAAATGGGTTGAGCTTGCAGGGAATTCAGACCTACTTATTTGATCACTGTCTGTACACACAGGTTTCCTTATCTTATCTCTGTATACCAAATCGCAATACTTAGAGAGACAATTCAAAATTAAAATGTTATGACTTATCTCTCCTACCTTCTTCTGGAAGTGTAAGTTCTGCTGGCTGTTTAAACAGCTGTTCTATAGCATATACTTAAGTGTAGAAACATTTAGTATAGGTAGGGATACCATAGACAAAAACAGCTATTTCAAATGTTGATATAAATATAAAGGATACACATGTAAACAATTTAATACACTTCAGCAGGTAAAATTTATAATTGGAAACAAACTAAAAGGGGAGAACATTTTAGGGTAAACTGTCCCTTTAATTGATTTCTTCTATTAAAACATCAAATTAAGGAAAAATATTGTTTAACATGGTTTCCTGTGTGTCTAGCTAGGAAATGCTATCTAAAAAACAAACAATAAGAATCTGTGTAAATATCATTACCTACTATTTCTATGTACATCAATATGATGACAATAAAGATTGAGGGAGCAAAACTCAATTGGTATAAAAACAATTGTATTTATAACAGTATATTTTATAGAAAGCAATTAAATTTTATTTTAGGTATTAAAATATAACACATATTGTTTTATTGCCGTATGAATATTATGAGCAAATTTTACGTTTTAAACCAATTTCCTACATTACAGTGTTTTTATCTTTGTCAACTAATACTATGAAATTAAATTGTAATAAGTCTATAAAATGCAATTGCTATTTCCTTTTTAACAGTGAGATATAAGAGGATATGCATATGATTATATGAATAGTAGATAAACAAAATCTGATGACAAATATAAATTGTGTATCCTATATAGGTTTCATATGTTTCAAGTAATGGCAGCACCTTATGTTATTCTAAAGCAAAAAAGAAAACAATAAAATAATTATATATATATATATATATAGCAAAGTCAATATAAATCCTAAAACAATCCAAAAAAACATCCAAAAAAAGAAAAAAAACTGTGCACTGTCCTGAAACTTATATGATCTTGATATTTAAATACCATATTTTGACCAAAGATGTAAGCTCACCGGTTTAATGGTGAGTTCTATTTTATTACAATAGAAAGTCTGCAAACTAACACGATCTTAGCAGGCTGTTACAAGGACAAAATACATTTTACAAACAGAATACCTGCACAGTATCCTCAAACTTATATGATAAAAGCAGTGTTTTATATATTCTGGCCAAAATATGTAAGCTCACCTACTAGTATCAATGCAAACCCTATAGATGAGTCTTGTTCTGATTTCTGTAAATAGGTTATTCATTTAAAATCACTTACTGGGTGTCTTTGCAACCTATAGATCATCTTTAATGAGGAACAGGGAAGGCTAATTTAAACCTCACTCAATTAACCCTTTCAGGGGTATATAAGTAGGAGGCTGCTAAGTAATACTGTCTAAATATTGCAAATGAAAAGGAGAAAAATAAAGTGTGCACGCAAAACACAATTTTAATGGGCTGCTACAAGTACACATTTCAGCCACAGCTGAAAACAGTTAGTTGCACACTGTCTGCAAACTTACTATAAATTGTCCAAAGGATCTGCCACATTTAGGACAAACTTTAAAAGTGAGTCCTACTGTAACCTGTAACACATTTTAATATGTGATATAATAAAATTATTTTATACACACATATACCTTGAAGGAGAGAGAGCTTATCGTTGTACACATGAGCTGCTCTCCATTTTAAAAACAGTGGCTCATTGGCAGCAAAATAATCAGTTAAATGAGTTCTTATTCTTAGATATAAATCAGGGCTTGAAGGATATGTCGAAACCCTAGGAGCCAGCCCAAAAGGTTACTTAGTATACAGAAATTATAGGACACAGACAAGTCTCATAAACCTATGTTGAAGGATGAATTTGCAACACAATAACAATTGTTAATCAAGGTAACTTAATCAGTTACTTACAAATGGAAACTGCTATATAGTTTCCTTCTGCCTTTCCAATAGCATTTCAACAAAGATAAACAATAGCAAATTGGGGTTGATTTAAGGGACACTGAACCCAATTTTTTTCTATTGTGATTCAGATAGAGCATGCAATTTTAAGCAACTTTCTAATTTACTCCTATTATCAAATTCTTTTCATTCCCTTGGTATCTTTATTTGAAATGCAAGAATGTAAGTTTAGATGCCGGCTTATTTTTGGTGAACACACTGTGTTGTTCTTGCTGATTGGTGGGTGAATTCGCCTACCAATAAACAAGTGCTTTCCATGGTCTGAACAAAAAAAATAGCTTATATGCCTTCTTTTTCAAATAAAGAAAGCAAGAGAACGAAGAAAAATTGATAATAGGAGTAAATTAGAAAGTTGTTTAAAATTGCATGCTCTATCTGAATCACAAAAGAAAACATTTGGGTTCAGTGTCCCTTTAACAAGCTGCGGATGCTGCCTTCTACCCCCGAAGTTTTCAGTTTGCCGGAAACGTTAGTTAAGAAGCAGCGGTCAGAAAACTGCTCCTCCTTAACTTGTCCGCCACATTTTTTCAGACTGCAATCATCAAATCCGATGATTGACACCCCCTGCTAGCGGCCAATCCATGCAGGGGGTGGCATTGCACAAACATTTCACAAGAAATACTTGTGCAATGTTAAATGCTAACAGCGTATGCTGTACACCCGGCACTTGTTAAAGGGCCATAATACCCAAATGTTTAAACACTTGAAAGTGATGCAGCATAGCTGTTAAAAGCTGACTAGAAAATATCACCTGAACATCTCTATGTAAAAAAGAAAGATATTTTACCTCAAAAGTTCCTCAGTAGCCACATCCCATTGTAAAGTATTTCTAAGCAGCAAATCAGAATGTCTGTCCCGGGACTGCGGAAGGGGCGAGCTTACGTGCACTCTCATCTTATTTCCCTATTCAGTTTAAAGGAAGTTTGCTATGAAATCTCATGAGAGTTAAGTCAAATTTCATGAGATCATAGTAAAAGAGTTCATGACCTCAGCACTGCTGATGCAGTGTGGCTGATGTTCATTTCTTCATTGTAGAGGAGCAGCTGAGTATAACTTTTTACACAGGACTTACTCTGCTGAGCTGAGGAGATTGTTAGGTATAATATCTGCCTTTTTAACATAGAGATGCTCAGGTGATATTTTCCTGTCAGCTTTTTGCAGTTATACTGCATCAGTTTCAAGTGATTTAGCATATGAGTATTATGTCCCTTTAATATAACACCTAGAGCAACTCAAAGATATATATTTTTTAACTGATGCTTTATCTGCTGTGTACAGATTGTACAATGTAAATCTACTGCTTGTTCCACTAAACCTGAGAAAATTTACCTTAGTCTCACATATCTCCCGTCTTTACCCCACTATTCCTCAGCACAGCCACAAGACTAACATAAAAAGAGCAAAATTATTCCTTTAAAAAACAGATCTGAAGCAGGAAAGAGAAGAGACAGACTGGAGATAAACCACAGTCTTGATAAAGGCCTTATATCGAAGGGCTGTTACGCGTTGACAATCATTTTCGAGTGCCTACTTCAGAAATTTTGGTAAGCAGATACTTTGTGCTCTATGCGCTATTTTTAAGACATTCTACACCATGTTGTTTTTCTTTCATTCTATATAAACACCTACACATCTGAAGATACCTGAGGATATTTTTCACTACACATTGATTACACAACACTAATAACTGAGCTTTTATTATTGTTTTTTTCTCATTGGAATTCAAGCTGTATATATTTTTTTATATTTTTATATTTGGACACTTTTTTTTCTCACATTATTTGCTCATCTTATTGGCCATTTTTTCTACCTTATATATATTTTTTATCTTTATCATTGGGATCCATCTAATCATTTTAATTCACTGCTATATATATGCTCATCTGTATATGTTTATGTTTTATGTAATAAATGTTATATAAGCACTTTAGCCCACCCCTTAGTGAGGCGCTCTTCTTATAGCCCATTTTTGTTTCAAATCTGATTAGGAGATTTTATAGGAGCAAGTGCATTTCATATTTTAACCTCTAGGCGCTATAATATTCCTTTCATTTTAATTTTTGTAAATCTCATTGTAAAGCAATTTCATTGTGCGCTGACCTAATGACCTTACACAACTTAGTATCATCTGCAAAAATAGAGATGTTGCCATTTAATCCCTGCTCCAAGTCATTTATAAAAATATTTAAAAGAACAGGCCCCAGTATTGATCACTGGGGGACTCCACTGATTGTCCAATCTGGGTATGATCCGTTTACTACTACTCGTTGCTCCCTGTCTTTTATCCAGTTATTTATCCATGAGCTAACACTCTCATCTATTCCCAGTCCCTTCATTTTGTACAATAATCTCTCATGTGGCACTGTATCAAACACATTTGCAAAATCCAAGTATATCACATCAACTGATTCCCCTTAATCTATATTTTTACTTACTTCATCATAGAATCTAATTAGATTAGTTTGACATGATCTATTTCTCATAAAACCATGCTGATTTGAACTCATAATTTTGTTTACATGAATATACTCATTAATATAATCTCTTATAATTCCTTCAAACATCTTTCCCACTATTGGTGTAAGACTTACTGGTCTATTGGGCGGTTTGTAGCATGAAATATTTTATAGGATTTTTTCCCCACTCTTTATTTCAACCTCTACATTGTCACCTGTATCATCATAAATATCTTCCCTTATTGTAGGTTTAAGGTCAGGTTTAATATACATGCAAATTCCTTCACCTCTATTATTTCTCCCGTCTTTTCTAAATACAGTATAACCCTCTACATTAACTTCCCAGTTATCTGAATCATTTCCCAGTCATGTGAATCTTAACAGGATACAGAGTCCGGATAGGTGTTTCTTTACTTAAAGGGACATGAAACCCAACATTTTATTCTTTCATGATTATGATAAAGAATATAATTTTAAACAACTTTCCAATTTATTTATATACTCTTATTTGCTTCATTCTCTTGGTATTCTTTGTTGAAGAAGCAGCAATGCACTACTGGCAGCTAGTTAATAAATTGGTTGAGCCAATAACACAAGGCATTTATGTGCAGCAACCAATCAGCAGCTCCTGAGTCTACCTATGTATTCTTTTAAAGTCAGAATATTAAGAGAAAAAGACAAATTAGATAATAGAAGTAAATTGGAAAGATATTTAAAATCACCTGCTTTATCTGAATCATTAAAGAAAACATTTTTTCCTTTTAAGAGGCAGTCTGGAGGCAGAGTGGGAGTGCTCAAGGAAGTATTGATGTGTAGTCTGCTGGTAAAGTTTGGTATTTCTTGGCAAGTTTAAAAGTTCTCAAGTTTCACTTGGTTGAACCAAGACGTTAATAGTTTAGGGAATGAAAAATGCTGGGTGTTTGGGGGCTCTGCATTATTATTACTTTCTTCTCTTTTTTTTATTTTTTTACACAAGGGATTGACCTTAATATTATATTTTCTTTTACATGAAAGCATAAGTATATGTTCATGATCATCTACTCAGGTTCTGTAATGGATGAAGGAGATAAATGAAACACTAAAAAAAAGGGAATATACAAGCTCCGATCAAGTGATGTCTTCTGAAAGAAGAAAAAAAAGAAAGAAACAAATGCACAAGTACAAGTTTTTCAATTATGTCTTCATAAAAAAAACATGAGCACCATAGTGAGATATAAATATATATATATTTATATATAGATAGATATATAGAAGACAGGCATCTATTATATAGAAGACAGGCATCTAACCTTTTCTCATCATTTTTATGAGCTCTTACTATGGAAGGAAGACTATGTTTTCTTCCCAATGGCCATTGGTAGATGGGTACTAATTTTTAGATATTATCACTTATTACTCATTTATATGTGTGAAACTGTTTAATACATTTTGTGTTTTTTGTAATTTACTTGCTAGCATCTTGGTGTCTGTGGGAGAGGGGTTTGTATCCCTTCTACCAGTGGCTCTCACACCCAGCACTGGTGACTTTATCCCGGTTGCACTTTATTTGATAGATAGTGCTGGCATAGGGCATACTGTTTCTCTTGTTATAAAAGGTATAGTTGTCAGCGCCAAAGGGAAGGGCACACAAGCTTACTAAAGCGTAACGATCACCTAACGAGATCATACAGGTAATGAAAAAGAAAGGAGGTATATGAGCGCCACACAGAGCAGGCTGAAGTGTGCCACATAAAATACAAATGTCAAGTGAATCTAGCCAGTAATGTAATCAATATAGCCAGTGAGTGCTGGTGTAAAGTGTGAGATAATAAATGTATAGAAAATGCTGTCAGGATGGTCCAGGGAGAACAAGTGCTATAGTAGGGATCTATAAAAGTCTCAGACCGAACTAGACTAATACAAAAGTATATTTAAAATAGTTACTATATATAAAATGTATATATTTATATATTTGATAAACAAGGTATCAAAAAAACACGGATAAATCTGAGCTCAGATGTAACAGACCTCAGGGGACCTCAAGATCAAAATAAAAAAAAAAAAAAAAAAAAAAAAGTGTATACAAATAGTCACAAAGAGTACATGAATAAAGTATACCCCAAAAAAATCCAGTAATAAAAGTCTCAAAAAAATGTCCCAAGAAAATATATGTGTGTATGTCCGATGGTAGGTGGGTCTTGAAGTGCTGAATAGGTGAGATGCGCTATGAATCCAGAGCATGCCAGAAGCACCTGTAAGTACCTATGGGAAACGAAAAAAATTAACAGATGCACAAAATCTAAAGTGTTAACGGATTCAAATAAGAAATGTGCTGACCATGTAAAAAGAAACTCAGGATGGTTTGTCATAAGGTATAGATAGTCGAGGCCTTTATCAAGACAATATCAGATATGTGTAATAATAAAATATTTATATTCTTTCTTGGCCTATCAGGAAACGAGGGTGTGGCGTAATGTGGCACCAAAAGGAATCAAAGTCAAAAGTGCAAAATGTTGCTGGAATTATGGAATCACATTTCCGGTTGAGACCTATTAGGGACACTGTGTGCAGTGCACAGGAAATAGCTAAAATGTAACTTTCAGTGTAATTGGAGTTATATGACCTCAGTTAGGGCGGTATCCTATACCTCCATTTTGTGTAAGGGCAAAAGTAAGAATGGAACGGCTAAACATACTTATAACAGTGATTATGTATATATTATATGTTAACTGATTTGAGGAATGCAACCTAAACAATATTGTCCATAGTTAGTAGCTCAAGAGTAGCTTCCGGCATAGTCCTGGAGTAGTTAATATTATGTGATCTTAGAAAGAACGATCTCTTAAACTGCCATCTTGGGCTAAGTTAAAGATAGGTTGCTAAACATACTTGCGACAGTAGTAGATTAACTAGTTTACTTAGTGCAACCTAAACGATAATTTATTTGAGTTCACAGAATAGAACTATACAAAAGAAAAAAGAGAAAGTAATAATAACACATTAAAAATATATATATACCCGAATAGACATATATGTGTATATATATATATATATATATATATATATATATATATATATATATATATATATATATATATTTATTTAATGTGAACTATTTTCAGTATAGATTTTTATTAGTCTAGTTCTGTCTGATAATTTTATAGACCCCTACTATAGCACTTGTCCTCCCTGGACCATCCTGACAGCATTTTCTATACATTTATTATCTCACACTTTACACTAGCACTCACTGGCTATATTGATCACATACTGTTTCTCTTCCCCTTTTATTTTCTATCTACTTTTTTTCTAGTAATTAGTTATACTTATAGATTTTATGCCCCCTTGCACCCTTGGATACATTATTTTTAGCTATCCATGGTTTTCCATTATACTACCGATTGGGTTTGAGCTGGTGCACCACTTTTTTTTTCTTTACTAATATATATATATATATATATATATATATATATATATACTATTAAGAAGGTTTAGATTGTTATGGCATAACAGCTTATAGCATATGTTTGCCTATATAAAGTGCAGAGGTTATCTTATTCATATCTGTTTAAAACATTGTAATCGAGTATGTATATTTCTTGCCCGGTATGACAATGGTTAAGGTTTTTTGTTTACCATCTCACACATTGGAAAGCCTTCCAATTAACCAATGAAAATGTTCTTTGCCTTTTAAATAGAACAGCACTGGTGTACTCCATCAGCTATGATTACGGTATCACATCGAAACATGTTAGCCTGAAGTACCATGTGCTGAGTGTTTGTATTGACCCCCATGGGTTTTTTATCCTATTTGGAATATAATACATTTTGATATTTTTTATTGACCACCGGATCAACTTTCCTTATTATATATATTTATATATATATATATATATATATATATATATATATATATATATATATATATATATATAAATATATATATATATATATATGCTCCTTTCAACAGCTCAGCCCACCAGTGTCAACTGCCTGGGTGCAGAAATATCAGGAAATATCTGCTAAAACAAATGCACTCTCAGGACTTTCAAAGATAGAATATCAAAGGTATTAAAATAAATAATATTTATTATTAAATAAACTTTGTTAATCTATCTTTGAAAGTCCTGAGAGTGCATTTGTTTGAGCGAATATATATATATATATATATATATATATATATATATATATATATATAAATAATCCACTGAAATAAGTGCACTCCCATGAACAGTAAATTTCAATTCTGCCAGGGTGCTATAGAAAGTTCAAATATCCAAGTTATAACACAAGCACTCACTGGACTTGATACAGGTGAAATAAAAAGTGTTTTATTCCATATAAACCAGTGACATTTCGGGGTGTTCACCCCTTCATCAGACCAACGATGATCTGATGTATATATATATATATAGGATCCAAACAGGGACTGCACTCACTGGATTTAGAAAATAAATTAATATTTAATAAATGGTGATGTTTCGGGGTTTGCAGACCCCTTCCTCAGACCGTTACCATTTAATAGATATCAATTTATTTTCTAAATCCAGCGAGTGCAGTCCCTGCTTGGATCTTCTACAATAATTTGAACTGTAAATGCATATACACAGAGGCGGTATGTATGTATATATATATATATATATATATATATTTCTTTCATGTAATTAGCAAGAGTCCATGAGCTAGTTACGTATGGGATATACATTCCTACCAGGAGGGGCAAAGTTTCCCAAACCTCAAAATGCCTATAAATACACCCCTCACCACACCCACAATTCAGTTTTACAAACTTTGCCTCCGATGGAGGTGGTGAAGTAAGTTTGTGCTAGATTCTACATTGATATGCGCTCCGCAGCAAGTTGGAGCCCGGTTTTCCTCTCAGCGTGCAGTGAATGTCAGAGGGATGTGAAGAGAGTATTGCCTATTTGAATGCAGTGATCTCCTTCTACGGGGTCTATTTCATAGGTTCTCTGTTATCGGTCGTAGAGATTCATCTCTTACCTCCCTTTTCAGATCGACGATATACTCTTATATATACCATTACCTCTGCTGATTCTCGTTTCAGTACTGGTTTGGCTTTCTACAAACATGTAGATGAGTGTCCTGGGGTAAGTAAATCTTATTTTCTGTGACACTCTAAGCTATGGTTGGGCACTTTGTTTATAAAGTTCTAAATATATGTATTCAAACATTTATTTGCCTTGACTCAGAATGTTCAACTTTCCTTATTTTTCAGACAGTCAGTTTCATATTTGGGATAATGCATTTGAATTAATCATTTTTTTCTTACCTTCAAAAATTTGACACTTTTTTCCCTGTGGGCTGTAAGGCTCGCGGGGGCTGAAAATGCTTCATTTTATTGCGTCATTCTTGGCGCGGACTTTTTGGCGCAAAAATTATTTTCCGTTTCCGGCGTCATACGTGTCGCCGGAAGTTGCGTCATTTTTTTGACGTTATTTTGCGCCAAAGATGTCGGCGTTCCGGATGTGGCGTCATTTTGGCGCCAAAAGCATTTAGGCGCCAAATAATGTGGGCGTCTGATTTGGCGCTAAAAAATATGGGCGTCGCTTTTATCTCCACATTATTTAAGTTTCATTTTTTATTGCTTCTGGTTGCTAGAAGCTTGTTCTTGGCATTCTTTCCCATTCCTGAAACTGTCATTTAAGGAATTTGATCAATTTTGCTTTATATGTTGTTTTTTCTCTTACATATTGCAAGATGTCTCACGTTGCATCTGAGTCAGAAGATACTACAGGAAAATCGCTGTCTAGTGCTGGATCTACCAAAGCTAAGTGTATCTGCTGTAAATTTTTGGTAGCTATTCCTGCGGCTGTTGTTTGTATTGATTGTCATGACAAACTTGTTAATGCAGATAATATTTCCTTTAGTAAAGTACCATTGCCTGTTGCAGTTCCTTCAACATCTAAGGTGCAGAATGTTCCTGATAACATAAGAGATTTTGTTTCTGAATCCATAAAGAAGGCTATGTCTGTTATTTCTCCTTCTAGTAAACGTAAAAAATCTTTTAAAACTTCTCTCCCTACAGATGAATTTTTAAATGAACATCATCATTCTGATTCTGATGACTCTTCTGGTTCAGAGGATTCTGTCTCAGAGGTTGATGCTGATAAATCTTCATATTTATTTAAAATGGAATTTATTCGTTCTTTACTTAAAGAAGTATTAATTGCTTTAGAAATAGAGGATTCTGGTCCTCTTGATACTAATTCTAAACGTTTGGATAAGGTATTTAAAGCTCCTGTGGTTATTCCAGAAGTTTTTCCTGTTCCTAATGCTATTTCTGCAGTAATTTCCAAAGAATGGGATAAATTGGGTAATTCATTTACTCCTTCTAAACGTTTTAAGCAATTATATCCTGTGCCGTCTGACAGATTAGAATTTTGGGACAAAATCCCTAAAGTTGATGGGGCTATTTCTACCCTTGCTAAACGTACTACTATTCCTACGTCAGATGGTACTTCGTTTAAGGATCCTTTAGATAGGAAAATTGAATCCTTTCTAAGAAAAGCTTATCTGTGTTCAGGTAATCTTCTTAGACCTGCTATATCTTTGGCTGATGTTGCTGCAGCTTCAACTTTTTGGTTGGAAACTTTAGCGCAACAAGTAACACATCATGATTCTCATGATATTATTATTCTTCTTCAGCATGCTAATAATTTTATCTGTGATGCCATTTTTGATATTATCAGAGTTGATGTCAGGTTTATGTCTCTAGCTATTTTAGCTAGAAGAGCTTTATGGCTTAAAACTTGGAATGCTGATATGGCTTCTACATCAACTCTACTTTCTATTTCTTTCCAGGGTAACAAATTATTTGGTTCTCAGTTGGATTCTATTATTTCAACTGTTACTGGTGGGAAAGGAACTTTTTTACCACAGGATAAAAAATCTAAAGGTAAAAACAGGGCTAATAATCGTTTTCGTTCCTTTCGTTTCAACAAAGAACAAAAGCCTGATCCTTCATTCTCAGGAGCAGTTTCAGTTTGGAAACCATCTCCAGTCTGGAATAAATCCAAGCCAGCTAGAAAGGCAAAGCCTGCTTCTAAGTCCACATGAAGGTGCGGCCCTCATTCCAGCTCAGCTGGTAGGGGGCAGGTTACGTTTTTTCAAGGAAATTTGGATCAATTCTGTTCACAATCTTTGGATTCAGAACATTGTTTCAGAAGGGTACAGAATTGGTTTCAAGATGAGACCTCCTGCAAAGAGATTTTTTCTTTCCCGTGTCCCAGTAAATCCAGTAAAAGCTCAAGCATTTCTGAATTGTGTTTCAGATCTAGAGTTGACTGGAGTAATTATGCCAGTTCCAGTTCCGGAACAGGGGATGGGGTTTTATTCAAATCTCTTCATTGTACCAAAGAAGGAGAATTCCTTCAGACCAGTTCTGGATCTAAAAATATTGAATCGTTATGTAAGGATACCAACGTTCAAGATGGTAACTGTAAGGACTATCTTGCCTTTTGTTCAGCAAGGGAATTATATGTCCACAATAGATTTACAGGATGCATATCTGCATATTCCGATTCATCCAGATCATTATCAGTTCCTGAGATTCTCTTTTCTGGACAAGCATTACCAGTTTGTGGCTCTGCCGTTTGGCCTAGCTACAGCTCCAAGAATTTTTACAAAGGTTCTCGGTGCCCTTCTGTCTGTAATCAGAGAACAGGGTATTGTGGTATTTCCTTATTTGGACGATATCTTGGTACTTGCTCAGTCTTTACATTTAGCAGAATCTCATACGAATCGACTTGTGTTGTTTCTTCAAGATCATGGTTGGAGGATCAATTTACCAAAAAGTTCATTGATTCCTCAGACAAGGGTAACCTTTCTGGGTTTCCAGATGGATTCAGTGTCCATGACTCTGTCTTTAACAGACAAGAGACGTCTAAAATTAATTACAGCTTCTCGAAACCTTCAGTCACAATCATTCCCTTCGGTAGCCTTATGCATGGAAATTCTAGGTCTTATGACTGCTGCATCGGACGCGATCCCCTTTGCTCGTTTTCACATGTGACCTCTTCAGCTCTGTATGTTGAATCAATGGTGCAAGGATTACACAAAGATATCTCAATTAATATCTTTAAAACCGATTGTTCGACACTCTCTAACGTGGTGGACAGATCACCATCGTTTAATTCAGGGGGCTTCTTTTGTGCTTCCGACCTGGACTGTAATTTCAACAGATGCAAGTCTCACAGGTTGAGGAGCTGTGTGGGGATCTCTGACGGCACAAGGAGTTTGGGAATCTCAGGAGGTGAGATTACCGATCAATATTTTGGAACTCCGTGCAATTTTCAGAGCTCTTCAGTTTTGGCCTCTTCTGAAGAGATAATCGTTCATTTGTTTTCAGACAGACAATGTCACAACTGTGGCATACATCAATCATCAAGGAGGGACTCACAGTCCTCTAGCTATGAAAGAAGTATCTCGAATTTTGGTTTGGGCGGAATCCAGCTCCTGTCTAATCTCTGCGGTTCATATCCCAGGTATAGACAATTGGGAAGCGGATTATCTCAGTCGCCAAACGTTGCATCCGGGCGAATGGTCTCTTCACCCAGAGGTATTTCTTCAGATTGTTCAAATGTGGGAACTTCCAGAAATAGATCTGATGGCGTCTCATCTAAACAAGAAACTTCCCAGGTATCTGTCCAGATCCCGGGATCCTCAGGCGGAGGCAGTGGATGCATTATCACTTCCTTGGAAGTATCATCCTGCCTATATCTTTCCGCCTCTAGTTCTTCTTCCAAGAGTAATCTCCAAGATTCTGAAGGAATGCTCGTTTGTTCTGCTGGTAGCTCCAGCATGGCCTCACAGGTTTTGGTATGCGGATCTTGTCCGGATGGCCTCTTGCCAACCGTGGACTCTTCCGTTAAGACCAGACCTTCTGTCTCAAGGTCCTTTTTTCCATCAGGATCTGAAATCCTTAAATTTAAAGGTATGGAGATTGAACGCTTGATTCTTGGTCACAGAGGTTTCTCTGACTCTGTGATTAATACTATGTTACAGGCTCGTAAATCTGTATCTAGAGAGATATATTATAGAGTCTGGAAGACTTATATTTCTTGGTGTCTTTCTCATCATTTTTCTTGGCATTCTTTTAGAATACCGAGAGTATTACAGTTTCTTCAGGATGGTTTAGATAAGGGTTTGTCTGCAAGTTCCTTGAAAGGACAAATCTCTGCTCTTTCTGTTCTTTTTCACAGAAAGATTGCTATTCTTCCTGATATTCATTGTTTTGTACAAGCTTTGGTTCGTATAAAGCCTGTCATTAAGTCAATTTCTCCTCCTTGGAGTTTGAATTTGGTTCTGGGGGCGCTTCAAGCTCCTCCATTTGAACCTATGCATTCATTGGACATTAAATTACTTTCTTGGAAAGTTTTGTTCCTTTTGGCCATCTCTTCTGCCAGAAGAGTTTCTGAATTATCTGCTCTTTCTTGTGAGTCTCCTTTTCTGATTTTTCATCAGGATAAGGCGGTGTTGCGAACTTCTTTTGAATTTTTACCTAAAGTTGTGAATTCCAACAACATTAGTAGAGAAATTGTGGTTCCTTCATTATGTCCTAATCCTAAGAATTCTAAGGAGAAATCGTTGCATTCTTTGGATGTTGTTAGAGCTTTGAAATATTATGTTGAAGCTACTAAATCTTTCCGAAAGACTTCTAGTCTATTTGTTATCTTTTCCGGTTCTAGAAAAGGCCAGAAAGCTTCTGCCATTTCTTTGGCATCTTGGTTGAAATCTTTAATTCATCTTGCCTATGTTGAGTCGGGTAAAACTCCGCCTCAGAAAATTACAGCTCATTCTACTAGGTCAGTTTCTACTTCCTGGGCGTTTAGGAATGAAGCTTCGGTTGATCAGATTTGCAAAGCAGCAACTTGGTCCTCTTTGCATACTTTTACTAAATTCTACCATTTTGATGTATTTTCTTCTTCTGAAGCAGTTTTTGGTAGAAAAGTACTTCAGGCAGCGGTTTCAGTTTGAATCTTCTGCTTATGTTTTTCATTAAACTTTATTTTGGGTGTGGATTATTTTCAGCAGGAATTGGCTGTCTTTATTTTGTCCCTCCCTCTCTAGTGACTCTTGTGTGGAAAGATCCACATCTTGGGTAGTCATTATCCCATACGTCACTAGCTCATGGACTCTTGCTAATTACATGAAAGAAAACATAATTTATGTAAGAACTTACCTGATAAATTCATTTCTTTCATATTAGCAAGAGTCCATGAGGCCCGCCCTTTTTTTGTGGTGGTTATGATTTTGTATAAAGCACAATTATTCCAATTCCTTATTTTATATGCTTTCACACTTTTTTTTATCACCCCACTTCTTGGCTATTCGTTAAACTGAATTGTGGGTGTGGTGAGGGGTGTATTTATAGGCATTTTGAGGTTTGGGAAACTTTGCCCCTCCTGGTAGGAATGTATATCCCATACGTCACTAGCTCATGGACTCTTGCTAATATGAAAGAAATGAATTTATCAGGTAAGTTCTTACATAAATTATGTTATATATATATATATATATATATATATATATATACAGTATATACAGTATATACAGTATATATATATATATATATATATATATACAGTATATCTTCAATGTTATATGTAAAATTGTGAGATAAAATGTTTAATTATGCATAGGTCATAATTATGCATACTATTATGTATAATATACTTTAATGCACAAGCCTAACCCTGCCACATCTATCTCTAATTGGCTTTAGCAGAGATGATAAGATAAGAACTTCAAAACAAAGTATGCTTTGCTAACATTTATCTGCGCCTTCGCCAGAAGCAAGTCTGGAATGGGTCCTCCAAATCGTGGTTTTAGTTTGGCTATTGAAAAGCAATTGCAGCAAACAAGATATTAATCCTTTAAAAAATTATTCATACTTACCTAATAAATATTATTGCATCATTGCAGAAATATATGGTAATTACAAGGTGTTTTTCTTTATTACGTCTGTACCTTAGAAATAGATTTGTTCTTGGACTGTTCTAAATTCTTATAAATATTGTGTATTTATTTCTAATCTTTCCTCTAAATTCTAGAAACTGGTATTTTTACATGTTTAAGATATGTGTATCTACATAAATGTATTGTTTTATGACTCTACTTTATACTTAGAAGCACAAATAGCCAGATAATGGTTATGGTCTTTTAAAAATTATATGCAACCATAATACAGCCCTTTTGAGTTATAGTGCTGTTTTGGTTTAAGTATACATTAATCCAGGTAACCTAAGAGTTAACTACTTTTGGAATAATATTGCTAGAAAAGCAGAGTTAAGATTGCATGAAAAGCTGAAATATCATTTTACTGCTCCTTCATAATCTGACTTTAATGTATTATTCGTGATTACAATTCGTAATAACTCTTCTTCAAAAAGTTTTTCATGTGATCCATCACCAGTTCTCAGAAGCCCATGACTGATTGGATTCAAGAGAAACAAGTTTGCTCTCCAGCATATCAACATTATGAAATTCATACCCTGTAATATAGAAAACCTGCAAATTTAAGCTACGTGAACTGAAATACTTAGAAAAGGCAGTAACCTCTGCAAGCAGAACATTTGAATGTATTATGGGCACAAATATGCTTTATTATATTTAAGTGTTTTGCTGTATGAATGTTATACTGTGGATGACGGTCCTTCAGAAAATTAATATTATAGTAGTACATGACAAAAACATTTATTAATCGCAATCTCTAGGCAACTAATGGATACGTTTATGCATCTGTACTTTAAAGTTTTAAAAACAGCTGGTAATGTGCAAATGTAAATTTAACTCTTTCTCCTGCTAAAAATAAATTCAAAGGTTATGTTTTTATGTTTTCTATATTGCATTATAAAAGATGCATATTTTGTGTAAGATAACAAAGGTTTTTTTTTATTGGGGGGGGAGGGGGTTTGTGAATGAAATAAATTAGCCTTCAGTTCTTTTTATAAAGCTGGAAAGGACTTTGCTCAACTCTTTTTTTTTTTATTCCTTCGATCTGTACAGAAGAAGATTTGGCTTTTGTCATCAGCGCACTTTATTGTTTTTCCAGGTCCTAATTGGACATTAACCTTAAATTCAATCTTACTTTTAATCCTAATTTTAAACAGTTTGAGCAATGGCACTACAATTGGACAAACTCCCCAATATATATACAACAGTTTATTATAATTAGTAACAACCTAGTGTTCCAGTAATATTAGAGGGAGGGGTGCTCTGCACAAAAATTACATCTAATCTGAGAAAGTGAAAGAGAACCTCCCACAAAAGAATGCGGGACCAGCACTCACTGTCCTGACCAATAGGCGGAGGTTAAATTTCCAATATTAAAACATAACCTTTATTAGATAATAATAATAAAAAATAAGGGAGAAGGGGGAACACATACAATTAAAAACCTACGATGGAGTGGTCATAAATAAGTACCTTAATATGAATAAATAATATATATAGGCCTCTGAGGTATGATAGCCAAATTAGATATATTAAGGTATAGTCTGCACGTGGTAGATGTGGCGATAGGGTTGTACTGTATGTATGTGGGGTATAGTGCACCTATATGATCGTTATACACTCCAATAGTGAGATGAAGGTATAGGGTACTCCCCTACTACAGGACGTGGGTTATCGTGTCTAAGGGGAGAGCCAGGGGGCAACCAAGATCACCTATGTGTTAGTATAAATTATGCTTAGTAATAAATTAATGTAATATGTACCAGCTATTGTAAGACCTATTGTGTGGGATTTAATATTTTATAACAATTCACAATTAATATACAATTGGTGCTTTAACAGCTCTCAGAAGGACAATTCCTAATATGTTGTCATAAACTAAACATATCATACAGTGTCTATGTGGTTATAAGATTATTATTGTATTGTGTGAGACTGTCAATCAATCCTGAAAATAGTAACCACCCTTGAGGTGTTGTAGAATAATGTTAAATCAAGAGAGAGGGGAGAAAAATATACAATAAATAATATTAAATATATCTACATATCTTTATAGTAATAGTTCTTATAGGTCCCAAGATTGGTTTGATTCATATAAGTTATTGTAGTTTGGTAATATATGAATGCTTATATTGGGTGTAATCCACTATTATAGGTTATGATATGGTTATGAGTATACTATATTAGAGACAGTTTAATGTGTGATCACCTAAGTGGTTTGGTCCCACTTCAACAATAAGAGTGGTACTTAATATTATCGGTACACAATTATACTAAGGTTGAACGTAATTTTGTATATAGGTTCCTGTTACTAGCAGGATGTTTGAGATATTAGGCAGTACGTGTTTATGTGAGTGACTTAGCAACATAAACCATAACTGGCAAGAAAGTAACCAAGTGCTTGATCATTTGTATCTGTATTATTTACTGTGGTAAAATGCTATTATAGAGGGGCAAGAATGTTACAATAAGTGCTCATACGTAGTGTCAGTATGAGATTGAGTTCAATCTAAATGCCGTCATTTGTGTGGGCTTCTATTATATATAGCATGAGACAGTCATTGTCGAGAATGGTTATGTAGTGACTAAGAGCGTAGAAGTCACTTTGTATTTCGTCACTTATATTTATTTTTTTATATTTTGAAACTGTGGTATATCCGTATTGTTGCACTGAGTTATTAGATGTGAACGTAACGTCTAGGAAAAAGTTCCACGATTAACACAGTAATACACTGATATTCTCTCACATAGTAACTTGTCCGGTGTGACATGAGCCGCACACTGGCTTATAGTATGATCTTATGATATCACAAGCATTAACACACCAGGGATTTTGATTGTAGTTCTACTACCGGTCGTTACCAATATATTTGATCTATATTCCCTGTGTGACACTGAGATTATCTACGTGTGCTGTCTGTGTATGATGGCAGCACACGGTAATGGTCAGGTTAAGCCCTCCTGATTGGATTACAACAGTCTACCCCAATATCGCCCCATTACCAATGTTAATCTAAATAGACCACTCTAGCCTAATAATTAAAAAGGAGCTGACAATGCTCTGTCTCCGCACCTAACGCGTTTTGCCCGTATAGGGCTTAATCAAAGCTGATTAGAATAGCCAATAGAATTACAATAGCTCTTATTCTTTTGGCTATTCAAATCAGTCAATAGAATTAAAGTAGCTCTCATCCGATTGGCTGATTTGAATTTGAAGGCTCAAATCAGCCAATAGGAATTCAAGGGACGCCATTTTTAATTGCGTGGCGGTGGTGTAGGGGGCTCAGATTAGGGGTTAATATAGTTAAAATAGGTGGCGGTGGGGTAGGGGGCTCAGATTAGGGGTTAATATATTTAATATAGGTGGCGGCGGTATAGGGGGCTCACATTAGGGGTTGATAAATTTAATATAGGTGGTGGCGGTGTAAGGGGGTCAGATTAGGGGTATATATATTTAAAATTGTTTGGCCGCGGTGTAGGGGGATCATATTAGGGGTATATATATATATATTTAAAATAGGTGGTGGCGGTGTAGGGGGATCATATTAGGGGTATATATATTTAAAATAGGTGGCAGCAGTGTAAGGGGATCATATTAGGGGTATATATATTTAAAATAGGTGGCAGCATTGTAGGAGGATTAGATTAGGGGTTAATACATTTAATATAGGTGTCGGCGGTGTAGGGGGATTAGATTAGGGGTTAATACATATAATATAGGTGGCGGCGGGGTCCGGGAGTGGCGGTTTAGGGGTTAAACACTTTACTAGGGATTGCGGCGGGGGATTGCGGTTGACAGGTAGATAGACATTGCGCATGCGTTAGGTGTTAGGTTTTATTTTGCAGGTAGTTTAGGGAGTTACGGGGCTCCAATACTCAGTGTAAGGCTTACTACGCCTGCAATTTGTGGCGAGGTGAAAATGGAGTAAGATTTCTCCTTACGCTGTATATTGGATACCAAACTGTGCGGGTTTGGTATATAACTCTATGGGCCAAAAACTACGTCCGAAGGGTGAAATATACAAGCGTAACTTCTAGGTTACACCGTATATGTGATACCAAACCCACGCAATACATATCGGATCGGGCCCTTTATACTTTAGTTAGTTTTTTTTGTGGCGGCAGTTTCTAAAGTGCCGTAAGTCACTGGCGACTCCAGAAATTTGTACTTATGCTTATTTCTGGACATCGCTAGTTTGTCCGACTTACGGCACTTTAGCAACTGCCGGTGCCGTATATGTGATAGCTCGATGTGCAAGCTGAAACTACGGGCGGCGCAGGTTTCCACGCTTGCGCCGAAACCTGCGTCGTATATCGGATCGCACCCTTGATGTGCGAGCTGAAACTATGGGCGGTGCAGGTTTCCACACTTGCGCCGAAACCTGCGCCGTATATCGGATCGCGCCCCAGATAGTTATCCTCTCAAATTTTATTTCCTGAATGTCTTAGTTTTTCCTTCTTGACTGTGAAAATTAGTTTGACTGTCTTTCTGAGACAATTATTAGCCCAAATCATTTTTTTCTTTTGTCTTATCCCTATGGCTTACTCAAATAGAAAGGTTTTCAATATCTGCAGCATTCATGTCTACATTCACTTTTAGCGGACCTGTATCATTTTAAGGTAAAAGTTTGAAATGGTGAGTTATTCCCTGTCTACTGGTTCCAGCTCTCACATGCAAGTAAGTCTTACCTGTAATTTAATTTTGGTTTAATATAAAAGCCACTGTGTAATTACTATAGGTACTGCCCATACATTCATAAAATCTCACCACAGTCACTTCTTAAAAGTACCTATCATATTTACCCCCTATCTTGTTTAAGTGCTTAACCACCATGAAACCCCCACTTTTAAATTAATGCTTTAACCTTTGTGATAGCCCACCGCAGTTTCCCTGACTACATTAACTCCTTGACCAATATGAAACAACTAAAATAGCTTTTAAATCCATAGCACACTCACCCACCATCATAATAAGCTCCCAACCCATAATGATCTCTACTCAGCACATGACCTGCAGGAATATCCATTCTACTAATCTGAACAAAAAGAAATGTAGGTTACTGTCTTGGTTCCAGTTATGATTAGTCGACTCTTGATAGAAGCCATGTATCCTCCTATATACTCTTAAAAAGGGGTTCCTCATCTTCATCCTCTTCTAGACAGATCTCCTGTAATAATCATTCCATAGCTCTAAATAAAAAGAGTGGGGTAATTAAAATGTATTTTTATTTTTTAATCCATAATTAGTTATTTTGGCAATCAGAGTGAAAGAGTGGGTTTAGCGTTAAAATTATGCCTCGCTATTGTTATTAGTTGAGAAAGTTTTCCATATTTGAAGATGGAGGACTAATAATTTACTTAATCATGTATTTTTAGAAAACTATAATTTTGGTTGGAGTATTCATATATTTAAGAGACAACTAGTGCTCTTTGCTAAAACCTGGATAAATGTAGGGATTTACATTTGTGTATTGCTCCCAAGTATGATAAGGGGACTCCAGAAGGAGAACTATTCTCAGTGGGGGTGACAATGGGTAGAAATTCCATAGGAGAGTCTATTAAGGGGGATTTCTTGCTAAAGAAGGCCATAGTTGGAAGAGTAACACCCAAGAGTGTTTTGAAATCAGAGCACATTTTGCAACTTTTATTTGTATTTTTGTTTTTTTAATAAATTGATTAATCAATTAACTAATTCCTTAAATAACTAAGGGGATAAGTGGGGTGTGGCAATGCAGATGTTAGGGTGTTAATTTGTTAGGGGTGATGTTTTTTACATGGGATGGGGCAGCATTAGAGACATAATAAAGGCTGACTTTCTAGTGTCTAATTCTCCGAACAAAAAAACTCGAAACTGTATTAACTTTAGTGGTTACTTGTGGTTTACAAATTCTGAAAATGACAGTTTAACAGGGTCAGTAGTTTTTTTGATAGGTTTTCCTTTCCTATTAAATCCATGGAGTGCAGTGAAATTTCAGATTACTGAAATAGCTAAATTAATTTTATTGACATAAGGAAGACAGCTGTCTGCATGCAGCCTTCATCGACTTCCCATATGTCCATAGCCTTAACCTTCATCAAGCATATATCTCCCATTTTACCCCAGTCATTTTCACTCCCTCACCAATCATAATTCCTTGTTTACTTTAATTTCCCTCTCACAAACACTGTTAGCCTTTCTGCTGTTAGTTGCAAATAAGGGTTAAAAGAACAGTGTACCATTGGAGAAACTTATTGGGGGCCACAGATGTTGCCTCTTTTAAAACTCTGGACTACACATACAATTACAGACATACTAGTTGCCCTTTAAAGTCTTAACACCAATAAATGCTTTTAAAAAAAGAAAATAAAATGATCAATATTTACAGCGATATATTTTAAAATGGATCATAGAAGCATGTGCAATTGGTAACCCCTCCCCCGATAACTTTGACAGACTGAATTCCTCAGTTCTCTGTGGAACTCCAAAACTTCTTACACCCTAATCAAATTTTTAAAATGTTGTTGTGTTGTTGTTCTGTAACATTTTCATGTGTTCTCAAATATCCACTTCATCTGCTGGAGAGTATTAAATTGAGGTGTGGAATCTGTTGGCGCTCTACAAATAACCGATAATAATAAAATATTAATATTTCACATTCCAATGTGTCTCAAATAGAAGAATATGTTCTTTTTATTCATAAATACACACACATATATATATATATATATATATATATATATATATATATATATATATATATACTGTATATATAATATATGCAAAAAAAGTGGAAGCTGTGGGAAGCACTAAATAAGGTAACACTATGTTATATGAAGAGGGCATATAAATGAATTCACTATATACAGTTGAACCCACAATATATAATGTAGTGGAAAATATTATTAAAATAAACATACATCAGGACTCGGCTTTATCTGGACTTTTCCTTCCATCGCTAGCAGGGTGCAAAAATAAAACAGTGTTGCACTTTTACCAGTATCTGTTTTATCTTTTACTCCATATATCCCCTGACTGAAACCTGTCCCTGCCATTCCACCTAAGGGGAACGTGTCTGTTCGGCCACAGACATGGTGGAGAGTTTCTATCACAGTCCAAATCCAGATCCATGCCAGACACTTACGTCAATTTGATTGACGTAGTTTTCTGTGAGTATATACCCTAAGGGGTTGTTTGTGATGTCTTCACAGTGAACAATGCAAGTGAAAACTTGGCATCTTCTATCAATCCCCACACTTTGTATACCACATCTATATATCTATCTATCTATCTATCTATCTATCTATCTATCTATCTATATATATATATATATATATATATATATATATATATATATATATACAGTATATATGTTCATTGTTTTTTTGTGGTGTATTCTGTGGTGTTAATCTGCACTTTACCACCTTACTACCCTGTATTATATGTGGATTTTATGTCTCTACACCATCAATATCTGTTTATTGTGAGATTTTGAGTCCTATAGACTTTGATGTATGTTTATTTTGATTATATTTTCCATTACATTATGCATTGTGGGTTAAACTGAATACAGTGCATTCATTTATAAGCCCTCTTAATAGTATTACCTTATTTAGCGCTTCCCACAGCTTCCACTTTCTTGCATATATTACTTCTGTTTTAGGAATTTCTTGGGAAAGGTTATTCCGATCTTGTGGTTGTTCTGTGGTTAGCTGCTTATAGGGCGCACTATTTCATCATTATATAGGGACAGTGTGCCTGGTTCAGATAGAGTCACTATATATATTTATATATATATGTGCCTTCCTTCTGGAGTGTATACATATTTGTCCATAATATTTGAACATTGATCAATATTTTACTATTTGTTTATTTTGATTATAATTTTATTATATTTTCTGCTTTTGAGATCCACTGCAGCTGCTCTCTTGTCTCCAAAGCTTATATCGTTGTTTGTCAGTGATATATTCTACTCTTTATATATATATATATATATATATATATATATATATATATATATATATATATATATATATATATATATATATATAAAATGTTGTTTTTCTTGATAAAATATATATTTGAGATGACTGATTTTGTTTGTATAGTTCCATTATAGGCATGTATGCAACCTTCACAGTTCGCTCAATTGCATTTAAAAAAGCCTACACTTCTAACCAGTTTGTTTTGCCTTTTGGTTGCTTTAATGTTCTTGGGGCTAGTAGATTCTTAAAATTTTTATTTCTCTTGAAAATAAAATTTGGTTGGTCCTTAATATGTTTTTTCAAAAATGGATCTCGTTCTAGTATGGGCCAATGTTTTTTTATAATTTGTTTGATTTCTGGAACATCCTCATTATACATAGTAATGAAGCCTATTTTAGTATACATGACTCTTTTTCTTACTTGTATTTTTATTATTAATATAATCTGTTGATTTTCCCATAGTCTTTTTTAATAGATTATCTCTATCCATCATTCTGACTCTATTATACGCTTTATTAAGTAGCTGAGAGTTCGAGCCTCATGTTCAGAATGTTTCATCTTTGAGCAGTTTTTACGAATCCTTTGAAACTGCCCAAAGGGAATATTAAATTTCCATGGCTAATAGTGTCCACTGTCTGCCCTAAGATACCTGTTGCTATTAGTCTGTTTGCTGTAGAGTTTTGTATAAATATTTTCTTTTTCATGGCATAGAATCAAGTCTTAAAATTATATTTCAATCTATGAGACTTTGGAAGGGAATTTAGGATTCATTTCATTAGAGTTGATATATTTCACAAACTTCTCCAATGATTTATTACCCCCTTCCCTTATCATTATAATATCAACTATGTATCTACCCCACCAGACAATCTTGCCTAAAAATTGATTATTATGGTAGATACATAGCCCCAAGTAGATTAAAGCAATCAAAAGGCAAAACAAACTGGATATAACAAAAAGTGTAGGCTTTTTAAAAATGAAATCAAGTGAACTGTGAAGGTTGCATACATTCCTATAATGGAAATAGACCAACAAAATCAGTCACCTCAAATGTGAACAACAAAATATTTACAATAAATTCCCTTACCAATTGTAAAACTAAATATACAGTCTATCTACTGGAATGCAGTTGCAAGCTGCAATATTTTGGTAGATCGAAAAGACCTTATAAAGTCAGATTATTAAAACATATAAAAAATATAAAAAATGGAGAAAAAGGACATAGTCTGTCTAATCATTTTAGATAGGTCCAAGGGCAAGACCCAGGTTGCCTCAAAGGTACTGTCCTAGAATGTGTAACTCCCCCTAGTAATGGAGGTAATCCTATAATAAAACTAAGACAAAGAGAGACGTTCTGGATTCACTTCATGAACACATTACAACCAGAAGGCCTAAATATGAATATTGATATTGTAGCATTCTTATAAGAAGATCATACACCTACATGAACTCCTCTTTCTTTTCTCCATTTTAGCCTCTCTGTTCTAGTTTCAATTATTATTATAGATTTTATATAGCATAGATTTAATTAGCTGTTCCCCTCCATATCTTGTTTTTATAGAGATTTTGTTGGTTCCTTAGGAAATGTAGGAATCATACTAAATGTATTACTTTTACTATATATTTTTAGGGGTTAATGTACCATAAATGTGAAGTTGCGCAATTATTGTACATATGTCAATTTTTATTTTATATCTTGTTTATTTTGCTGAGTGATTTTAAATATGTATGCTTTGTTATACGGGTAGTATCTGTGAACTTATGGTAAATGACCTATCCTATATTCAGTACTATCGGTATAGATTCATAACGATTCAAATTCTACCATTATTGTCTTTTTTTTTTTTAAATGGATATTGGTGCAATAAGTATTAGTCTATGTATATAGTACTGCCCTTTTATCTATATATGCACATTCTATTCACTTTTACTTGCTGTCAAATTAGGACTCGACACCTGTAAATAAGTATAATCACAGTAGCCAATTATGAGCAGATACGCCATGACACACGCTTACCTTTAAATGTAGTTAGTTCATTCATGCCATGTTCATTTACAAGTCCTATCACCTCTGAGGAAGAAGAGTTTCTTCTTCGAAATGCGTTAGGTTGATACGGTGGGACTCCTGGCTACTGAATTTATTTTATTTAGTTTATTCATCAAGTACTTTGCTATATGCCCAAGCAGCACCTGACAATAATCTCCTGCATATACAGGATAGCCTATTACCTTTTTTAGCTGGGGCTCTGTAAGCGGCTCTAGCAGTGTATATGTTTATGAACAGCTGAGAGACTTTCACATCGTCACTCTGGTGTACCGGGGATCCTGTTTGTTTTATATGCAATGCTGTATTGATACCTTATATTTTGAGGTCAAAGGATGTGAGTAAGATTCTTGTGTTACTGTGTGTTTAATGTGCCTATTAAACTGAATTACGCTATGTCCCGCTTTTGATATCTCTTTTATGGGAGACTTGGGGGACGTATGGATAACAAGAGAACGTATTGACATCAGTGACGTCATCACTTCATGAACAACATGGGTGGGATAACCTCTCCTCTCAAGTGCCCGGTCTTACCTCATTAGATTGAGGGCTTGTCGGTAAGTAGACTGACTCTCCTTCTTTGGATTCTCTGACAAAGTGAACATTTATTGGATTCTCATATTCATCATCATGCTGTGAATGTGTTTCATCATATATATTTTTGTGTGTAGCACTGTTATGTGTCTTGAGTGCTATGTATACTTCTCTTGCTTCTGCTAAATTTGTCTTTGGAGACACAGGATTGGTCTGTGAGGGGTCCTCTCCTGTATCTTTTTACACATTTAGCTGCTTTGGAAATATTTCATTTCACACACAGTACATTACCATATAAAGACAACCTTGGGGGTGTATCTATATTATTATATATCACCTTTGGTCACTTCTGTCTATACAACTTTAATATCCTCTCATATTAGGGAAGGGTTCTGTAGCGCCACCTCAAGACCTCTTTTTTGGGGAGTTTTTCTTCCATCCAGAATAGGTTCTTTTTCCACTTGTTTCAATATACTGTATCTTATAAAACTGAGTACACCCCTCACATTTTTGTAAATATTTTATTATAACTTTTCATGTGACAACACTGAAGAAATGTAAAGTAGTGATTGTACAGCCTGTATAACAGTGTAAATTTGCTGTCCCCTCAAAATAACTCAACACACAGCCATTAATGTCTAAACCAACAAAAGTGAGTACACCCCTAAGTGGAAATGTCCAAATTGGGCCCAAAGTGTCAATATTTTGTGTGGCCACCAGTATTTTCCTGCACTGCCTTAACCCTCTTGGGCATGGAGTTCACCAGAGCTTCAAAGTTTGCCACTGGAGTCCTCTTCCACTCCTCCATGATGACATCACAGAGCTGGTGGATGTTAGAGACCTTGCGCTCCTCCACCTTCCATTTGAGATTGCTCCATAGATGCTATAGATGTTCAATAGGGTTTAGGTGTTTGGGTCGTTATCATGTTGAAATACCCCCCTGGCCCAGTCTCCGAATGGAGGGGATCATGCTCTGCTTCAGTATGTCACAGTACATGTTGGCATTCATGGTTCTCTCAATTAACTGTAGCTCCACAGTGCTGGCAGGACTCATGCAGGCCCAGACCATGACACTCCCACCACCATGCTTGACTGTAGGCAAGACACACTTGTCTTTATACTCCTCACCTGGTTGCCGCCACATATGCTTGACACCATCTGAACCAAATTTAAACCAAGTTTATCTTGGTCTCATCGGACCTCAGGACATAGTTCCAGTAATCCTTGTCCTTAGTCTGCTTGCCTTCAGCAAACTGTTTGCGGGTTTTCTTGTGTATCATCTTTAGAAGAGGCTTCCTTCTGGGATGACAGCCATGCAGACCAACTTGAAGCAGTGTGCGGCATATGGTCTGAGCACTGACAGGCTGACTCCCACTCCTTCAACCTCTGCAGCAATGCTGGTAGCACTCATATGTCTATTTCCCAAAGACAACCTTTGGATATGACTCTGAGTGCGTGAACTCAACTTCTTTGGTTGACCATGGCAAGGCCTGTTCTGAGTGAAACCTGTCCTTTGAAACAGCTGTACGGTCTTGCCCACTATGCTGCAGCTCAGTTTCAGGGTCTTGGTAATATTCTTATAGCCTAGGCCATCTTTATGTAGAGCAGCAATTTTTTTTTTAGATCTTCAGAGATTTCTTTGCCATGAGGTGCCATTTTGAACTTCCAGTGAGAGTGTGAGAGCGATAACACCAAATTTAAATTAACACACCGGCTCACTTTTGTGAGATACAATATATATATATATATATATATATATATATATATATATATATATATATATATATGTATATATATATATATATATATATATATAACCAAGATAACATCATATATATATATATATATATATATATATATATATATATATATATATATATATGTGGAAATATGTATTTATTAATAAATATAGCATATTCTGCTATGTGAAGAACATTGGAATGTGAAATATTCACGTTTTCATGTCGGGTTAGCACACAAGAACGTGCGACTGGGTTTGAGTGCGAGTAAGATGTCAGGGTTTTTTTTTTCTTTTTTTTGCTCCATTGATTTCTATGGGGAAATACATGGTTGCGATACTCTATCTTCGGCTATTTGTGCACATCGGGTTAGTGCATGTGCCAAAACTTTTTACTTTCAATTTGAGCAATACAAGACGTTTACTTCTAGCACAGTTAGAGCACAAGCTGGAGCTTTAAATACCGCTCCCCTTGTAATCTGACTGTAAATAAAGGCAGTGATACACAAATAATCTGACTGAACACACATACATACAGTATATATATATATAGAAGATATGGCTTGAGAGAGAAGGGAGGAGATAAAAAGAGAGATTAAAGAGAGGTGGCAGTGGAGAAAGAAAGATGAGATATGATAATTATAAAAAAAAATTCCAGGTCTGTTATAACCTCACATTATATTACATGTCAACACTCTCTGCATTCACTCAGTTCAACAACTTACTTTATCTGTCCAATATTGACTTCCCCAGAACCCTAGATGATGTTGCTAACTTCTATGCACTTATTTTTGTTAATTTTGAGTAAAATTAACATTTTTGTTTTATTCTATAAACTACTGACAAAATATATTTTTTTACCTTTTTGTGCATTTATATGCGGAAAAAGCCAAAATAACAAAAAAGATGCAGTGTTTTTAGACCTTGAATAATGCAAAGAAAACACGTTCATGTTCATTTTTAAACAACACAATACTAATGTTTTAACTTAGCAAGAGTTCAGAAATCAATATTTGATGGAATAACCCTGATTTTCAATCACAGCTTTCATGAGTCTTGGAGTGCTCTCCACCAGCCTTTCACAATGCTGTTGGGAGCTTTATTGCACTCCTGGCACACAAATTCACGCAGCTTGGCTTTGTTTGTAGGCTTGTGGCCATCCATCTTCCTCATGATCACATTCCAGAGGTTTTCAATGGGGTTCAGGTCTGGAGATTGGGCTTGCCTTAATATGGTCTTGATCTGTTGGTCCTCCATCCACACCTTTGATTGACCCTGCTGTGTGGCTGGAAAAAACAATCTTCAGAGTTGGGAAACATCGCCAGTGCAGAACGAAGCAAGTTTTTTACAGGATAAACTTGTATATGGATTGATTCACGCATCCTTCATAAAAATAAATCTGCCCAATTCCAGCCTTGTTGAATCTGCCCCAGGTCATCATTTTAGATTATTCCCTTTTGACAGAACAGAGGCCGCAATAGCTCTCTGTACAACAGACCCCTTTATGTAGCTCATGGAGCAGTAAGTACAACATGATGTTTCCGGCTTTGCTTGATGACATCTGGCTCTAACTGCTCCATGGAGGGATGTGCACACACCAGCAGACCACCCCTCCCTACCTACTATTTAACCAACATAGTGAACTCAGCCTGGCTCCCGGGATGCCACCCATCCCTAATACCTAAGAGGGGGTAGGAAAATCCAAGGGGGGCAATCTCAGTGACGTGACTAGACACTATAAACCATTCAAAGGAGGGCTACTAAAATGTTACATGATCTAGGAAATAAAACATAAAAGGAAATATGTGTGTCCTTAATATGTATATCTCAGAAGAGAAAAGTAGGGGTGATACAGCTGCATCACCTTGCCAGCAGCACTATCCCCTTAAATTGTAACTGAACAGTCTCAACTGCTGCAGCCCACCAAGAAATATCCTGGAGTCCTGGTAGTTAAATCAAGCCTTGTGTTTTAGATGTCAAGCATTCCAGACTCATTCATCTGAAAAGCCTTGGCTCGTGCCAAGGCTCAGAGTATATGAAGACAGGTTCCCTGTCAGGGAACATTGTATGCACAGGCCTTGATTAATGTGGGCAATAGTAACAGCCATGCACCATAGTTTAATAATGTATTTTACAAGTACATTTTTTTTAAAATAGAAATAAAAAATATTTTTGTTCAAAGATGACAGATTTTTGTTCTTAGGTACTTGGTGCATGACCTGTGATTATGAATGTAACCATTTGTAGGGATTAAGCATGACCCATGGCTTAATTGTGTATATTGCTAGTGCATGTATATGTGTGTTTATTATTTAATAGAATCACAAAATCTTATTTGATACTTGGCACAAATTTGAGTGCACTGGAACATTTGACCTTTCATTTTTACAAAATATATATATTTTTTTAGCATAGTTATCTCAAATATATAACATGAAATCACATTACTTTTCTTTGTGTTTTCTTTTGCATCTCTTGATTTATTTTTCATTTCTAAAATGTCATGCCAGAAATCCAATATATTAATACACTTGTAAGTTTCTTTTAATATACTGTATTGAAAAAAATATATCACAAAATACCCTTTATATTCTGTTATAAAAAATCACCATACTCTTTAACTTCAAGCATACCCTAAAACAAAGTGATTAATAAAACTGATGGATAGAAAAAGCATAAAATATTTATTGTTACTTATAACATATGTAGCACCTTGGAAAATAATAAAAAATAAAACGTTCCTAAAAGGCAAAGATGAATAAAAAGTGTTCAGCAAAAGATTATTTAATTGTCAGAAATCTTCAATCATCTTGATAAAACATTGCACATGAGTTCCAGTATCAGATCAGATAGTCAATATTTGACAGCCGCTCAAAGAAAAATTGCTATGTATTTAGTCACAAAATGTACCTTCCTAGAACAAGATTTGCTGTACAAAACCGGAGACAGAATGAAACAGATTAATTTAATAGGCTATTTAAAAAATACTGATAAATGTGTGTGTGTGCGAGAGAGAATGGCAATAAAATAAAATACTTTTAGCATTACAAAAGAAAGAAAGAAAGAAAATAAATATCATCATTTCAAAAAAGACAACGGACGCAGCGCTGTTTTTTTACAAAAACAGCTCAGAGTGATAAGGTATATATTAATATAAATTTATTCGTATACAAAATGAATTCATTATGGAGATCCACTGTATTTCTCTAAAAATGCAGAAAAAAATCACATCTCAGATAGATTAGCAAAGTACATAAAACACATTCCCAAGTGAAATATACAAAAAAGTCTACGTATGTAAAAAAAAACTGTTACTTAAATTTTCCTCTTTATGCATTTACACTGGCACCTTATGCTTACCTTGACCGGTCAGGTTTTTTTTACATACGTAGACTTTTTTGTATATTTCATTTGGAAATGTGTTTTATGTACTTTGCTAATCTATCAGAGATGTGATTTTTTTTAGAGAAATACAGTGGATCTCCATAATGAATTAATTTTGTATACAAATAAATTTATATTAATATATACCTTATCTCTCTGATCTGTTTTTGTAAAAAAAAAGAGTGCTGCTTCCCCTCTCTTTTTTTGAAACAATGATATTTATTTTGTTTCTTTCTTTCTTTTGTAATGTTTAATACAATGTTTATGGGTCTGCACTATTAGCCGTAATAGGCATTATATATAGGATATATGTTGAAATTACATTATCCTTTTCTACAACTCTATTACTAGCAATTGCTTCCCACTATGCTCCTTTCTTGATAAAATAAATACTTTTACATGTATCTGCATTTTAAAGTTGATGGATCTGGGAAAGTCCCAAAGGTGTATATTTATGTATGTATTTGTATGTATATATATATATATATATATATATATATATATATATATATATATATATATATATATATATATATATATGTGTGTGTGTGTGTGTAAAACTTAAACAACTGTATCAATTCAACATGATATTATAAATGAAGTTCAGTACTTGAGTAGACGTTAAGCGAACCTTCTGCTTAGTGCTCAAGCAATAGCCAACATGAGTTTTACAGCTAAATCCCATAGAAGTCTTTTATGTGATAGATTTACCAAATCTACACAGTTCGACATCCAGATGTTAGCGTACCCTAGACCAGTGTTTTTCAACCAGTGTGCCGTGGCACACTAGTGTGCCGTGAGAGATCCTCAGGTGTGCCATGGCAGACTGACAACAGTGTGACATATTTTTTAAACTTTGCTTGTTTTTTACTCCCAGTGCAGGTGTAGTTTGTAGGAGGCATGGCATAACAGCACAATACATACAGTATGTGTGTGTTTGTGTGTATGTGTATATATATATGCTGTATTAGGCTACAATGTGTGATTTTTTTTTAATTTTGGGATGGTGGTGTGCCACAGGATTTTTTAATGTAAAAAAGTGTGCCACGGCAAAAAAAAAGGTTAAAAATCACTGCCCTAGACTATCGCTCAAGCAGTAAAAAATACTTTCAACTAGAGACAGAATGAAACAAATTTGCTAAAAAAAATGGTAAACGTGTTATTAGACAATTGTACCAAGCAGAGCTCCACAGGTAAAGGGTTAATGTTCTAAAAGTCACCAAAATAAATGATACGTAGAAGTACTTTCAAAGGATATAATCACTAGATGGAGTTCTTCAAAACAACCGGTGAAGAAATCCTATATCCAACAAGTTTTAGAGTGGGGACTGCTTTCTTTAGACTGTGGAAGTGTCTTAGTTTATAAATACTGAAAAAGAAAGAGAACAAGTGCATCCATGGCTCACTGTAACCCGTTTATTCCCTGCTTCTATTAAATAAAAATTCACTTTCCAAATTGCCAAAATGAACATTGCTATACAGATACACAGTGTTTGGGGATGGGTCAATTTAGGTGTGGAAATATCATTGGTGCAGCAGGTGCAGTGGTATCAGAGTCCAAGTGCTGGGAGGGGGGTTATCAGCCAGTCTATACATAGGCTTGGGCAGAATGTATATAATCCAAATGCAATAGAGCCTTTGATTAGTGCTGGTTGCAAATTCATCTTATCTATCTATCTATCTATCTATCTATCTATCTATCTGTCTGTCCGATAATCTATCTATATATCCTCAACATAATTATACTGAGCGGCTTGTATATTGTTACAAATGCTTACTACTGCATTACCTATGGGGGGCCCCCAAAAAGAATTGCACCAGGGCCCTCTTTTGAGTAGGTTTGCTACTGGTTTAACAGGACGGGTTGAACCATCCCCCCAATGCTGTGTATATGTGCTATTTAATAATAATGTTCAAAAGCACAAAGGTTTGAAACAAAACTAAATTCGGAGTATTACAAAAATATTATTATATTTACAAACAAACAAAATTAGCTGATGACATTTTACTAGATCTCATTGTTTACAGTGGATATATTGGAGCTGAGAAGGGACCATCTGTTTTTCTTCATTTCTCCATTTATATGGAGTAAAATGCCTCTGTGCATTTGACAACACACTGGAATCCTCCACTACATTGTATCCAATATAGTAAAGATCCTCACTCACTGGACTCAAATCCAGTGAGTGTGAATCTTTACTATATTGGATATTATATTATATATATATATATATATATATATATATATATATATATATATATATATATATATATATATATATATAATGTAGCAAACAGAGCGCACTCCCACTCAGAGAACATCCATCAGGGTGCAGGCAAGTAAAATAATACAATAGAAAAAAGGCTTGCACTCACTGGATTTGTGACAAAGTGCTTTAATTAGCACAAAAAGTATGTGACGTTTCGGGGATCAATCACCACTTCATCAGACCAAAACAATATATATATACAGTGACTCTTTTTTGTTCATAATAAATGTTCCTTTACTAGGTTTTTGCCTTTGTCTAACATATGAACCATGTTACCAAAGAGGATTTCCCTAATAATAATAAAAATTATGGCAGCAGAGATAGTTTAGTGTGGGAGGCAGTGGAGGTCTAGTACAGACTAGAGAGCGTTTGTTAACCCTTGCAGCCACTGAACTTAGTCACAGGCTTGCCTGGAGTGGAAGAATATGACAAACTGGTTAAGATGGAAAGGGTCGGTTAACCCTTTATGTGACAAGCTAGGGACTTTTGCAGGATTGGTTAAAACCTGTACATCACAGTCAATGTTTTAATTTACTTTGCTTTAATGAAACAATAACATAACTTTGAAACCTTCTGAACCCTAACTAATCCCTAAGCTTAAAATGATGGTAAAGATTCTGAATTCATTGTTTGATGTCATTCTGAAGTAAAAAACTGCTGTAGAATCTCTGAAGAATAAGAATGAGATTCACCGCTTTTATAGCACAATCAGTTGTGTACATGGCTTGAGGAGGCCCTGAATTAGATTGTCTAGCTATTTTTCAAGATCGGCTTGCATGCATTGGGGCATATGTATCAAGCTCTGTATGATGCCCCTGCATCATACGAAGCTTGATACAGGCTCGCCGGAGCTTGATGCAGGCTCGCCAGAAACAGCAGTTATGAAGCAGCGGTCACAAAGACCGCTGCTCCATAACCTGTCCGCCTGCTCTGAGCAGGCGGGCAGACATTGCCGGAAATCAACCCGATCGAGTACGATCGGGTTGATTGACACCCCCCTGCTGGCGGCCCATTGGCCGCGAGTCTGCAGGGGGCGGCGTTGCACCAGCAGCTCTTGTGAGCTGCTGGTGCAATGCTGAATACGGAGAGCGTATTGCTCGCCGTATTCAGGGAAGTCTGGCGGACCTGATCCGCACTGTCGGATCAGGTCCGCCAGACTTTGATAACTTGGGGCCATTGTCTTCATGGGTGCAAAGAACTTAGTTTACATTCCAGTTAATTAATGTGAGTATATGAAAATACAATATTATTATTCTAGAATTAGTTTTACTAAAATATTATATACCAACTGATAATGCACAGCTGAGAAATCATCTACAGCTCAAGGGGGAAAACACAAAGTTGTTTTTTGTGTGCACGTGGGTGTGGAAATAAAACAGTTTGCAATTTTAAGCATTTATAACTTGGAAACTAAAAATAGATCAACTTGCTCTTTCATGCCAAAGTGACACAGTTCCATTCATTGATTTTGATTGAGTCTATGCATAAAATTTTCCAGTAGACTGGCGCTTTAAACTTTTTAAAGTATTTGATTTTGCTCAAAATATCTACACTGTACAATTTTTGTGTAAACTTAAATTTTTTTCTTTTGCTAGAATTTCACTTAAGTTCATTTTTGCAGTTTAGTTTTAACCATTTTATATATAGTTTAATATATATGTTAACCATTTAAAAGAATATGAAAAAATAATGGATTATCTTTTCCATAATTCCCAAATGGCATCAGATGTCGTGGTTTCTCTTAAGCGAGTTCAGAGACAATATAGGGGTAATTTACTCCAGCACTCATTGAGAGTGTAGCAGAAAGAACTTGATGCAGCAGTGATAGCATTTTCAAACAGCATAAGGCGGCATATTCACAAAGATGATTACGAGGCAAAAATGAACAACACCTGCTGCGTAAAAAGTAGAGAAAAGTATTTTTGTTTAGTTACAAAGTCTTTAATAAGCAACATTTCAGGTTGTACCCAGACCTTATTCATGCTGAATATAAAGTGGCAAATACACTTGTATAGCTTAACTTATAGGAACATAAAACCCAAATTATTTCTTTCATGATTCAGATAGAGAATGCAATTTTAATCAACAATTCCAATTTACTTCTATTGTCTATTTTGCGTCATTCTTTAGATAGCCTTTGTTGAAGAAATAGCAATGCACATGGATGAGCCAATGACATCAGGCATTTATGTGCTGCCACCAATCAGCAGCTACTGAGCCTATTTAGATATGCTTTTCAACAAAGGATATCAAGATAATGAAGCTAATTAGACAATATAATTAAATTGTAAAGTTTTAAAATTGCATGCACTTTCTAAACCATGAAAGAAAAAAAGTGTTTCATGTCCCATTAATTAGTTAATGTAATACATATGTGAGTTATTTATAAGACTAATTCTAACTTGTAGTCATAATCAATTTTAATGCCCATCTCATTAAATCAGTAAAAATGTGTCTAATTTCATCTTCTGGTAATGATATAAACTGCATCTTTGGTGCCTCTGTTACTTTTATCTTTATAAAATTTACATTTAAAACACAAGTATATATTAATAATAAAAAATATAAGCATAATTTATTTAAATCACAGAAATAAAATGAATCTCACAGAAATAATATCAATTAAATTAATGTAAATCATAACCCCTTTACACAATTCTGGTATAAAGCTCCCAATGTCCCCCTTCACTTAAAATACAATTCCCTATTACCTACCATTCTCAAATTTGTATCATGGTAAATTACTTGAAATCACAATTGGCTCCTCATTTTAAAAATCTGTATAAAGTGTTGAGAAATGGGTTGCAAAAGATACTTGTTTCTTATAGCTGACTTGTGTTCCAAAATACATTTCGTAGCACTATGGGTTGTCTTACCTTTATAATAAAGGCCACATGGCCACTTAAACAAATAGAATCAATAATCTAAAAAAAATTTGACACACATTTGTTCTAGATATTTCCCTTTTTATCATTGACTTACTATGAAAACAGTTTAAACAAGGATATGAATCTTCTTTTCTCTTTTCAAATAATTAAGGATTTTTTTTAACTAAAACAAGTTTGTCTCTCAGATTATTTACTCTTATTAGTTATGTTTATAAATATTAATAATTAATAACATTAATAAAATTAATAAATATTATTATTTCACCCTATTTTATAATTACTAAGTTCTGACAGCTGTAATTTTATTAACACAACAAATATATTTATGCAGTAATGAGAACTCACTTATGATGCAATACACAACTTATTTATTATAATATAAAAAAGTACAAACAAGCTATAGAAGCATTTACATTAATTCAGAATAAATCATCTGTTATACCATGGGTTTGAGAACAATATTGTATTGTAAAGTGAAATTTTGACCAGTATAAAAATACTATCACATACTACAGTAAGGGCCAGATTACAAGTGAAGTGCTAAATATTGCTTTCTTGAAAGTGCTATTAGCACTCCACTTAATAATACCAGCACACGCTAATGTGCACTGGTATTACAAGTTCACAGCAATGCAAAGTGACACATGGCATGAGAACCACGCTCAGCGAAGGGGGTTAGTAGCGCAGCAAAGGCAGCAATTGCTAAATATATATGTATATAATTGTATACATATATATTTATGTATAAATAAAATTTGCATAAATAAAAAGAGAGAAGCGCTCAACCTGAGAACGAACAATAGCATAATAGCTTGTTCTATGGCTAGTTACCACCAAAGAAGCAGCCTCTTTTAGCTCAAATTATGACATTTTGGGAAGTCTCCCTAAGTGTGATGCGGGAATCCAGATGTGGACCCGTTGCTCAGTGTGCCTAGAGGGATATGGCTGCACCTCACTGACGAGGCCCACAATAGGCTGAAACATACGTCTGGGGTTTTGCTGTTTCTCTCGTTCAGAGAGGGATTGCCTGGTATTTCGGAGCTGGACTGTACTATGAAGTCAGGATCAGACTGATATGTTTCAGAAAAGTTCTTCTCTGTGAAAGGCAAATGTTGAGCAAAAAGAGGCTGCTTCTTGGGTGGTAACTAGCCATAGAGCAAGCTATTGTGCTATTGTTCGTTCCCAGGTTGAGCGCTTCTCTCTTTTTATTTATGCAAATTATGACATTTTGGGAAGTCTCCCTAAGTGTGATGCGGGAATCCAGACGTGGACCCGTTGCTCAGTGTGCCTAGAGGGATATGGCTGCACCTCACTGATGAGGCCCACAATAGGCCGAAACGTACGTCTGGGGTTTTGCTGTTTCTCTCGTTCAGAGAGGGATTTCCTGGTATTTCGGGGCTGGACTGTACAATGAAGTCAGGATCAGACTGATATGCTTCAGGAAAGTTCTTCTCCGTGAAAGGCAAATGTTGAGCAAAAAGAGGCTGCTTCTTGGGTGGTAACTAGCCATAGAGCAAGCTATTATGCTATTGTTCGTTCCCAGGTTGAGCGCTTCTCTCTTTTTATTTAGGCAAATTATGACATTTTGGGAAGTCTCCCTAAGTGTGATGCGGGAATCCAGATGTGGGACAGTGGGGAATGAGTCTGGATAGATACTAAAAAGAACTCAGGCCAACTCTAAAAGAACTGTGATCTCTCAAACACAGTCCAGTTAAAGGTCAAATAGGTATTAGGTGGATGATAGAGTGGCGCACAAGGCTAAGTTCCCAAAACAAATATGTAAAAGAAATAAATACCAATATCCTTATCCAAAAGTGAATATATATATATATAAAAACTGCTACTTAAGCACTAGATGGACGTTAGATCAATAAGATTATTTATTAATCAAATCACAAACTCAAATAAATGAAATAAGTTAAACAAATATACATAAGATAAATAATTAAACTAAATAAATCAATTATGGCAGTTGAAAAATAAATAATTCATTGACTCTAAAATAATCTGATAAGATGTGGCCACATCGTCTAAAATCTACTATTAAATACTAAAACCAAACAATTAATCAAACATTTGATCATAGATACAAAATGAAGAGAATAATATGATGCGTGTTTTGAGGAGGCTAATACTCTAATACAAAACCGCTAAATACAAGAGGAGAACTCTCACAGATGTAATAAGTGTATATATAATTATACTTCTGCTTATACTGAAATATTGAATGATGGCAATCCGATATATTGTCTTGTAAAGTTCAAATTTCCCTTTTTGTGCACAAAAGGAAAATGGCAAATGTAAAAGTCACCAAGAGCAAATGTGATATTGGATAGCTCATATATTATAAAATCTCAAAGATGTGAGTCTCTTTCAAGTACTTGTAGGTAAAATGCTGACCAGTCAGATCAATGTTAGCTCCAAGAGTTAGCTCCAAGAGTGGTAAAGTGTAGCTGAAAGTATATTCCACGCGTACCTGACAGACTTGCGGCTAAGAGTGGCTCCGATATTGCTTCTAAGCTCACAACAGAGTGAGCGGCGATGAGCACTACACGCTGAGCTTGTTTCCTGCTCTCAAGCGTGACTCCAGCATCTTCACTGTCTGCGTGCGTGCTTTGTCACCTGACAGTTAGCATCCAATGGGGTTTCTCCAAAAGCGGTCCAGATTCAAATGTCACTTTAAAGTGTACAAAGTGAAAAATATCCAATGTGGTGTCCAAAAGGTCAGTAAGTCTCTTCTACGCGTTTCGGCACGTTGTGCCTTTATCAAGATGACTTACTGGATACCTGATACCTATTTTTATAGGGTTAATCTGGATGCCATTTTTTGTATTAACTGTTTGATAGCTGTGTCAATAAACTTTATTCAATAGACATTGTTCGTTATTTACCTAAATATCTGTAATCATGACAGTCTCCTATTTTTTAAGGCACAATGCTCATACAAATAAATGTAATAACTTCAATATTATATTAAAATATAAATTAGTTATAATTGTAAAATGGTTCATAGTTGATGTATGAATAAAATATTAAAATGATTGGTATTATTTGATGGATCTGATAATAAATATATAAATGAATAACTAACTAACGTATTATCTTTCTTAAAACCTTACAAAAGTCCAATCTACTATAAAATGATAAAAATCTGGATAAACTACTGCATAAAATTGGCCATAAGACAGTACAGAAAATTAAAAATATATATAAGCATATATTCAATTAAAGGGATTAAGATCAAGTTCGGCGTTCAATCCACCAGGGGTGGCAAAATTAAAAATAAGCTCAGCTTCTGTCATTAAAAGTTGTTTTAATATATTTCCTGCTATGTGTGGTTTTAGTTTTTTAACACCCCAATACAATAGGCCATCGGTCTTCTGGCCATGACACTCTTTAAAATGTTTAGAAAGTAGGTGGTCCTCATATCCCCACTCTATATTAAGGAGGTGCTGTCTTATTCTGTCCCTTACAGGTCTGCTTGTTTGTCCAAAATATTGTTTTTTGCACGGACACTGTATCATATAAACCACATTTTTATCACAGCATCTAATAGTGTCTCTAATTTTGATTTTGCAGTCTGAGTTACTGGCCTCTATTTGTTTACACTTATTACTGAAACTACAGGCTTTACACTGATGGCATGGAAAGAAGCCTTCCAATTTATTACCTTGTATATCTAAATCTTGATTTTTCTTTTTTCTAAACTCACTGGGGGCTAGAATGGATTTTAGTGTTTTAGCTTTCCTATAATCTATTTAGAAAGAGCAATAGACTCAATTCTACTAGACAACCAGAAATGAGAAATTATAGAAATCAAGAGAGAGATAGAATTACAAATCCTCATAATGCACATTATACATACAACAATAGGAGGTATACTGACAATAGCCATTTTGGACATTACAAAAACAATGGCTACTCAAGAGACCAGTACTCTAATACATCAGAATATGCCAGTGGTAATGGGACTCACTCCAGAAACTATACTTATGACTGGAACCCAAATGAGAACTATAGAAATTATCCTAGGGAACACACAAAATCAGCCACTTTTCATAATTATAATGGACAATCCAGGGATAATAGAGACCATTATGGAAATTGTTATAATAATAGGAATCTTTATGATAATCATAGAGATAATTCTAGAGATAATTGGAGGAAGCCCGATTCACATAGACAATATGGAGGAAATTATTCTAATTATAGGACTATACCTAACTCTAGACAATATGGAGGGAACTACCATAATGAGAGAAACGTCACACACAACAGACAACGTATAGAAAGACAATACAAGAGCAATACATATACTCCTAATGGTAGAACACACACCAAACCTAAAGAAATCACAACCCAAAATAGGTTCTTACCACTAGAAGAAATAAGAGAAGATCAGAGTATTACTAGACCTTTTTTAGGACCAGGCACACCAACAGAAGGGACATCTTGGGATACACTGCAAGAAAGAAATGTAGAAAGGGAATGGATACAGAAAGGAAAAAGAAGATTAGAGGAAAGAGAGGGAGAAGAAGACGAACACGAGACAAAAAGAGTGAGGTAATCAACACTAGTGGGATTTTTAATTTGAGTAAATTGACTTTAAGCAAGGAACAAGAAAAAGTACTTAGTAAAGGTTTGTCATTTGCCCCAACGTGCCGTATGAATAAGTTTAATACTATGATCAATGTTAATCAGTATATAAGGAAACTAACACTTAAACATTATTTTTTAAAAAACCCTATAGAGCGCGCATCCAACAGTAAGAATATCAGTCAGAAACAAACACAGGATTATTATAATCATACAGATCTTAAAAATAAGTCCTCATTTTATCCCACCCAAGAAAAGGGCAAATACTTAGAGCTGTTTGAGAAATCAGTAAAAGAAGATATAAGTAAAATTAATATTAAAAGCAAACAAAGACAAAAATATAATTTAACCAAAAAAGAAAATGAATTATTAAAAGATCTTAAAAACAACCCAGAGATCATCATTAAAGCAGCGGATAAGGGGGGGGGCTTTGTATTACTTGATACGGAAGATTACTTAATAGAAGCATATCGTTTACTAAATGACATTGACACATATATTAAATTAAAGACTAATCCAGTGAAGAAATTTAGTCTAGAACTTGATAAACTATTGTTCTATGCTAAAAAAGAGAAGATTTTAAATGAGAAAGAACTAAGGCCTAGATTTGGAGTATGGCGTTAGCCGTGAAAACCAGCGTTAGAGGCTCCTAACGCTTGTTTTAGGCTAACTCTGGTATTTGGAGTCACTCAAAAAAGGGTCTAACGCTCACTTTTCAGCCGCGACTTTTCCATACCGCAGTTCCCCTTACGTAAATTGCGTATCCTATCTTTTCAATGGGATTTTTCTAACTCCGGTATTTAGAGTCGTGGCTGAAGTGAGCGTTAGAACTCTAGCGACAAAACTCCAGCCGTAGGAAAAAAGTCAGTAGTTAAGAGCTTTCTGGGCTAACGCCGGTTCATAAAGCTCTTAACTACTGTACTCTAAAGTACACTAACACCCATAAACTACCTATGTACCCCTAAACCTAGGTCCCCCCACATCGCCGACACTCGATTAATTTTTTTTAACCCCTAATCTGCCGACCGCCAACTACGTTATCCTTATGTACCCCTAATCTGCTGCCCCTAACACCGCCGACCCCTATATTATATTTAGTAACCCCTAACTTGCCCCCCATAACGTCGCCGCCAGCTACCTACACTTATTAACCCCTAATCTGCCGACCGCAAAGCGCCACCACCTACGTTATCCTTATGTACCCCTAATCTGCTGCCCCTAACACCGCCGACCCCTATATTATATTTATTAACCCCTAATCTGCCCCCCACAACGTCGCCTCCACCTGCCTACACTTATTAACCCCTAATCTGCCGAGCGGACCTGAGCGCTACTATAATAAAGTTATTAACCCCTAATCCGCCTCACTAACCCTATAATAAATAGTATTAACCCCTAATCTGCCCTCCCTAACATCGCCGACACCTAACTTCAATTATTAACCCCTAATCTGCTGACCGGAGCTCACCGCTATTCTAATAAATGTATTAACCCCTAAAGCTAAGTCTAACCCTAACACTAACACCCCCCTAAATTAAATATAATTTACATCTAACGAAATGAATTAACTCTTATTAAATAAATTATTCCTATTTAAAGCTAAATACTTACCTGTAAAATAAATCCTAATATAGCTACAATATAAATTATAATTACATTGTAGCTATTTTAGGATTAATATTTATTTTACAGGCAACTTTGTAATTATTTTAACCAGGTACAATAGCTATTAAATAGTTAAGAACTATTTAATAGTTACCTAGCTAAAATAATTACAAAATTACCTGTCAAATAAATCCTAACCTAAGTTACAATTAAACCTAACACTATACCATCATTAAATTAATTAAATAAAATACCTACAATTACCTACAATTACACCTAACACTACACTATCAATAAATTAATTAAATACAATACCTACAATTACCTACAATTAAACCTAACACTACACTATCAATAAATTAATTAAATACAAAACCTACAATTACCTACAATTAAACCTAACACTACACTATCAATACATTAATTAAATACAAAACCTACAAATAACTACAATGAAATAAACTAACTAAAGTACAAAAAATAAAAAAGAACTAAGTTACAAAAAATAAAAAAATATCTACAAACATAAGAAAAATATTACAACAATTTTAAACTAATTACACCTACTCTAAGCCCCCTAATAAAACAACAAAGCCCCCCAAAATAAAAAATGCCCTACCCTATTCTAAATTACTAAAGTTAAAAGCTCTTTTACCTTACCAGCCCTGAACAGGGCCCTTTGCGGGGCATGCCCCAAGAAGTTCAGCTCTTTTGCCTGTAAAAAAAACATACAATACCCCCCCCCCCCAACATTACAACCCACCACCCACATACCCCTAATCTAACCCAAACCCCCCTTAAATAAACCTAACACTAAGCCCCTGAAGATCTTCCTACCTTGTCTTCAACATACCAGGTTCACCGATCGGTCCTGAAGAGCTCCTCCGATGTCCTGATCCAAGCCCAAGCGGGGGGCTGAAGATGTCCATGATCCGGTAGAAGTCTTCATCCAAGCGGGGCAGAAGAGGTCTTCCATCCGATTGAAGTCTTCATCCAAGCGGGCAGAAGAGGTCTTCCATCCGATTGAAGTCTTCATCCAGGCGGCATCTTCTATCGACATCCATCTGGAACGGAGCGGCAGCATCCTGAAGACCTCCGACGCGGAACATCCATCCTGGCCGACGACTGAACGACGAATGACGGTTCCTTTAAATGACGTCATCCAAGATGGCGTCCCTCGAATTCCGATTGGCTGATAGGATTCTATCAGCCAATCGGAATTAAGGTAGGAATTAAACCTAACACTACACTATCAATACATTAATTAAATACAAAACCTACAAATAACTACAATGAAATAAACTAACTAAAGTACAAAAAATAAAAAAGAACTAAGTTACAAAAAATACAAAAATATCTACAAACATAAGAAAAATATTACAACAATTTTAAACTAATTACACCTACTCTAAGCCCCCTAATAAAACAACAAAGCCCCCCAAAATAAAAAATGCCCTACCCTATTCTAAATTACTAAAGTTAAAAGCTCTTTTACCTTACCAGACTGCAAAATCAAAATTAGAGACACTATTAGATGCTGTGATAAAAATGTGGTTTATATGATACAGTGTCCGTGCAAAAAACAATATTTTGGACAAACAAGCAGACCTGCAAGGGACAGAATAAGACAGCACCTCCTTAATATAGAGTGGGGATATGAGGACCACCTACTTTCTAAACATTTTAAAGAGTGTCATGGCCAGAAGACCGATGGCCTATTGTATTGGGGTGTTAAAAAAGTAAAACCACATAGAGGAGGAAATATATTAAAACAACTTTTAATGACAGAAGCTGAGCTTATTTTTAATTTTGCCACTCTAACCCCTGGTGGATTGAACGCCGAACTTGATCTTAATCCCTTTAATTGAATATTTGCTTATATATATTTTTAATTTTCTGTACTGTCTTATGGCCAATTTTATGCAGTAGTTTTATCCAGCTTTTTATCATTTTATAGTAGATTGGACTTTTGTAAGGTTTTAAGAAAGATAATACGTTAGTTATTCATTTATATATTTATTATCAGATCCATCAAATGATACCAATCATTTTAATATTTTATTCATACATCAACTATGAACCATTTTACAATTATAACTAATTTATATTTTAATATAATATTGAAGTTATTACATTTATTTGTATGAGCATTGTGCCTTAAAAAATAGGAGACTGTCATGATTACAGATATTTAGGTAAATAACGAACAATGTCTATTGAATAAAGTTTATTGACACAGCTATCAAACAGTTAATACAAAAAATGGCATCCAGATTAACCCTATAAAAATAGGTATCAGGTATCCAGTAAGTCATCTTGATAAAGGCACAACGTGCCGAAACGCATAGAAGAGACTTACTAACCTTTTGGACACCACATTGGATATTTTTCACTTTGTACACTTTAAAGTGACATTTGAATCTGGACCGCTTTTGGAGAAACCCCATTGGATGCTAACTGTCAGGTGACAAAGCACGCACGCAGACAGTGAAGACGCTGGAGTCACGCTTGAGAGCAGGAAACAAGCTCAGCGTGTAGCGCTCATCGCCGCTCACTCTGTTGTGAGCTTAGAAGCAATATAGGAGCCACTCTTAGCCGCAAGTCTGTCAGGTACGTGGAATATACTTTCAGCTACACTTTACCATTCTTGGAGCTAACTCTTGGAGCTAACATTGATCTGACCGGTCAGCATTTTACCTACAAGTACTTGAAAGAGACTCACATCTTTGAGATTTTATAATATATGAGCTATCCAATATCACATTTGCTCTTGGTGACTTTTACATTTGCCATTTTCCTTTTGTGCACAAAAAGGTAAATTTGAACTTTACAAGCCAATATATCGGATTGCCATCATTCAATATTTCAGTATAAGCAGAAGTATAATTATATATACACTTATTACATCTGTGAGAGTTCTCCTCTTGTATTTAGCGGTTTTGTATTAGAGTATTAGCCTCCTCAAAACACGCATCATATTATTCTCTTCATTTTGTATCTATGATCAAATGTTTGATTAATTGTTTGGTTTTAGTATTTAATAGTAGATTTTAGACGATGTGGCCACATCTTATCAGATTATTTTAGAGTCAATTCATTATTTCTTTTTCAACTGCCATAATTGATTCATTTAGTTTAATTATTTATCTTATGTATATTTGTTTAACTTATTTCATTTATTTGAGTTTGTGATTTGATTAATAAATAATCTTATTGATCTAACGTCCATCTAGTGCTTAAGTAGCAGTTTTTATATATATATTCACTTTTGGATAAGGATATTGGTATTTATTTCTTTTACATATTTGTTTTGGGAATCCAGATGTGGACCCGTTGCTCAGTGTGCCTAGAGGGATATGGCTGCACCTCACTGATGAGGCCCACAATAGGCCGAAACGTACGTCTAGGGTTTTGCTGTTTCTCTCGTTCAGAGAGGGATTGCCTGGTATTTCGGGGCTGGACTGTACTATGAAGTCAGGATCAGACTGATATGCTTCAGGAAAGTTCTTCTCTGTGAAAGGCAAATGTTGAGCAAAAAGAGGCTGCTTCTTGGGTGGTAACTAGCCATAGAGCAAGCTATTATGCTATTGTTCGTTCCCAGGTTGAGCGCTTCTCTCTTTTTATTTATATATATTTATGTGTTAATATGTGTATATACACATATTAACACATATATATGTACATAATCATATACATATATATTAACTGGGAACACACAGTTCCCATAAACACCCCACTCCCAGCAACTTAAAAGCCCCACAACTGCCTAGTGCAGTTATTTTTTATTTTAAAAAATTCTACATTTTCTTTTATAAAAAACTTTAATGCCCTCTTTTTTGAGGACATTTGGGGCACTTTTAGAAAATTAACCAGAGATCTAATCTCTGGTTCATTTTCTGAGTGCTAATTGCTATCACAAACTCGAGGTAGCAATAACCAGCCACTTGTAATGGCTGGTTATTTATCGCGTGTACGCAAACATGCAAATTTGCCCATTTGCAGGCACGGGATAATTTAGCACTCCCCTTTTAATCTAGACCTTAATATTTTCTAGAACAATTTAAAATAAACAACAATATTAACCAATAACGCAAGCAACTAATTAGCAGAATTGAATTAGTGAGTTTGAACTAAAATTTCAATCAGCAGGACCTTTGTTAAATTAATTCAATAAGATGTTACTATCAAATCTAATGCCTGATTATCAGACCTAGCACAATTGTCAATAAATGAAATGTATTTGTTTGAAGCATTATAAGGATTCATCAACTACCCAGCATTTATCAGCTCATTATTGTATCTCAAATTGAAGATCACCCTAGAACACTTTATAATAATTTAAAATATTTCAGTAGTATTTACTAACAAATCTTTAAGTCTCAATGGGTAAATACATTTCCTATAGAAACATAGATATTGACAGCAGATAAGAGCCATAGGCCTAGCAAGTCTGCCGATATTTCCTAAAGCTATAAACTTATCTAGTTTGTAGGATAGGCTTATGCTTGTCCCAGGCATTCTTAAAAGTTCCCCACGGTGTTTATCGCTACTACCTCTTGAGCAAGTTTATTCCATAAATCAAACACCCTTTCTATAAAGAAGTGCTTCCTCAAATTACTCCTGAATATACTACCCTTCAGCTTGAGATCATGACCCAAAAAAACACTAGGTATATTGTAAATTACACTGTTATATGAACACAAATATTGTGGCAAAACAATACAGAAAGGTGCACTGTGTGTGAAAGTGAAGTGCAATGCAATATCTAAAAACTAATAGACAGGGATAATTAGTAAATAATAAAATATTAGATTATATGATAAGGTAAAAAAAACTAATAATAAAAAGTAATAAAAAGATGCTAAAAGTCCCACAACAGGAAACAAATGACCAAAAGGCAGACAGCACTCCCAGTAAAGACAATCTATATTTAATGTCCTAGAAGACAAAAGAGAGGCACCTCATAGTGCAGAACAGCTGAAGTATACAAGAGGTGTAATGGCAAACTCACAATATTGGAGGGCCCGCAGGGTGCCGGATAGGCAGGTTGAGGCTTCAGAGCCACTAACAGACTCACTCCTGTCACAGGTGTCCCAGCCCGATTTGAAGGCATGTTCACTGGTACGTCAGAGGCACTAAGCGGAGTCTAGGATACAGCAGGAGATCCCAAGTGAAACACCACATGCCAAACGATAATGGAACCAGCCAATGGTAAAGCCAAGAGTTCATAACAGATAACAGATAATATGAGAGGTGGCAGAAGTGAATGATGACAAAGCGAGGAAGTCTAAAACTTTAATTAACTGTTTTCTGAAACAAAAAAGTTGCACAAAACACTTCAAAAATACATTAAACACTTCAAAAATACATTACAAAGTACAGTTACAAGGGCTCAAATATAGGAAATCTCAGTGATTAGAGAAAAAAAAAAGGCAAACATTGAGACACATACATATACAGTATATTCCTAAAGATGTATTTGTATGTATGTAAATACTGTATATATATATATATATATATATATATATATATATATATATATATAGCTATGCTTGATGTGAATCCGCCCTCCAAAGGCCAACCACCTGAATGTTCTGTGTAAATATAAAGACTTCGCAATAACAGCAAACAAACAGGATTTCTTCAAGTGAGTCAAATTTATTGACGTTTCGAGGAGTAAACCTACCCTTCCTCAGAACTCCCCGAAACGTCAATAATTTTGACTCACTTGAAGAAACCCTGTTTGTTTGCTGTTATTGCGGTCTATATATATATATATATATATATATATATATATATATATATATATATATACTGTATATATAAATTCAAATATTAAGCACTCACTGGTCTTCAGCCGCCTGTGTTTAAGTATTTATTTGTGTGACGTTTTGGGACAAAAAACAGTCCCTTCCTCTGACCTGTTTTTTTGTCCCGAAATGTCACAAACATAAATACTTATTTAAACACAGATGGCTGAAGACCAGTGAGTGCGTAATACTTGAATTTATTGAAACTTTCCATAGCACCCTGGCTGTTATCGTTTGATGATGAGAGTGCATACACCTAAACTGCTATTACTATATATATATATATATATATATATATATATATATATATGTTTATATATGTGTACATATATATTAATGTATTTAGATGTATATATATGTATTTACAGTCATATATACACGTATAAAACATTTATATATGTACACATATATAAACATATATATATAAGTGCATTATAGCCCTTTGCCATTAAGTAGATGAAAACATAATAAAACATATTTATGCAATATTCATATTTAATAAAGATTTTAACTATGTATTTACTGTAAATATTTCACATTCCACTTTTTTTTCTCCATTGATTTCTTTGGGGGAATACATGCACTGGACTTTTCAATCTCCCACTCCCAGCCGGTATATATACCCTAAATGTCATGTAAATTATGTTGAAGATGTTGAATGGCTATTAGCACTAAAACCAGCGACCATAGGACATATTTTACTGCTTTTGGCCATAACTTAAGTAGCATAAAACTTGCAGAGGAGATTGAAAGGACATAGAAGGACAGATGATCATGGAGCAGAGAGTTACAATACACTACAATTTTTTTCTCTCCATTGACTTCTATGGAGATTGTTAAAATGGGATGGTGTTTGCGCGATCTCGGGTGTTAGTTTTTTTTCCCACTTTTTTTTTCTCCATTTTTGGGGAATACATGCACGCGCAGGCGGAAAATATAGTTAGGTTTTTCGCGATATTAGGGTTAACGCTAGCGCAAAATAAGTTTTCTTGAAACTTGTAATACAAAAGCAACCCAACAAGCGCAAAAAGCTTAACTCTAGCAGAGTGTGAAAAATAAAATACCACGACACTTGTAATCTAGCCCTAAATATTTGTATAATCATCAATGGGGATATATTTAATTTATATCTGAATGTAATAGACGTGTTTCTTATTCTTGTGTGTTTTATTTGTATTAAATGACTTAAAATGTCCTATCCCATATATACATTCTAAATATAAGTTAGTATATAATGCATATTTGTACATTGATTTGATATATTATATTTAACATAGCATTGATTATAAAATTATCATGATTTCTATGGAATATCAAACTCTACTTACAAATTATACATTTGAATTCAGTCTTTGTTCCACACAATTTCATACGTCATGTGTTTTTACATTAAACATATGTCTCTCTGTTGTCCCTGATTTTAACCACAGTGGGTGGTAATTATCTCTCAGTGCAGTGTTTTTATCTGTGTTCCAGTGTACGTAAAAGTGCTGGTGTCTGACGATACCACAGGGGGTTGATTCTTGGGCAGGAAACTTTTGAAGGTAATTTCATTAGTCACTGAGTTTTAACTTATAGTTTAATTAAGACGTTTGACTCTTTAAGATAAAATGTTAACATTTGGTTATGGCAAGTCCCAAGGCTTAAACGGACAGTCTACTTCTCTATGCTGATGATACCCAGATCTACCTTTCCACCCCTGCACTCTCTGCTTCTGTCAATTCTCACATCAGCGACTGCTTATCTGGCATTTCCTCCTGGATGGCCTCTCACCACATAAGAATAAACATGTCCAAGACCGAACTACTTCTAATTCCCCCCTCTAACTTTACTCCAGTTTCTAATTTTTCTATCACTGTTGGCGGCACCACTATCTCCCCATCACCCCAAGTCCACTGCCTCGGAGTCACGCTTGACTCAAATCTGTCCTTCATTCCCCACATTCAATTGCTCTCTTCATCCTACCGCAACCACCTACGCAATATCTCCAAAGTTTGTCTGTTTCTAAGTGCTGAAACTACTAAACAGCTAATCCAGACCCTGGCAATTTCCCAACTTGACTACTGTAACAACTTATTAACCGACCTCCCTCTCTCCCGCCTCTCTCCCCTCAAATCCATCCTAAATGCATCTGCCAGGCTAATCCACCTCTCTCGATGCTCTGTTTCTGCTGCACCTCTCTGTGAGTCCCTTCACTAGCTCCCCATTCACAACAGAGTTAAATTAAAAATTCTCACCCTGACCTACAAAGCCCTCACCAATGCTGCCCCACCCTTCCTGTCCTCACTTATCAACAAATATACTCCTGCCCGTTGCCTAAGATCCAACAATGACCTGCTTTTTGCGTCCTCTACAATCACCTCCTCTCATGCTGGACTACAGGACTTCTCTTGTGCGGCACCAACCCTCTGGAACGCACTTCCTCGTGCTGTCAGACTTGCCCCTATCCTCTCCTCCTTTAAGTGTTCCCTAAAGACCTTTCTGTTCAGGGAAGCTTATCACCCGACTTATTAACAAAACTAACCAATTAACTAACAGTTGCCCTCTATCTCCTCACTAATATCATTCTCACCTCTGCAGTCCCCACCTCCTGTTTCCAATCCTCCTACCCATCTAGATTGCAAGTTCCCACGGGAATAGGGCCCTGAATCCCCCCTGTATTTTGTCTGTACTGTTATCCTTGTACCCATGGGCAGCGCTGCAGAATCTGTTGGTGCTTTATAAATAAAGAATAATAATAATACCTCAAAATTGTATAAAAAGATAGCTAAACCCCTTTATTAACCATTACCGGGATTTGCACAGCTAACACGGTTATATTAATATACTTTTTATCTCTGTGATTACCTTGTATCTAAGCCTCTTTTGACAGCCCCCTGATCACATGGCTATTTATTATCAATTGACTTGCATTTTAGCCAATTACTCATAAATAACTCCACAGGCATCAACACAATGTTATCTATATGGCCCACATGAATTAGCAGTCTCCTGTTCTGAAATCCAAATTAAAAAGCATGTGATTAAAGGCTGTCTGTAGTGGCTTAGAAAAAGGCAGACATTTAGATATTAATATAACAATGTTAGTTGTGCAAAGCTGGGGAATGGATAGTAAAGGTGTTAGCTATCATTTTAAACAATAACAATTTTGATGTTGACTGTCCCTTTAAAGGATTTCAAAGACTTGTTGAACAAAGGGATTTGTGTGTGCACACCTAAACTCCTTGCATCAGTCAGTCACTTTATCCAAATGTGCCTTTCGGATATTTCAGTTTCCCCCGCAAATTATCTAGCACTCTACAGCAGAGGGGTATAGGGTAAGACAATTGATTAATATGTGGATTACATTTAGCCAAAATATATTAATATTTTTCAATCAATTTGTGTACTGTACTCAGAGGCAAACCAATATTTTCTCTGCTCTGTTTTGTATTGTTTTCCTTAGATTTTCTAGTTTATATCCTTGCAGCACTAAATACTTCCATACATTTGCCTTATATAATTTATTTTGGCCTGCTCTGTTGCCATAACTTATCTGCTGAGTGCTGGTGTAGAGTTATAAAAAACAGTCCCCTTACCCCCACTTCACAAAGTTATAAAGTATCCCATTCACTTTACAGGGAGTGCAGAATTATTAGGCAAATGAGTATTTTGACCACATCATCCTCTTTATGCATGTTGTCTTACTCCAAGCTGTATAGGCTCGAAAGCCTACTACCAATTAAGCATATTAGGTGATGTGCATCTCTGTAATGTGAAGGGGTGTGGTCTAATGACATCAACACCCTATATCAGGTGTGCATAATTATTAGGCAACTTCTTTTCCTTTGGCAAAATGGGTCAAAAGTAGGACTTGACAGGCTCAGAAAAGTAAAACATAGTGAGATATCTTGCAGAGGGATGCAGCACTCTTAAAATTGCAAAGCTTCTGAAGCGTGATCATCGAACAATCAAGCGTTTCATTCAAAATAGTCAACAGGGTCACAAGAAGCGTGTGGAAAAACCAAGGCGCAAAATAACTGCCCATGAACTAAGAAAAGTCAAGCGTGCAGCTGCCAAGATGCTACTTGCCACCAGTTTGGCCATATTTCAGAGCTGCAACATCACTGGAGTGCCCAAAAGCACAAGGTGTGCAATACTCAGAGACATGGCCAAGGTAAGAAAGGCTGAAAGACGACCACCACTGAACAAGACACACAAGCTGAAACGTCAAGACTGGGCCAAGAAATATCTCAAGACTGATTTTTCTAAGGTTTTATGGACTGATGAAATGAGAGTGAGTCTTGATGGGCCAGATGGATGGGCCCGTTGCTGGATTGGTAAAGGGCAGAGAGCTCCAGTCCGACTCAGACGCCAGCAAGGTGGAGGTGGAGTACTGGTTTGGGCTGGTATCATCAAAGATGAGCTTGTGGGGCCTTTTCGGGTTGCGGATGAAGTCAAGCTCATCTCCCAGTCCTACTGCCAGTTTCTGGAAGACACCTTCTTCAAGCAGTGGTACAGGAAGAAGTCTGCATCCTTCAAGAAAAACATGATTTTCATGCAGGACAATGCTCCATCACACGTGTCCAAGTACTCCACAGCGTGGCTGGCAAGAAAGGGTATAAATGAAGAAAATCTAATGACATGGCCTCCTTGTTCACCTTATCTGAACCCCATTGAGAACCTGTGGTCCATCATCAAATGTGAGATTTACAAGGAGGGAAAACAGTACACCTCTCTGAACAGTGTCTGGGAGGCTGTGGTTGCTGCTGCACGCAATGTTGATGGTGAACAGATCAAAACACTGACAGAATCCATGGATGGCAGGCTTTTGAGTGTCCTTGCAAAGAAATGTGGCTATATTGGTCACTGATTTGTTTTTGTTTTGTTTTTGAATGTCAGAAATGTATATTTGTGAATGTTGAGATGTTATATTGGTTTCACTGGTAAAAATAAATAATTGAAATGGGTATATATTTGTTTTTTGTTAAGTTGCCTAATAATTATGCACAGTAATAGTCACCTGCACACACAGATATCCCCCTAAAATAGCTATAACTAAAAACAAACTAAAAACTACTTCCAAAACTATTCAGCTTTGATATTAATGAGTTTTTTGGGTTCATTGAGAACATGGTTGTTGTTCAATAATAAAATTAATCCTCAAAAATACAACTTGCCTAATAATTCTGCACTCCCTGTATGGCCAAACAAAAATTATGTCCAAATTCCTATACCTTATGTTACATGCTCTTGCAAATGGTGTAGAGTCTAACCCTGGTCCCCCAACAAATTCCATTTCTAGCCTTCCAGCTAAAAAAAAGGCCTCTCCCTTTGTGAACTGTAATATCCACAGCTTACTACCAAAAATCAATGCACTGCAAGCATGGTGTTCACATTACAAGCCCAAAATCACTGTTATCTCTGAATCATGGATAACCGCAAAAATACCTGACTCTGCCATTGCAATACATGGGTAATCATGCCATAGAAATTATAGAGCAAAAAGAGAAGGTGGCATTGTAATTTATGTTGACAATTCCATAAAGTGCACCCCCTTACAACAATTTAGCTCTCCTACCACCTTTGATTTCCTTTCTTGCACAATTCAGATACAGTGCAGTAAATTAATCATAGTTGCAGGAATCTACCGCCCACCTAGCTCCCCTGTGCATTCCCTTTCTGACATAGCCCATCTCCTTAGTGAAACCATAGCTCAAAACCCAAAAAGTGAAATTTTGGTCTTTGGAGATTTTAATATTGATTGGCTGAATCCTAAAAACAATAGTTTCTTGCTCACCATTTAAGACTTTGCAGCTAACGCAATTAATCTCCTCCCCAACTCACGGACAGGGTTATGGAGCAGCGGTCTCTTTTAAACTTGCGTTTCTGGCGAGTCTTAAGACTCGCCAGAAACACAGGCCCACAAGCTCTATACGGAGCTTGATAAATGGGCCCCATTGTGCACAATAATATTGTAACATATATAATAATATCGATAAGAAAATTATTAAAATTCTACTGAGACAGACCCAATTATCAAAAAATCAAAACAAAACAAATCCAAAAACAAAAACAGAGGGAAGTAAAAGACCAAGTCCAAAAACAGTCCTCCGGCAGCTCCTCTGGTGTGTCACGCTACGACACAAACACAATGTATATATGATATAAAAGATAGAGGGCGCCACATGGTGCAGGTCAAACTAAAAACGGATAAGAAGCAGTGATGGGTAGATGATCCTACTCACGTAATCCGGTGCACTAATGTGCGGTATAGGCAGGCCGGAACCAAAGTGTCGCCCGGCAGACTCCCAAACAGATAGATACTGGTCAGGTCCTCATTCCAGCAGAGATTGTCCAAGGGTGCAGTGTATCATAGATAGATAGCCTGATGAAACCGTGCTGTGACACGGAGAAATGAGTTGCTGGAGTTGTTTTTAACTTTTTAATAAATATACACTGTGTTACTTGCTGCTGCATTTTACTTTATTGGACTTATAAACTTCTGTCCCACTTGTGGTTTCATACATTGACTACTACATCCAGGAGAGCATTTTCCACCTTATTTGTCATTTCATTTGCTGTGGCCACGGATATCCTGTGTGATTAACACTGCACCCTTGGACAATCTCTGCTGGAACGAGGACCTGACCAGTATCTAGCTGTTTGGGAGTCTGCCGGGCGACTCTTTGGTTCCGGCCTGCCTGTACCGCACATTAGTGCATTGGATCACGTGAGTAGGATTATCTACCCATAACTGCTTCTTATCCATTATTAGTTTGACCTGTACCATGTGGCGCCCTCTATCTTTTATATTATATAATTTTAGATTTAGACACATAAATTACACAAACTACAAAATTCCCATCTATGCATCAAAACAAAATCAAATTGCACACTGACCGCAGTCTACTCTTTTAAATACTTGGGTATGTTGTTAGACCTCAATCTATCTTTTGGCCTCCACATAGAAAAGCTTGCATCTAAACTCTATCAAAAACTAGGTGCCCTGTACAGAAACAAATCCTGCCTCCGCCCTACAGTAAAGGAAAAGATTATATAGCAAATGCTGGTGAAAATCATGGATTATGGGAATGTAGTACAGGCAGTCCCCGGGTTATGAACATCCGACTTACGTACCACTCGCACTTATGAACGGAGCCGTTTCCTGTTGTGAATCACATGTTTGAGCCTCTAGTATTATCGCCTGTAAATCAAGCCCCACAAGCAAAGTGAATACTGTACAGCGGCAATACACACTTACTGATGTGTTCAGTGCTGCTCGGTCCCTGTTGTGAATCACATGTTTGAGCCTCTAGTATTATCGACTGTAAATCAAGCCCCACAAGCAAAGTGAATACTGTACTAGGCGGCAATAAACACTGATGTTGCTGCATGGTCCTGGGGGAAACAAAAGTGTACCTAAACATCACGAGAGTGCCGTCGCTCCTCTGTGTCATCAAGGGATTCCCTCCTCAAGTCGACTCATTGTCTCCGTAAGAACTGATGTCTGCACTCGCCGGTCACATGACCTGTACACACCCCTCTTCTCATTGGTCTGTGGATGCGTCTCCCTGGAAGAACTCTGTGACTCAAAAAAATGGCCAAACTTGAACAAAGAAGAAGAGTCCGGAGGCGGAGCTGTCCTATTACTGTACATTACAGGTAAAATACTGTGTTATCCTTACTGTAATGTAAAAAAGCACATAATGGAAGTGTGTACAGGGTATGTCCAGACAAGCTGGCGTGTGGTCATAGCTTGATTCGGAAACATCAGGACTGACTTATGTAACAAGTCAGTCCTGATGTTTCTGAATGGATCGTACAATTACAGTAGTTGAGCTGAGGGAACAAAAATACTGTACGTACACAGGAAGTTACTGTACAGGAAGTTACAGGACAGTACGTACTGCATACATTACCTGTTCTGTACAGTGTTTTTGTACCCTGCAACAATGCCTCCCAAAAACAAATCTGCCTCCCAAATAAGTGCTGGTGATACAGCAAAACAAAGAAAAAACATCACCATGGAAATTAAAGTAGAAATAATAAAGAGATCGGAGAGAGGTGAAAATCCATCATCCATTGGCAAAGAATTGGGTTACAGTAGGTCAACAATTGCAACAATTTTAAAAGATAAAGGTAGAATAATGGACCATGTGAAAGGCTACACCCCAATGAATGCTACAATTCTTACTAAGCAACGCAGGGGTTTAGTTTGGATAGAAGACCAAAATCAGCATAATATACCTATCAGTCTTTCTTTAGTACAAGAAAAGGCTTGAAGCATTTTTAATGATTTAAAAGCTACAGGTACACCTCATACAGCAATTGAAGGTGTTTGTAATGAAGAATTTGTTGCAAGTAGGGGTTGGTTTAATCTCTTTAAAAAAAGAGCAAATTTGCATAATATTAAAGTTCAAGGCGAAGCAGCGAGTGCCGATGCAAGTGCTACAAGTGATTTTAACAAGATATTGGAAGATATTATTGACGATGGAGACTATTTGCCAGAACAAATATTTAATGTAGACGAAACTGGCTTGTTTTGGAAAAAAATGCCTGAAAGGACATACATTTCAAAAGAGGAAAAAAGTGCACCAAGACATAAGGCATCAAAGGACAGGCTGACTTTATTACTTGGGGGTAATGCATCAGGGGATTTAAAGCTCAATCCTTTGCTAGTGCATCACTCCCTAAATCCGAGGGCACTACGTAATGTCACCAAGGCATTTCTTCCTGTTATTTGGAGGGCAAATTCAAAGGCTTGGGCTACATTGGCACTCTTTGAAGAATGGTTTTTGAACCATTTTATCCCTGCTGTTGAATGTTATTGCTTAGCCAAAAACATTCCTTTTAACATTCTCCTTCTCCTTGACAATGCCCCTGGACATCCAACCACTTTAGACGACATGCACCCCAGTGTAAAGGTGGTATTTCTGCCCCCCAACACCACATCACTTATTCAGCCAATGGATCAGGGAGTCATAGCCTCCTTTAAGGCCTATTATTTACGGAGAACATTCTCACAAGCTGTCAGGGCTACCCAAAATGATGAGATGACCTTAAGGGATTTCTGGAGAAATATAACATTTATGATGCCATCAAAAATATTGCTGATGCTTGGAATGAAGTGAAAGAGACAAATATGAGAGGAGTTTGGAACAAATTGTGCCCCCAATTGACACAAGAATTTCTGGGTTTTACAGATGATGAAATTGCCGAAACCAGGCAAACTGTGGTTGCTATGGGTAATCAACTGCAGTTAAACATCACTGAAAATGATGTCATCAAGGTTCTCAACTCCCATAGCCAGGAACTAACCAATGAAGACCTAATGGAACTAGAGCAGGAGATAGAACTGAGGGAAGAAACCCAGGACATAGAAACTCCACAATTCAAAAGGTTTCTTAAAAAAGAGTTAGCTGATGCTTTTCGTCTTATTGAAGCAGGAATGGGAAAGTTAGAGGAGCAAGATTCTGATACAGAGAGGTTTGCAAAAGTTTACCGTACAGTTACTGAAGGTCTGAAATGCTACAGGGCTATTTATGATGAGAAAAAGAAAAGCTCTATACAAACCTCCCTTGATGCCTACTTCAATAAATGAACTCCAGTAGCAAAATCAAACTCTCCAACAAGTCCATCATCCTCTACCAAGATTGTTTAAGGTTGTACTGCAATATTTGAAAATGTTTGTTTAAGGTTGTACTGTACAGTACTGTACTGTACAATATCTGTATTTGAAAATGTTTAAGCATTTACATGCACAGTTAAAAATAAATAATATATTAAGACAAACATCTGTCCACGTTGCATTTGTTGCATTTCCTGAGTAGAACGCCATTCAATTTAGTTCTGGTGAGTATGGTATGGGGTTAGAGCCACTTGAGGTTTCACTGCTGTCTGTATCCTCATTAGAAAGATTGTTTGGCTAGAGTTTCACCTAAAAAAGTGCCTGTTCTGACTTACATACAGATTCAACTTAAGAACAAACCTACAGTCCCTATCTTGTACGTAACCCGGTGACTGCCTGTATATGCACCTACACCAAAAACTCACCTAAATAAACTTAATACACTGTATAACTCATTCTGCCACTTTGTGCTACAATGTAACTACAGGACCCACCATTGTGACATGCTAAAAGAACTAAACTGGCTGTTGTTGGAATCCAGGTATACCCTCCAACTTTCCAGCCTTGTGTTTAAGAGCTTTTCTGGGAAGCTTCCACCCTACTTGAGCAGAATGCTCTCTCCAGCTGTTCCCACCTCCCATAACCTCCGATCAAGTACCAGCAAATTATTTAATCTGCCTCCATACAAAAAGAAAGCAGCTTGATCCTTCTTTTCCTACAGAGCACCACAATTATGGAACAACCTCCCGCACACTTTAAAACCTTCCCCGTGCCTAAAATCCTTTAAGAGTTCCCTCTCTACATATCTCAAGACAGAATGTGCCTGTCATGGTTGATGATATATTTCCTACCTGTTCTATGTTAAATGTTGCATATATTGTTTATTATTATTGTTTTTGTATTTTATTGTACCCTATTGTATCAATGCAATGTTTTGTGGACCCAGGACATACTTGAAAACGAGAGAAATCTCAATGTATCCTTCCTGGTAAAATATTTTATAAATAAATACATTTGGATATCCTGTCCTCACAATTTGTTTACTCAGTTCATATATCCTCATTTCAAGTTGTCCTACAACCTTCACTTTCCTTTTAACCCGCATTAACTGACTCTTAGGTAATGATTTAAATTATCCTTTTAGGTTGAAAGCTGGCATAAAATAATAATGTTTTATGATCTGTCCCAAATACATCAGTAATTAAAGTCACATCCTTCAAACTCACAAAAACAACAAGGGGTGGGCTTCAATCTTAATCCAGTAAACAGTCCAAGGTAATAATAAAAAGGGGCAGAGATCAGCAATGCTAGAAAGAGCATATAACAACTAAGTACCACATGCTCATGGCATTGTAATAACACCGTCAAGACCGACACACTTTGGCTACTGAGAGCAAGGCACATAATGCTTTGCTGTCTGACAGAAGAGTAGTTACTATCAGGTAAGTGAATGGATCTGTTGAGGAGTGGAGTGATAAGTGCCAGTACCACGTGGCACTGAAATGAAACACAGGACTATGTTATCAGTGGGATGAAGGCAGTGATATATCTGACTTACCTGCTGGCAGCTCAAGGGTGTGCTGAATCCATGCCCAGAGAAGAAATTATTGGAACCCCAAGTGAAGACATTTTTTTGCCCAACATCAAAGAGCACCTTTAAATGGACTTGAAACACATTTGAGATTGTATTATAAACTGTTTAGTTAAACATAGTAAAACAACTTTGCAGTAAACTTTCATTATTTAATTTGCCTCCTTTCCTGTATTGTTTTAAAGAATTGCAACATACTACTCTAGACATTACCAGGAACAGTGCACATTTAGCAAAGATTAGAGGAACACCGTAATGTTTAAAACTTAAAGGGACATAAAACCCAATTTGTTTATTTCATAATTCAGGTAGAGCATATAATTTTAAATAACTTTCCAGTTCACTTCTATTATCAAAATTTCTTTGTTTTCGTGTTATCCTTTGTTGAAAAGCAGGGATGTAAGCTCAGGAGTGTGCCCATGTCTGCAGCACTATATGGCAGCAGTTTTGCAACAATGTTATACATTAGTAAGAGCACTAGATGGCAGCACTATTTCCTGTCATGTAGTGTTTCAGGCATGCGCACGCTACCTACCGAGGTATCTCTTCAACAAAGAATAATATAAGAACAAAGCAAATTTGAGTGGGGCAGTGACTTGGAGAGTTACTGATGCATAGAGGGACACTCTGTGTCCCTTTCTGCATCAGGTAGCGGTGGTTATGATCATTGGTGGTGTGGGAGGGTTAGGAGGGAGGTTGGTGGGCGGCCCAACGCTGGAGGGGGGAGGGAGGGGTGGGAATGGGTGGGACCGCTACATGACAAAAAAAATAAATGCAGATAATGGGAGGGAGAATAGAGGGTAGGGGGGTCCAAGAGAAGAGAGGTGGACATAAAGAGCTGGGTAAGAGATCGCTGAGGGGATGTGGGATAAATGAGGGCGGGCAGATGCACTACAGAAAAAAAGTTATTTTATTAAATAAGAAATAAAAATGCTAAAAAATGGGGATCCCAGAGAAGCTTTTACAAACATTTTGTGCCATGATTGCACAAGCGGTATGTTAATTGTCTTTAAACATTTAGGGGTGATATCTGCAGTTTAACAGCAGTAGCCACCTGGGAATTTAAGATACAGTATACAAGGTACACAGTTTTGTAAAGTACACCCCTTGGTGCATCAAACGAGGGGCTGCATGTATTGCTAGCACAAATATGAAGTGCGTAAGACATAAATGAACGTCACTGCTTAGAAAAAAATATTTTCTAAGCAAAGCACCATATTCCATGAATATTTGCACACTCCACTTTAGTGCTAGAAGTACATATAACCCCTTATTGGATGCATCAGGAGGTGTAATTTCTACAAATGTGTACTTTATGTACCCTAATATAACTTCCCAGGTGGCTAGAGCTGTTTATCTGCAGATATGGCAACCTTGAAAATCTTATTTAAAATTTGTCTTTAAACATTTGGGGTGATGTCTACAATTAAACAGCTGTAGCCCCCTGGGAATTTAAGATACAGTATACAAGGTAACTTTGGAAAGTACACCCCCTAGCCTACACCACCTGGGTGCAGCTTCTTTTAAGCCCAGAAATGCTTTTCACAGAGTAGAACTTTCCTGTAGTATATCAGTCTGATCCTGCCTATTACAGTCAGTCCAGCGCCAAAATACCAGGCAATTCCTCTCTTAACAAGGAACACAGTAACCCCAGACGATCGCTTCGGCCTTCATTGGGCCTCGTCAGTGAGGTATAGCAGTATTCCTCTAAGCACACTGAGCAAGGAGTCCACGTCTAGTTTTTTTTCCCATAGGGAGAGTAAATTCACATAGAGAGAAGAGCACTCACAGGAACGAACAAACAGCTCAATACCATTGTTAGCCTGTTCTATGGCGATTTACCACCTGGCTTGCGTATAGCTGTTAGCGACCCACTCACAGTGCCCGATTTATCCTGCCCTGTATGCACCTGTTTCTCGCCGGACACAGGAGTTAAGCAGCAGTCTTAAGGCCACTGCTCCTTAACTTGTCCACCACCACTGAGACGGCGGACAGCAATCCGCCTGGTCTGATAAGATCGGGTTGGTTGAAATGCTTGTGCAATGATAAACGCAGACAGCGTATGCAGGTCATGTCCACACACACATTGTTAAATCGGCCCCTTAATCTTAACATATGTAGTTTCAAAGATGTAAAACATTAACACGTAAGAGTGTGAAACTATGTGCTAATCTAAAAGCTGATATTAAAGGGACAGTAAACCTAAAAAATAATGTTATATAATTCTGCACATAGTGCAGAATTATATAACATTATTTTAGTGCTATTGTTATAAAAGCTTTTTTCCCCTTTGAATTTTTTAAAAATATGCCGCTTTTATAGACCCGCTCTCTGCTCTCTGCTGAGCGGGTCTGTTTTTTTTACTCAGCGCATCGGGCCAGCTGTATAGTCACAGCCCGGCCCGACCACGCCATAGCATTAAGTGCAGCTCGCTCCTGCTGTCAGACAGAGCAGGAGCGAGCTGCACTTAATACTATGACGCGGTCGGGCCGGGCTGTGACTATACAGCTGGCCCGATGCGCTGAGTAAAAAAAACAGACCCGCTCAGCAGAGAGCAGAGAGCGGGTCTGTAAAAGCGGCATATTTTTAAAAAATTCAAAGGGGAAAAAAGCTTTTATAACAATAGCACTAAAATAATGCTATATAATTCTGCACTATGTGCAGAATTATATAACATTATTTTTTTTATGTTTACTGACACTTTAAAATAAATTAATTCACTGGCTAGCAGGATGATGCAATATGATGATGAATAAATTATGTTCTTCTAAATGTTTGTATTGGTGTGCAGAATAAAAGATAAAACACATTCTATATTTATTTTTTATTAGACTGTAATAAAATAAAGTTAATATAAGCTTAACAGAATCACTTTAATATTTGCTTGCAAATAATGCTTTGTTTAAAAGGTAATCTGTATCCCCATCTGCTCCACACTCATTTGGCAGCATTCTGTTTGACAAAACAGTAGCATTTTAATAAATAGTGTCGCATTTTATAGCTATGTATGGCACTAACGACTCCACACATTCATTTTCACTATTTATGAGTTTTATAGAATACTAGCAGTTGTCCAATAATTAAGTAACAGATGTTAAATGGGATGGTCCTCATTTAACTTGTTCCAAAAAATGACATTGGCCAATAAGATGAAAAGATCCATAGCTTTTTACCTCAGTCATTTTTTAAACAAATGCTTACATCTTCCGTGAATAATGGTTTGACTGCATGATTTGTAGAACTATTTCTTGGGTAGATCAATTCACTAACCACAAAGCCATGCATTTATAAGTCCCATTAAGACACAAATGAAGCAATTTCTGAGGAGAGAATGAATGAAAATGATAGCATTAGACTGGGGTCATTACAGAGCTGGCAGATTAGAAAACTATAATTGTTTTTGGATAAATAACTTTTTTCAATATCTTTTTTCTTTCCAATGGCATGGAGAGTCCACATATCGATTCAATTACTAGTGGGAATTCAACTCCTGGTCACCAGGTGGAGGCAACGAACACCCCAGCAAAGCTTCAAGTATCCTCCCACTACACACAATCCCCAATCATTCTTTGCCTGTGTAACATTGTAGGTGATGTGCGAAGAAGGTGTTTGAAGAAATCAAGTTGTTAATCCTTTAATGGCTACTTTTCCCTGCAAGCAAGGATTGGGGTTATGCTATGTCCATGTAATTCTCTTTAGTAAGAGTAATGGTGGCTTTAGTAGTTGGAAGACGGCGAGGTGGTCTTTGCTTACCTTCCAACATTTTTGCTACCCTTATATAGAAAACCAGGGTTGGTTACTCTGTTTTCTTTATCTACAGGTCTATGTTAGTGGGGATTCTGTCACACCTGTTGGCTGTACTTGCCCTACAGCGGATCCACAGGTAAGTGCTTTTACCTTCTAGGTGAGAAGGATGCAGCACTTAGGAGTTCCTTGTTTTAATTTTTTATTTTTTTTAAATGAAAACGATACTTAGAGCACAACACTGTTCTGTCAAGTGAAGGCTTTTTTATTTTGGCTATGGGGATTTGTTTGCACAAGTTTACCTTTTATTTAGTTTGGGTAATATCTCTTTAAGAAAATTGTTGGACCGCACCTTACTTTTGAATTTATGATCATGTGACCGCTCAGTTACTTCCTGAGTGCTGATCGGTTTGTTTCTAGCCGTCTGTTTGGAATCCGGATTTTCAAGGAGAAAGACCGGGTTTTCTGGCATTAGATACATTTTCCTGCCTGTCGCTTCTCTCTGATGTTTTTCTAGGATCTGCAGTTTGAACAGGATTTATCTGCTGGTGTGGATTGGATTCCTGGTTACTTTTGTAATATTATGTTTGATATAACTTATTGTTTTCTTATGCAATTGCTACTGTAATACTGTGCCTTATGTGTTTAACTGGTTCCCTCTTTTTTAAAAATGCCTAATATCTTCTTATTCCTTTTTGCTGCCTTCTGTCTCTATAACAAACTACATTATTCAATTACTCCTTCTCCCTCTCCACCTGCACTGTTCATTAGCCCATCTCTCTTAAACTCACCTTACTTTTGCACTCATGAACTTTACCTATTCCTAAACATTCTCTCTCCCCCCCTGCACCTTGTCTCAAAAGCAGTCTCACTACTGCAAATCTGTATCTCATCTCATGTCGCTCCCCCTCTTGCTTTTACTAACTGCTGGTGACATCTCCCCTAATCCTGGTCCCCAACAACTGCCTAGCCGTGCACATCCATGTATACCATCCCACAGACTCAAAAAACAAAGCTCTGACAACCTTACTCACATTCCTCTTGCATCAAAAGCCACTTCCCCTTTCACTTGTGCACTTTGGAACTCTCGCTCTGTTTGCAACAAACTCACTTCTATACATGACCTCTTTATCTCTCACTCCCTCAATCTTCTGGCCCTAACAGAAACCTGGCTCTCTCCCCTAGACACAGCATCCACTGCTGCTCTGTCACATGGGGGTCTCCACTTCAGCCACACTTCTAGGTCTGGTAATAGACAAGAAGGTGGTGTAGGTATTTTACTTTCCTCTCATTGCACCTTTCAACAAATACATCCCATCTCTTCCCTCACATTTTCCTCATTCGAAACCCACATGATTCGCTTATTCTCTCGTCTTTCTATACGCGTTGCCGTCATATACCGTCCTCCTGGCTCCTCAACTCAATTTCTAGATCACTTGGCAGCCTGGCTACCTTATTTCCTTTCCTCAGACACCCCTTCCCTCATTCTTGGTGACTTCAACATCCCTCTTGACAATCCCACTGCCTCCTCTGCAAAACAACTTCTGTAACTCACTTCCTCTTTCGGTTTGTCACAATGGACTTATTCTACCACTCACAAAGATGGTCACTCCCTTGACCTGATCTTTAGCTATCGATGCACCCTCTCAAACTTCACAAACTCCCCCTTTCCTCTTTCTGACCACCATCTCCTTACTTGCAACATATCATCCCTCCCTACAACTCTCCCTCCTTCTGCTCCTCACACCAAACTTCACAGAAGCATTATGTCATTAGATCAACAACAGCTTTCTAATTCCCTCAAACCTCTCCTCTCATCCTTCTCCTCCTTTTCATGCCCTGACCAATCTATCTGCCACTATAATTCCACCCTTACTTCCGTCCTTGACAATCTCGCCCCTTTTACCATAGCTCGTAAATCAAACACTCATCCTCAGTCCTGGCATACTCCTCTGACACGATACCTACGCAGATGTTCCCGTACTGCTGAGCAGCACTGGAGAAAATCTAGGAGTTCAGCTGATTTTCAACATTACAAATTTATCTTGAACTCCTACTACTCTGCCCTTAATTTCCATAAGCAACACTACTTCTCTACTCTTATCTCTAATCTTTCTTCAAACCCAAAACGTTTGTTCTCCACTTTAAATACTCTTCTCCACCCTCACCCACCTCCTAATACAACTTCACTGTCAGCTCAAGACTTTGACAACCACTTCAATAACAAAATCAACTCCATCAGAAATGAAATCAACTCTCAACATAATTCCATTCTCTCACCCCCTCAAATGCTCTCAATCAACCACAACCCAAATAACCTTAAACTTAGCTCATTCTCCCCTGTTACTGAGGAAGAAGTTTTGGCACTTATATTGCGCTCTCACCTCACTACCTGTCCCCTTGACCCTATCCCCTCACAGCTACTCCCCTCCCTCTCTGCCACCCTTACCCCTATACTCACACACACTTTCACCTCTCCCTCAGCACCGGTATATTTCCCTCATCGCTGAAACATGCACTGGTCACACCTATCCTCAAAAAACCTTCCCTTGATCCTACCTCCCCATCTAACTACCGCCCTATTTCCCTCCTCCCTCTTGCATCAAAGCTTCTTGAGAAACTAGCTTATGGACGCCTATCCCATTTCCTTACAATAAACTCCCTCCTTGACCCATTGCAATCTGGATTTTGTCCCCATCACTCCACAGAGACAGCAATTGTTAAGGTTACCAACGACCTACTTACAGCAAAATCTAAAGGCCACTTCTCTCTGCTTATCCTCCTTGATCTGTCCGCAGCCTTTGACACTGTTGACCACCCTCTCTTGCTCCAAACCCTCCAATCCTTTGGCATATGTGACACAGCCCTCTTGTGGCTCTCTTCCTACCTGTCAAACCGTACCTTTAGTGTAGCCTTCTCTGGGGCCTCCTCTGCCCCGTCACCACTTTCTGGCGGAGTACCGCAAGGCTCTGTCCTTGGTCCCCTTCTCTTCTCAATCTACACGTCATCACTTGGTTCCCTAATAAAGTCCCACGGTTTACAATATCATTTGTATGCTGATGACACCCAAATCTACTTCTCTGCACCAGACCTTTCTCCTTCATTGCTAACCCGTGTCAATAACTGTCTTTCTCACATCTCCAACTGGATGTCCTCTCACTACCTCAAGCAAAATCTCTCCAAAACTGAGCTCCTTATTTCACCCCCTTCTTCTAAACTCTCCACCCCCAATTTCTCTGTAACTGTCGACAACTCCATCATTACCCCTACCCCGCATGCCCGATGTCTCGGGGTCACATTTGACTCAGATCTTTCTTTCACTCCTCACATTCAGTCATTGGCTAAAGCCTGCTGCTTCCACCTTAAAAACATCTCTAAAATTAGACACTTCCTTACACAAGACACAACTAAGATTTTAATCCACTCTCTCATTCTCTCCCACCTCAATTACTGCAACTCTGTGCTCTCTGGTCTCCCCACCTACTGCCTAGCTCCTTTACAATCCATATGAATGCCTCTGCCAGACTCATCTTCCTTACACGTCGCTCTTCATCTGCTGCACCTCTCTGCCAATCTCTTCACTGGCTTCCTCTTGCCTCTAGGATCAAACACAAAATTCTCATTCTGACATACAAAGCCCTCAACTGCACTGCTCCCCCCTATATCTCAGACCTTGTCTCCAGATACTCACCCTCCCGTCCCCTTCTCTCTGCTCACGACCTCCTACTCTCCTCCTCTCTTGTCACCTCATCACACTCCCGTTTACAGGACTTCTCCAGACTGGCTCCCATCTTGTGGAACTCTCTGCCTCGCTCCACAAGACTCTCTTCTAGCTTTAAAAGCTTCAAGTGCTCCCTAAAGACTCTACTGTTCAGGGATGCATACAACCTACGCTAACCTTTCTTTATACCAGTTCCTCTCCTCCATTGCTATCTCCTGAACCTCCTTAGCATGTAAGCCTAAGAGTCCAGCTGTTTGTTGATCACCTTCTCAAGAGCTGACTACAACAGTGCAACTCTTGGCAGGGCCCTCTACCCATTTGAACCCTATAATTTTTTTGTTGCACTCCGTCTTTGTTAATAGCGCTGCGGAATCTGTTGGCGCTCTACAAATAACCGATAATAATAATACCGGTTGGGTGAGTCTCTCCAGCATGGCTGGGGTGTAGAGGTGCCGGTTTTAATAATTATTTATCTATGCTTAGAATTTTATTTTAATTGTTTATATTGAAATTAGAGTATAAGGGAAATAAATGGCTATTATATTTACTATGGAAGCCGATCCCAAGCTTTCTCTGTCATTTGATAAATTTCTTTATTGTGCAGATGCCCAGGTTATACCTACTGTGCAATTTTGTTCTCCTTGCCTTAATAAGTGTTTATTATCTAAGAATATGATTGCTAGTATTAAATGGGTCACCTTTTAGTGGGATTATTTAAGCTTAACTGGAGCTTTTTGTATATATTTTTGATTTGTATAGGTTGAACTCGATGGACTTCGGTCTTTATTCAACCTCATCTACTATGTTACTATGTTATGTTACTATGATAAGGATTCCTTATCTGAGCCTTCTTATTCTATGGATAATGCTGTTCAGGGGTTGTCTCCGCCTTCTGCTAACATGTCCCAGTCTTTGACAGATTCACATGCAAATCTAAGAACATTTCTATGGTTTCTTATTCCGCCAAGACTGATTTTTTTAGTCTTTCTCAGTTATCTAGCGAGGATCACTCCTCTGCAGCTTCTGAGGGCGAGATCTCTAATTCAGAATCTGCAGTTCCTAGTACAATAGATTCTGAGGAGGTTAATTTTAGATTTAAACTGCAGCATCTCTGTTTACTTTTGAAGGAGGTTTAAGCTACTTTGGATGACTCTGAAATTGTTGCAGAGGCTCCTAAAAGGGCTAATACACTGAATAGAGTTTTTGATGTCAAACCTCAATCTGTGGAGGTTTTTCCTTTTCCACATCGCATGTCTGACATTATATATCAGGAATGGGAGAAGTCGGGTGTTCCTTTTAACCCATCTCCTGTGTTTAAAAAGATGTTTCCTGTGGCTGATTCAGTGCAAGATCTGTGGCGCTATGTTCCTAGAGTAGAGGGCGCTATGTCTACCTTAGCCTCTTGAGGATAGTTCCTCTTTTAGAGACCCTATGGATAAGAAACTGGAGGGTTATTTAAGAAAGATGTTTCTTCATCAGGATTTGCAGTGGTAACCAGTTGCTAGTATTGCGGTGCAGCCTCGTATTCTTGTGACTCTTTGTCTGATCTAATTTCAGAGGAGACTACGATAGAGGAGATCCAGGATAGGATCAAGAATCTAAAGCTGGCTAATACTTGTATCTGTTATGCCATTATGCAAGTTTTAAGGCTGGGAGCCAAGATTTCTACAGGGAGTGCAGAATTATTAGGCAAATGAGTATTTTGACCACATCATCCTCTTTATGCATGTTGTCTTACTCCAAGCTGTATAGGCTCGAAAGCCTACTACCAATTAAGCATATTAGGTGATGTGCATCTCTGTAATGAGAAGGGGTGTGGTCTAATGACATCAACACCCTATATCAGGTGTGCATAATTATTAGGCAACTTCCTTTCCTTTGGCAAAATGGGTCAAAAGAAGGACTTGACAGGCTCAGAAAAGTCAAAAATAGTGAGATATCTTGCAGAGGGATGCCGCACTCTTAAAATTGCAAAGCTTCTGAAGCGTGATCATCAAACAATCAAGCGTTTCATTCAAAATAGTCAACAGGGTCGCAAGAAGCGTGTGGAAAAACCAAGGCGCAAAATAACTGCCCATGAACTGAGAAAAGTCAAGCGTGCAGCTTCCAAGATGCCACTTGCCACCAGTTTGGCCATATTTCAGAGCTGCAACATCACTGGAGTGCCCAAAAGCACAAGGTGTGCAATACTCAGAGACATGGCCAAGGTAAGAAAGGCTGAAAGACGACCACCACTGAACAAGACACACAAGCTGAAACGTCAAGACTGGGCCAAGAAATATCTCAAGACTGATTTTTCTATGGTTTTATGGACTGATGAAATGAGAGTGAGTCTTGATGGGCCAGATGGATGGGCCCGTGGCTGGATTGGTAAAGGACAGAGAGCTCCAGTCCGACTCAGACGCCAGCAAGGTGGAGGTGGAGTACTGGTTTGGGCTGGTATCATCAAAGATGAGCTTGTGGGGCCTTTTCGGGTTGAGGATGGAGTCAAGATCAACTCCCAGTCCTACTGCCAGTTTCTGGAAGACACCTTCTTCAAGCAGTGGTACAGGAAGAAGTCTGCATCCTTCAAGAAAAACATGATTTTCATGCAGGACAATGCTCCATCACACGCGTCCAAGTACTCCACAGCGGGGCTGGCAAGAAAGGGTATAAAAGAAGAAAATCTAATGACATGGCCTCCTTGTTCACCTGATCTGAACCCCATTGAGAACCTGTGGTCCATCATAAAATGTGAGATTTACAAGGAGGGAAAACAGTACACCTCTCTGAACAGTGTCTGGGAGGCTGTGGTTGCTGCTGCACGCAATGTTGATGGTGAACAGATCAAAACACTGACAGAATCCATGGATGGCAGGCTTTTGAGTGTCCTTGCAAAGAAAGGTGGCTATATTGGTCACTGATTTGTTTTTGTTTTGTTTTTGAATGTCGGAAATGTATATTTGTGAATGTTGAGATGTTATATTGGTTTCACTGGTAAAAATAAATAATTGAAATGGGTATATATTTGTTTTTTGTTAAGTTGCCTAATAATTATGCACAGTAATAGTCACCTGCACACACAGATATCCCCCTAAAATAGCTATAACTAAAAACAAACTAAAAACTACTTCCAAAACTATTCAGCTTTGATATTAATGAGTTTTTTGGGTTCATTGAGAACATGGTTGTTGTTCAATAATAAAATTAATCCTCAAAAATACAACTTGCCTAATAATTCTGCACTCCCTGTAGTTTTGCTATACTAGCCCGCAGAGCCCTTTGGTTAAAGTCTTGGTCTGCGGATGTGACTTCTACATCCAAGCTTCTGTCTCTACCTTTTAAAGGTAAGACTTTATTTGTTCCTGGAGAGATAATTTCCATGGTTAGTGATGGAAAGGGAGTTTCTTTACCACAGGATAAGAAGAATAGACCCAAGGGTTGTCAGACTTATAATTTTCGTTCCTTTCGTAACTTCAAGGGACAGAGATCTTCCTCATCTTCTAAATCTGAGCAAACCAAGACTTCTTGGAGAGTTACCCAGTCTTGGAACAAGGGTAAGCAATCCAGAAAGCCTTCCACTAAGGCAAAGTCAGCATGGAGGGGCCGTCCCCAATCCAATCTGGATAAGGTAGGGGGCAGGCTTTCCTTTTTTCAGCAGGCTTGGATTTGTGGCGTTCCAGATCCTTGGGCAGTGGATGTAGTGTCCCAGGGATACAGGATAGGATTCAAGTCTTGTCCCCCCCAGGGACAGATTCCTATTATCAAGATTATCTGTAAACCAGGTAAAGAGAGAGGCCTTCTTAAACTGCATAAGGGATTTGTCTTCTCTGGGAGTGATCATCCCAGTTCCTCTAGCAGAACAGGGTCAGGGATTTTATTGAAATATTTTTTTGTTCTCAAAAAGGAGGGAACTTTTCGACCCATTCTAGACTTAAAGTCTCAACAAATTTCTCAAGGTCCCGTCCTTCAAAATAGAAACTATTTGTTCTATTCTCCCTCTAGTTCAGGAGGGTCAGTTTATGACCACTATAGACCTAAGGGATGCGTATCTTCATGTGCCTATCCACAGGGAACATTTCAAGTCCCTGAGGTATGCTTTATTGGATCAACATTTCTAATTTGTAGCCATGCCTTTCAGAATCGCCACTGCTCCTCGAATCTTTACGAAAGTTCTAGGGGCTCTTTTGGATCTGTTAGCTATTCTCTGCTCTCATGGGGGGAAGGTGAATCTAGGGAAAAGTTTCCTTGGTGCCAAGTACCAGGGTATGTTTTCTGGGGACAATCATAGACTCAGTATCTGTGAAGAATTTTTTGACTGAGGTCAGAAAATTCAAGCTTCTGGAGGCCTGTCATTCTCTTCAGTCCTATGTTTGTCCATCAGTGCATGCATGGAAGTAATTGGTCTCATGGTGGCATCCATGGACATTATTACGTTTGCTCGCTTCCATCTGAGACCTCTCTAGTTATGTATGTTCAATCAATGAAACGGAGACCACTCAGATCTCTCTCAGAGGATAGATTTAGACTCTCAGACAATGATGTCTCTGTCTTTGTGGATCTCCCAGGACCATTTGTCTCAGGGCACTTATTTCCTGAGACCTTCTTAGGAGATTGTGACCAAGGATGCCAGCCTTTTAGGCTGGGTGCAGTTTGGGGTCCCTAAGAGCTCTGGAACTTTAAACTCAGGAGGAATCTACCCTCCCTATAAATATCTTAGAATTGAGAGCAATTCTCAATGCTCTATCAGATTGGCCTCAACTGAGTTTAGTCCGGTTTATCAGATTTCAGTCAGACAACATCACTATGGTGGCATATCCCAACTACCAAGGAGGAACTCTGAGCTTGTTAGTTATGAAGGAAGTGACTCGCATTCTTCAGTGGGCAGAGTCTCACAATTGTCATCTCTCTGCCATTCATATCCCAGGGGTGGACAACTGGGAAGCGGATTATCTGAGCAGGCAGACGTTTCATCCAGGGGAATGGGTTCTCCATCCAGACGTTTTCTCGATGTTAACCCTCAAGTGGGGAGTTCTGGAGCTGGATCTGATGGCATCTCTTCTAAATGCCAAGCTTCCAAGATACAGAGCAAGACCCTCAAGCAGCTCTGGTAGATGCCCTGGCAGTACCATGGGAGTTCGGTCTAATTGATCTGTTTCCTCCGGTTGCCCTCCTTCCTTGGGTGATAGCTCATATTAAACAGGAGCATGCTTCTGTGATTCTAATAGCTCCAGCGTGGCCTCGTAAAATTTGGTTTGCACACATAGTGAGGATGTCGTCATTTCCCCTGTGGAAATTGCCTCTGAGGAAGGATTTTCTACTTCTGAGTCCCTTCCTCCATCTTAACTTAGTCTCTCTGAAGCTGACTACTTGGAGATTGAACGCTTAGGGACATATTTATCAAGCTCCGTATGGACTAAAGACTGCTGCTCCATAATTTGTCTGCCTGCTCTGAGGCTGCGGACAGGAATCAACCAGATCGAATACGATCGGGTTGATTGACACCCCCTGCTAGTGGCCGATTGGCCGTGAATCTGCAGGGGGCGGCATTGCACCAGCAGTTCACAAGAACTGCTGGTGCAATGATAAATGCTGACATGCGGCAGACATGATACGCTACTAAATATGCCCCAAAGTCTTGTACAGACAAGGTTTTTCTGTGAAGGTTATTGAGACTATGATTCAGGCTCATAAGCCTGTTACTCACAAGATTTATTATAAGGTATGGCGTAAGTACCTTCACTGGTGCTGATCTAGGGGTTTTTCTTGGAGTCAGGTGAGAATTCCCCGTATTCTGTCCTTTCTTCAGGAGGGCCTGGAGACGGGTTTATCAGTCAGTAACCTAAAGGGTCAGATTTTGGCTCTGTTGATTCTTCTGCAGAAGCGTCTGGCAATTTTTTGTCCAGGCTTTGGTTAGAATCAGGCCTGTATTTAGGTCACTTGCTCCTCCTTGAAATCTTAATCTGGTTCTTAAAATTCTGCAGCAGGCTCCATTTGTGCCTATGCATTCTGTTGATATTAAGTTATTGTCCTGGAAGGTTTTGTTTCTGCTGGCAATTTCCTCTGCCCGTAGAGTTTCAGAGCTTTCGGCTCTACAGTGTGATTCTCCACATCTTATTCTTAATGCGGTTCTCCCTAATAAGTTAGGATTTCTACCTAAGGTGGTTTCGGAACGCAATATTAACCAAGGAATTGTTGTTCCTTCATTTTGTCCTAATCCTTATCTAAGAAGATCGGTTCTTGCACAATCAGGATGTTGTGCATGCTTTAGAGTTCTATTTACAGGCTATGAAAGATTTTTGTGAATCTTCTGCTCTTTTTGTTGTCTTTTCAGTTAAACGGAGGGGTCAGAAGGCCACTTCTTCTACTCTCTCCTTCTAGTTGAGAAGTGTTATTCGATTGGCTTGTGAGACAGCTGGACAGCAGCCTCCAGAGAAAATTACGGCTCACTCCACTAGGGCTGTTGCTTCCTCTTGGGCCTTTTTAAAATGATGCTTCTATGGAACAGATTTGCAAGGCGGGAACTTGGTCATCATTGCATACTTTTTCTAAATTTTTCAAATTTGATGTTTTTGCCTCAGCTGAGGCTTATTTTGGGAGGAAAGTTCTTCAAGCGGTGGTGCCTTCTGTTTAGGTTTGCCTCTCTTGTGTATCCCTCCCTTCCATTCTATGGACTCTAGCTTCGGTATTGGTTCCCACTAGTAATTGAATGGATTTGTGGACTCTCCATGCCATTGGAAAGAAAACATAATTTATACTTATCTGATAAATTATTTTCTTTCCTGGCATGGAGAGTCCACGACCCACCCTTATTTTTAAGACAGCGTTTTGACATTTTTCTAAACCTCAGGCACCTCTATATCCTTTGTGTCTTCTTCTCTTTCCATAATTCCTCGGCTGAATGACTGGGGATTGTGGGTAGTGGGAGGATACTTGAAGCTTTGCTAGGGTGTTCTTTGCCTCCACCTGGTGGCCAGGAGTTGAATTCCCACTAGTAATTGAATGGATTTGTGGACTTTCCATGCCAGGAAAGAAAATAATTTATCAGGTAAGTATAAATTATGTTTGTATGATTTTGGCTTGAAATTGTGACTTTTTGTCCTCCTTCTGCTATATGTGGCACACTATGTTTTAAGACTGTTGTTTGTTTTTTCACTAAGAAGCAAAACCTGAGTATTATAATTGCATAATTACTAAGCTTCTCTAATGTGATATAACCTAATCTATAATGAGAAATCAGCACCTTATTGCTGTTGTGTATGTGTTCCGTGTACAGCACTATAAAGTGTGTGCCTGGTAGAATATTAATTGTGAGGATATTAGGGTGTATGGAACAGATACACAGAACAATGAAAGTCTTTTAGAAAGCTTTACTCATAGATAAGCAAAAGGACAGTTGGTAGTTCAGATTGTCCAGATTGAAGATCACAGAAACAGAAATTTTGAACATAGGCTCAATTAGGGTTGCCACATCAAGCCATGTTTTCCTGGACACTTATGAGTTATGCATGCTGCAGGGCGGAACATGTATTGTGCCTCCAAAGATCACATAAATAGTGCTGATGAAAAGCACAATACATGTTCCTCCCTGTTTACCCTGTAGCATGTGTAATTCATAAGTGTCCAGGAAAACATAGCAGGGGTGGCAACCCTAGGCCCAATGCAGAACACTAGAGTCCAATACAAGGTTCAGAATACTTTAAGTAGTTTGCTGTACAAAGTCCAATTGGCACTGGTGCTTTAATTGAAGTGTTAAAGGCGAGGTTGTCACAGAATTCCTGGTAGGTACAGTAGGCACAGCTGGTTTGAGAAAGGCTGTCACTGGTATGGTAGACACAGGTTTCTCAGCAGGCACAGGATACCCAGCAGGTACTGTTGGTGAGATTGTTACAGGATACCAGATAGGTACAACAGGCACAGCTACATGGAAGAAGACTGTCACTGGTATAGTAGACACATGTTTCTCAGCAGGCAGAGGATACCCAGCAAGTACTGTTGATGAGACTGTCATGGGATACCAGATAGGTACAGCTTCAGGAACAAGGTGAGCATGCAAAGGTATCAGGCAAGTCTGCTTGGCTTTCAGGAACCCGGGGAGCATACACATGCACAAGGCAAGTATGCTTGATCTCTGGAACAAGTTAAGCATACACAGGTATTAGATAATTATGCTTGGTCTCTGGGACAAAGTGAGCATACACAGGTATAAAGTAAGTATGCCTTTGCATCACAGGAACAATGTTGGAAGGCAAAAACTCAGCCCAGAGTGATGGACTGAGTGAGCTTTTATAGTAACTCCCACACCGGAGTACTCCAGTTTACACTATTTAGATGAGAAAGGCTTACAATGTTCAAATTTACACTATTCACTAACCATTTAGCGAAGTCATTGCCAGTTGATTGATACATGTGTCATCCATGTTGTTGAAATAGAGAAGTATGTCTACATCACAAGGTCTCCAAATAGCTGGTATTTTACTTGCAAACTCTGTATTTTTAAAGGGACATGAAACCCAACATTTTTCTTTCATGATTCAGATAGAACATACAATTCTAGACAAATTTTCATTTTACTTCTATTATCTAATTTGCTTCATTCTCTTAGCATCCTTTGTTAAAGGAGCACTCATGGACTACTGGTAGTTAGCTGAAAGCCAATAACAAGAGGCATATATGTTCAGCCACCACCAACAGATTCTATAGCATACCTAGGTATACTTTTCAATAAAGGCTACAAATAGAACAAAACAAATTAAATAATAGAAATACATTGGAAAGTTATTTAAAATTGCATGCTGTGTCTGAATCATGAAAGAAAAAAATGTCCCTTTAAGGTTCAGGTCAACATAGAAAATAAAAAATATGTAGAAATAAAGGCCCTATCATGGAGAAATGTCTTCTAGGTGTGAAGGAATCTAATTATACACAAATGATCATCTAAAACAGTCCTAGCAGCTTAAGTTCTTGATTTATGGTGTATAATTATTTATGCTAATGTATGCTAATGAGCACAACCAGTTTTTTTCCCCCCCAAGAAAGGTGTCAGCCCTAGCTCCTGATGCTTGAAAAATTAAGCCCAAAGTATTAACAAAGATAATGAGATGCAAATAACCTGGAAAAACACGATAATCTAAATTTCTAAAGGATTAGAAAGGCCATGCTAGACTAATTGTATGGAAAGTGTGATGGATAGGGGTGGGTACTACTATTAGGATCATATAACATCTGGTTATACCTGCTGGCTTACTTCAATTAACACTGTAGTCTACAAAATGCATTTTAGCTTACGTTTACCTACAAGTAGGCTGACCATATTGCCGCTTTAAAAAGGGACACATATGAAAAATACATATGTCAGGGCTGTTTTCAGGGCTGTTTAAAGAAATGGTTTTGTATAAGAACCCTCACATATGTATTTTTCATATGTGTTCCTTCTTAAAGCGGCAATATGGTCAGCCTACCTACAAGGCAAGTCCTTTGGAGTATGTTACCAACAACCAAAGGATCTAAAGTGTTCTTAAATGTACATGAAAACCTCTTGCTTTTCTGGAAAGATTGTACTTGTACCTGAGAAACTGAATTTAATTGCTTAGAGCAGTGGCCAAACTAATTTAATAAGTTATAATGGGCAACAAAGGTACTTGCCAGTCAGTTTGCAATTCATTAGAGACATTCACCTAGATTATGAGTTTTGCATTGCAGCTTTTAACGCTGAAAAAATGGCAATTTCAGCGTAAAAGCAGGAACGCACTATTGGGAATGGCGTCGGTGTAGCTAACCTGCAAGCATTGTAGCCTGTAACGCAACGTCAATCCCACATTAAAAAAAATGATGTTTTTGTGTGGGATTTCCATAGCGCCGGTATTACAGGTTGTGCGGTGAGGCTAAAATGCTTGCGTTACAGCCTATACCGACACAATCCATTCTGCTTTCTGAGACCAGTAGTTATGGATTTTGTGTAACAAAAATGTTTCACAAAACTCATAACTAAACTGTTACAATGTACACTAACACCCATAAACTACCTATTAACCCCTAAACCGAGGCCCTCCCGCATCGCAAACACTATATTAAACTTATTAACGCCTAATCTGCCGCCCACCCACATAGCAACTATTCAATAAAGTTCTTAACCCCTAATCTGCCGCCCACCCATATCGCCAACACTATTTAAATATATTAACCCCTAAACCGCTGCTTCCCGACATTTCCGCCAGTATAATAAAGTTATTAACCCCTATTCCGCCGCTCTCCGACATCGCCACCACTAAATAAAGTTATTAACCCCCAAACCTCCGGCCTCCGACATCTCCACCAATAAATAAATATTTTAACCCCTAAACCGTCGAGCCCCCACATTGCAAAACACTAAATTAATCTATAAACCCCTAAACCTAACACCACTCTAACTTTAAATTAAAATTACAATATAACTATATTTAAATAAATAAAAACTTACCTGTGAAATAAAAATAAAACCTAACATTAAACTATAAATTAACCTAATCTTACTATTCTAATAAAATAAAAAAAAACTACCAATTGCCTTGCAATTAGAACGGGCTACCCGGTCCTGGTAGTATTTTGCCAACTTCATGAAACAGCTGCATTGCTTGTGTTCGATGCACTACACTTCACCTGTCTCATACCTCATTTGTTGAGGGTCTCTTTTGTAAGCATAACCACAATGGGTTGCTTGATGTGTGTTTGTTGTTTCTAATAAATACAGTATTACACTATTGGCGTTTATTTCTATTTATTATATATCCGACTTTGGAGAAAGAGCCTGCTTTGGAGATCGGTGAGAGTGCTCCTATGCTTATTGAATTAATAGATACAGAGTTTCACGGTCTTGGGAATTACCCTGTTTTCTCGGGTGGAGAAAAGAAAAGAGGAAGAAGATATACCGCAATTTCCTTTCAGGCTCCTCTAGAAACGGATGTTTCCCTTTGCTGGCTACGCTTTTACCTCATATGATGGAGGTGAAATCTGGTGAGTACCCATCTATATGTGCAATTGGAAAGAAAAACCTGCACATTTATTAATCTGGATATAATCGTTCTATGGGAATTTTGCTACAGTTTGTTTTGGACTATATATATATAGATATATATATACATTTTTTAATACCATCTTTTGGACTCTAACTATTCTAATATAACCTGACATTAGAGACATTTTTATACATTGGGCAAATTTTGTTGCCATTATTCTCAAAACCAATCCGTATTTTAGTTACTAGAGATTACGTTTTATACTATTTATTTGGATGTGATAATATATGGGTTTTTAACTGTGTCTGCATTTTTAGCTTTTGTTACTCTAGTGAATCCATTCTTTTTCACTTTATAGGTAACATTCTAACTTATTTTATTATACTTTTTCTATTATATTATTATATGTATATGTGAACTTAGGCAGTTAGCACTACATTTGTTCATTTAATATTTTCGATACTTATATTACTATTATTACAAATGTTGATTTTTACTTTTGTTATTATTTAGCGTCACTGGACAATTATAGGTGATACTAGAAAGTAGGTTTTATACACTTTAATCACAAATTTCTTGTTTTTTCATACCTGTTATTTGGAAGTTAAATAGGGATATTACTTCCTTTTTGTGATTTAGCTGCACTAACATCTTTCAGCTACTTTTAACTTTTTGACTGGTAAATACAGTCAAGATTCTATGCTCTTGGGTATCTAGTTTGGGAAGTCCTTTCCTTATACTCTTTCTGGGCAAGCCGTAGCTCAGTCCTCGAGTTTTTGTTTTTTTGACCTCTCACTCTGGTTCTCTTGGTTTTCAAATTGTGTTCTTTGTTGATTTTTTTTTATTCTGAACCTGGGCATTTTATCTTATGAGTGCTACCCCACAGAGCCAGTGCAGTTCTGGGGAGGTGCTATGCATTACTTACTGTAGCCTAAAATAGGGCTTTATTCCAATCTATACTTGGAAGATATCCCCCCCTCTCTCCCTCCCCCCTCTCTTTCTCTCTTTATTTGTCTCTTTCTCCCCTTCTCTTTGTTTCTCTCAATCTCTTTCTTTCTCTGCCTCTCTTTTTCTTCCCCTCTGCCTCTCTTTCTCCCCTCTCTCTCTCTCTCTCTCTCTCTCTCTCTCTTTCTTTCTCTCAATCTCTTTCTTTCTTTCTCTCCCTCTCTTTCTCTCCTCTCTCTCTTTCTCTCTCTCTCTCTCTCTATCTCTCTCTCTCTCTCTCTTTCTTTACCTCTCTCCCATTTTCTCTCTCTTTCTTTCTCTTGCTCTCTCTCTCTCTCCCTCTTTCTCTCTCTCTCCCAATCCCTCTCTTTCTCCCCCTCTCTCTCTTTGTCTCTTTCTCTCTCTCTCTCTCTCTCTCTCTCTCTCTCTCTCTCCCTCCCCCTCTCCCTACATTATATGTGAAGCAGTTAATTGGGGTGCTAATTGAGGCCCTAATTGCTGCAGCCTCTGATTTTGTGTAATTAGGAGGATTTGAGCCTCTCACGCTTTCTGTCCTTTGATCTTACTCGCTCCTGCACTATATGTGAGATGAGTGCACATGTTTAAGTGTGGTGAAGGCTATAGCAGGTAATTGCAGTGCTGATTGCTGCAACCTCTCATTTTGTATCATTGTGCAACCTGCTAATTTTATCGTAAATTTAAGATACCTCTATTGGGTTCATATACGTGCTTCTCGGGGCATATCATAGCTACACCAAGCCAATGCGTCACCAACCTCTGAACTCACCGAATGACACTGGGGTTTATTAAGGACAGGATCATACATTTTTCTAAAAATAAAAACTCAAATGCATTTGTAAACTTTCTCTTTTAGATGAAACAAAGAGAAAAGCTCATTACAGTGTCTGTTTAATAAAATTACAGTTTTAAAGCATTAATTTTGAATGTATTTATGTATGCTTAATCACTGATAAATTCTATTTGCAATTTTACATTAATGTCCCTTGAATATAGCTCTCCATTTTGTTTAATTTTATTATATTATGCTACAATTGTTGCACCTCTCACTGTCATAAAAAATAAATTCACAGCAGGTAAAAACCTAGCTGCGCATATCATATATATAGACTAAATAAATTCACAGCAGGTAAAAACCTAGCTGCGCATATCATATATATAGACTAAAATTCCTTTTATTGACATAGAAAAATAGACTAACATTGGAATGTACACAGAGAGGCTATGTCATTTTGCATACATTTAAATGCTTTTCTATTGGTGTAAATGAATTATCACTTATTTAACTAGTAAATCATTAAACATGATATTGTAGAACATCTCTTCAAGCTTGTAGTGAGGACAGTACATGTTACTATTGTGTGTGACTTTGCCGTCAGGGGTGCAGATAGGCTTCCCACCTCGGCCATGTTTTCCTGGACACTTATGAGTTACACATGCTGCAGGGAGGAACATGTATTGTGTTTCTGGATAGTACTATTCATATGCACTATTCATATTCCTCCCTATGCACCCTACAGCATGTGTAACTCATAAGTGTTTTTTTAATTTTTTTTTAACAATCTATATTATGGCATCAGATTTATTGTACCACCCATGCACCTTTGAAAAGAAAAACATTTGGGTAGAGGCTGATGGTGAATAGGTGCAGTCTGTAAGAAAGCACAAGTAGGTGACAAGAAATATTGTTTATACAACAAAAAAGTAAATGCTAAAACGTATGACCAATAGATCCCATACAAACCTTGGAGGAAGATACAATACAGTAAGACTGACTGGTGCATGTATTTATTCCTAATGTAAAGTTCCATAAAGGCATCCTGTACACTATTCCTTATGCAGGCAAACCATTTTTTTATCTGTCAATCAGGCGGAAAAAAAACTTATATGACCAGTCTTCCTAGGACAAATGAGATTCATAGCAGCAAATCACCCCAAAGAGAGAGTCTAAGCAGCAGATTGGAGAGAAAGTTATTGGTTATGGTTATTGGCAGGTCATGGAATTGTGGATTGATTTTTATTTGTTTTCTATGAGCAGTAATTCATATGTTTCTTATGGAAGGCACATTCAAGTCTGTACAGTATGTTTTTACTTTCACTGTCTGTCCTGACTTCTGAGGTTGCTAAGGCAACCGAATGGCTATGTATTTTTTATTAAGCTGTGAAGTTTTCATTGTCTGTTATCTTGTTCATAAATAAAGAACCCTGGTATTGTATTATTCCACATATTTATTTTAAGCTTTCAGGCCTGGCTGCGGTTTGTTCACATGTTATTTAATAAAAAAAAAAAAAAATATCAATATAATAAAATTAGTTGCCATGAATACAATATTCAGTTGCCTTCCACAGCAGGTAAGTTAAGATCACTACATCCCTCATGAGTCAAATTGCAAGTGGCACCTATATGTAATTGTCCAATGCTTGCACTGCAACAGCCTCATATAAATTATTTTACATTTTGTAAAATCAATTCCATACAAAAACAATTTTTTCTTGTACAGAGATAAATTGAAAAGGTTTCATTACTTTTTATCACAAAAAATTATGAATAGATAATATTCATGGTGTTACTTTGTTTTAGTAATGGATGCTAATATTCGCTTCCAATACTTTCAAATGGGATCAAAACAGATAGTGGGAAAATCGCCATATAATGCCCAGACAGCAACAGCTTCAGTTATTACAATCCTCTCATCAATGGGTTTTATACTATTTTGGCAAAAAAATTAACATATAGGGGCCTATTTATTAAGGTGTGAGCAGACATCATACGAAATAGCGGATTATGACCGCTGCACATCGATAAATGCTGACAGCATACGCTGACGGCATTTGTCATTGCACAAGCAGTTCTGGTGAACTGCTTGTGCAATGCCGCCCCCTGCAGATTGGCAGCCAATTGGCCGCTAGCAGGGGATGTCAATCAGCCTGATCATATAGGATCAGGTGGATTGATGTCCGCGGCCTCAGAGTAGGCGGACAAGTTATGGAGCAGCGGTCTTTAGACCGCTGCTGTATAACTACTGTTTCTGGTGAGCCTGAAGGCTCGCGCGTAATCAGGGGCATCAAGCTCCATTCGGAGCTTGATAATTCGCCCCTTTAGAATTCAACACTCAAAGGTTGTTCATAACATGCAAAATTTACCTTTTTTACATGTTGGAGAGTATCCCAAGAGGATTTGGAAAATCCTGTTATCGTGCGCATATGCAAGAAATTGTCACAAATGCCATTTCAGATGTAAATACCAATATATGGTCTAGATTCTTTAAACCTACTGTATATTCAGCACTACTATTTAGTTCCTTGGTAGTGGATAAGAAAGATATCTGCATATGCAGTAAATGTATAGATATTTAAAGAAAATACAAAACTTTTTGTGTATTGTAAGGTTTTAAACTTTTAGCAATATTTTAAACCTCGTCACCTAGTATTTTCACAACAGTGTGAACTACGATCATCTGGGGTTGTCATGTTCCTTGTTCAGAGGAGAATTGCCTGGTATTTCGGGGCTGGACTAACCTTACTTGGCAGGAAAGTTTTCCTCTGTGAAAAGCACAACTGGGCTAAAAAAGACTGCTCCTAAGTTGTAACTCGCCTTCGAACAAGCTACTGAGCAGTTGTTTGTTCCTAGTAGAGCGCTCCTCTCTTTGCATGCATGTTAACTATTAAAATCTCATTTTAGAAAGACATTAGTTGCTGCCACTTTATTCTTATGAAAAGGAATATCCCACTCTGTTTTTTTTTTATTTTAGATGAAAATCTCACCAACACCGAAATTAGGTTTTCTTAATGAATTAGAAAGTATTTAAAAACACTTTTACTATATTAAAAGTTTTAAAAACATCATTAAACAAACAGCCTAATAATCTCAGTTGTCAAGTGACAACCGAGACTTGCTGTTTGTTAGCTTCCAGCAACTGGATTCATATGGTGTTTTGTTACAATCTGAAAACAGATTGCCCGATGTGGGTGAGGGGGGAGAGATGGTTGGGAGGGATCATGGAGGTGTCAGATGGGAGGCTACTTATTCCTTCTGGAGGTGTTAAAAAGTTATCTCTGTCTCAAGTTCAGTGCTTGGTTATTTTCCCATGAAGACCCTGGCAATCTTGTTCCTAGCATGCTCGCCTGATGCTGAGCCTGGCAAGTTATTTTCGTCTTACAATTATCTGCCTTCAAAGAAGGTAATTCTGTTTAGTAGTTATGTTTCTAGACACTTCTTCTGTTCATTTTACTTATTCCTTCTGTTACAGTGGTCAGCAAAGAGAATACGAATTGATGCAGTTGTTGATTCTGGGGCAAGTGGTTGCTTTATTAATTCTACTTTTAAAGAAAATATTGTACTACCTCTGCAACAAAGCCTTCTCCTATACAGCTTTTTGTCACAAATGGAAGTTCTAGGAAGTGGGACCCAGTTATTCAAGAGACTTCACCAGATTCTGTGTCTCTAGGCTCTGGTCATACTAAGACTTTGAAGTTGGATCTAGTGGTATCTCCCTTATTTCCACTTATTTTGGGACTACACTAGTTAAAATTGCATAACCGTGTAATAAATTAGGAGATTGTAAACATCTCTAATATCTCTGCTTTCCTGTCTTTCTCGATACATTGTGTTTTTGAAAGTTTGTAAGAAGGAGAATCCATTAATTACTGAACCATAGGTTTGATCTGAGAGGAGCTTATAACCTAATGCGTATCTGTAAGGTTTATGAATGGAAGACTGCTTTCATACCTGCTATGTATATTTTTACTACTTAGCCATGTCTTTTGTTTTATGTAAAACTCTTGCTACTTTTAGGCTCTTTTTATTTGATATCTTTAAAGAATTTTTGAATACATTGACTGTGATTTACTTGGATGACTTTCTGTTCTTTTCAAGAAACTCATGTTACTCATGTTTGATCAGTGCTTTTTAGACTGAGAAAGAATAGATTATTTACTAAATTTGAAATAATATCACTACTCAGGAAGGTTTCTGTGATTTTGGCCACTTCATCCTAATAAGAAAGCTGTACAGAGGTTTGTTGGATTTGCACATTTCTACAGACATTTTATTAGAAACTTTTCTGAAGTGTTTGCTCCTATAACTTGTTTGACTCAAGATAAAGATCATTTTTTTTCCCTGGACTCCTACGGTCCAAGTGGTCTAGATAAATTTAAAGCTATATATATAACTCTCCCCCTTTTCTTATTCAACCTGATGTGCAGAGGTCTTTCTCAACAAGAGAAAGTTAAAGGTCTGTTACATCCAGCCTTTTTATCCCATCATTTGACTTTTACGGAGGAGAATTATGATGTTGGAAACTGAGAATTACTGGTTATTAAATGTGCTTTGGAGTAGTGGAGGCCTTTATTGGAAGGAGCTGCCCATTGCAATCTGGAGTATCTTTAAGCACCAAAATGGCTTTATCCCAGACAGGCTGGGTGGCATTGTTTTTCTTCAGATTATTTTTTTTAATTACCTTCCAACCTGAATTGAAGAATAAGAATGCAGATGCCTTTTATAGAATCATTGTTCTGTTCCCCTATTACACTATTTTTTAAAAGGGTCATTTTCTTTTGATGCATTTTTCCCTGATGGATAAGATTAAGGCTTGCTGTTTTTAATCTATCTGCTTTAACTGTTCCTTTTACTGTTTTGGTTGGTTTGCTGTATGCAAAGAAGAATATATTTGTTTTTGCCCAGGCTTGTTTGGAATTTCTGCAGACTTATTATAATTTGCCTGTTGCTGGTTATGGAGATATTAAGGAAACTTTGGAGCTGATTTCTAGAACCTTTTGGTTACCTGTTTTATCTGAAGATCTGCATACTTTTGTGTTGTCTTGTAACACCATTAGCAGGATAAAATACTTAACTTTGGATCCTCTACATCCTCTACCAATTTCTTATAGTTATTGGTCCTGTGTCTCAATGGACTTTATTGTGCACCTCTCCTTGTCTGATGACTTTGACACCATTCTGGTAATGGTTGTTCGTTTGACAAAGATGATTACTACTATGGATTCAACCTTTGCAAGTGTAACAAATGCTTTGTTTCTTAAGGACATATATTGACTACATGGTTTACCATGGAATGCTTTGTCTGACAGAGGTTCCCAGTTTACCTTCAGATTCTGGAAACATTTCTGTTCCAGTTTAAGACTGACCAGACAGAGCAAACCAACCAGACTTTGGAACAATATTTAGTATGGTTCTCCTCATATCTTCAAGACAAATGGGCCTGCTTGCTTACCACAGCAGACTTTGTATATAACAATGATCTCCATCAGTCCATAAAGATGCCACTATTTTTTGCTAATTATGCCTTCCATTCTGCAGTTCTTTTCTGAATCTTCTTTCCTTTTCACCTGTTTCAGATTTGAATCAAAGCTTGTCTTTTCTGGCCAAGAATTCTATGTTGATTCATGACACCTTGTTCCACGCTTAAAGGGACATTCAACACTGCCCACAACAATAACCTATGTTTCTAAACTAAGTATAAAGAGCAAGCTTCAACGTTCTCCCTTTCTCTTACTTACTGCCTTCACTGTTCAATCCTCATTGATAACTTCAAAATGTGTCTCCTAATATGGCTGCTTAACTCCCCCCACTGTGACGTACAGCTCGTCTTCTTCAAACTAGCCGGCACTTCTATCTCATTTCTCCTACTTCAATCCCAGCACGTTCACGGGCATTAGCGCATGCGCGATACAATAGGAACATTAAAAGCGGAACCATAATAACCCAAGTTGTTTCCGTTCCGGCAAACTAATTTGTTGATGCGGATAGTGTTATTACCTAACACAACGTAATAGAGTGCTGTAAGTAATATCAGCGTAATGGAAACAACTTCGATTATTTTGGTTCCGCTTTTAGTGTTCCTAGTATATTGCGCATGCGCTAACGGCCGTGAACGCGCTTGGATTTCAGTCCGGGGAATGGGCTCTCATTGGCTGCTAGTTTGAGAAAGAAGGCGAAGACGTCACGGTGGGGGCAGTTAGGAAGACATATTAGGACACCAATTTGGAAGATAACAATGACGATTCAACAGTGAAGGCGGTAAGTAAGAGAAAGGGGGCACCTTGCAGCTTGATCGTTTTATTTAGTTTTGAAACATAGATTAATGTTGTGGGCAGTGTTGAATGTCCCTTTAACAACAGCAGAAGATTTTTGCACATAGATTATGTTCTCCTGTTTCGCTTATGCATGTGGAGACTTTGTGTTGTTATCTACTCTCAATATGAAGCTGTCCTTTCCCTCTAGGAAATTGGGCCCTCATTTTGTGGGTCCTTTTCGGAATGTCAAGATTGATAATCCTGTGGTTGTGAAACTTGAGCTCCCTGCTACTGATAGAATGCATCCAGTTTTCCATGTGTCTCAGGTCAAGAAGTTCAGTGATAGCGAAGACAACATCACTCTAGCACAACCTATACTTTCAATGGAAATGACGACCACACTAAATATTGCTCATAATACAAGCTGAAAGATATAGACTGTGCTCTAGCGCAAGCCAAAACTGCACTAGAATATTTTGCCCAACTTGCGATCTGAAGTTAAGTGTAAGGGTTAAAAAAAAATCACGAAACATTTCAAAAACATATTAAAATAAACTATTACACTCAGATAAACACTGTTTAAATAAAAAATATAATTTATATATTAATAAAATTGTTTTGAAAGATTTAAGAGTTAAAATGGATATGATACTGTATATAGCAAGGTTTTTGACTGATGTTTGATTCTTTTTAAATACATTTATATATATATATATATATATATATATATATATATATATATACAGGTATATATCTGTATATACAATATACACTCACCGGCCAATCACATGGCATCAACTCAATGCATTTAGGCATCTAGACGTGGTGAAAACGACTTGCTGAAGTTCAAATCAAGCATCAGAATGGGGAAGAAAGGGGATTAAAGTGACTTTGACGTAGTGGACGAGTTCCGTGAAACGTGTAAGGCCACGCCCACCTTACGTCATTTGTGATTAACACGCTGAAGCGGAGTTCTGTGTTATCTGCAGGTACTCACAGCGTTTGTAATAGCTACTAATAGAGCGGTACTTTTGTAAAACAATAGTGGACTCTAACCACCGATAGACGGACAGGATTGACCGTGTACTCCACTGGGGACACTGACAAGAACCGGAGCTACAAGTCTTTGGACTACGATTGGTGACAATACCTGGATACAAGTGGGGACACTTTGACATTCATCTGCTAAACCTTACCTCATTAGATTGAGGTTTTATTTGTGAGTAGGGAGCACTTTTAAGCTATTTGTTTTTATGTGTCTGCCTTTATTAAATTGATCTGCACCATGAGAGGTGTTTCTTTGCTCTTGTTTTTTTAGATCTCACAGCTGTACCTTATTACTCAATCTGAACCTTGACTTGTTTTGGACGAGCAGCATTGAACATTGCTCTCTAATCTTGTTCAAGTTCTAACAACAGAAGGATAAGACTTTTTTGCATATATATTTATACTGCTTGTATTTTGAATAGTATTTTGATTTATCTTATCACATATTCATTTTATCATATTCATTTTATCATATTTATTTTATCATATTCATTTTATCATATTCATTTCATCACATGGTTTAGTCCTTCTTAGCAGTTCTAAGAAATAATTAACGATTACACTGCTGTGAATTATTCATTATATTATTATTCATTATATTACTATCTGCAATATATCTGTGGAATTTTTGTTGTGAGTGTGTGCAACTCAGTTTACAGTGGTGAAATTTAATTTAATCATTAAGAGGAGAAGCCACAGTGATTATAAGATTTGTGTAATCTTCCAGACAACAGAATAATATCTATCTTAATGATATAGTGCTTGCAAAAACTCTATTGATGAACATGCTAGTTAATCAATAGAAGATTGGAAGATTACACAAATCTTATAATCACTGTGGTTTCTCCTCTTAATAATTAAATAAATAATATGTATGCGTTACATTTATATTTATGTCAATTATGCCCTCTGTGGGTGTGTTACTTTCCTGGTTGCCCATTGGATGTCATTAGGCATAAGTTTGCAGCTGTGAGAATGTTTGTATAGTCTGATGAAACCGTGCTGTGACACAGAGAAACGCGTTGCTATTGTTTTAACCTTTAAAATAAATTTTATTAATCAACATCTCACTGCTGCTTATTCTTCTGGTTGTGACCTTTTGTCATTTGAGCCTCAATGAGAGTTGACCATCATCACTGACCACTGTTTGACATTCCCTGTGGCAACAAGAAACATCTCTGGACTCCCTCTGGGTGGGACAAGGATACCTCCGATTTCCAGCGTACCTGGGTGTCTGCCGGACGACTTTTGGTTCCGGCTTGCTCATATTGGACAACTGTGCTTCCCATCACGTGAGTAGGATTTCACTTGTACCTATATCATTTGGTTACCTGCCTGATTTGCACTATGTGGCGCACTCTATCTTCTGCATTTTAGATGTAGCTTTCTTGTGTCGTGGCGTGACACATTAGAGGAGCTGCCTGAAACAGTGGAACCTTCTGCCATAGGATAATACATTATATCACCATTTTATTATATTTTGTTTATCTGAGCATGTCCAATTTGATTAGTCTGTTGCTTTAATTTATTTTATTGGAGTCCATTATTGGATTTGTGATTAATTTGCTGTATACCTGTTAAGGTAGATTATATTACCATCTTTATACATATGCTTAGATATATATACATTTTCATCGAATCTATCTAGTCTTATCTATTGGCGCCTCTTATAGATACTAGTTTGGCTTATAGTATTAGTTACTTTTGCCTACTGTGTATCTTTTTATCCTTGTTACTACCTGAGTATTGTTGCTGACCATGTCCATCCCTTTATGACTATAGTTTACCCATCTTCTGATGGCTATTTCCAGCAGGATAAGGCACCATGTTACAATGCTCAATTAATCTCAAACTGGTTTATTGGACATGACAATGAGTTCACTGTACTCCACATTCAACAGATCTCAATCCAATAGATCACCTTTGGAATGTGGTGGAACGGGAGAATTGCATCATGGATGTGCAGCCGACAAATCTGCAGCAACTGTGTGATGCTATCATGTCAATATGGACCGAAATCTCTGAGGAATGTTTCCAACACCTTGTTGAAACTATGCCCCAAATAATTAAGGCAGTTCTGAAAGCAAAAGGGGGTCCAACCCAGGACTTGCAAGGTGTACCTAATAAAGTGGCCAGTGAGTGTATATCTATATAACTATAGCTGTATATATTCATATAGATATATAGAAATACGTGTTTAAATAGAAAAAGAACATTTTCTTCTATGTCAAGAATATAGGAATTTCATGTATTCCTAAAGTACTTTTGGCTTTAGTTGGTTTAGCGCAGTGTCTGGTTAGCACGTAATAAGAATTTTTTTCAGCACGCTCCATAGAACTCTATAAGGAGAAAGAGTTAGCACAGTCGCTATATCCAAAAATCTGAAGTTAGCGCAGTCTTTCACACGTGTGCTAACTTCTTATTTTCGACTTGTAATATGCACGTTAATCCAGTTAGCACTCAAGCGGGGGAAAAAAATGATTGCACTACTTGTAATCTGGCCCATAATTGGCATTAGCATTGCATAAAAAGATTAATTAAAGGAAATAATTATCACTAACATAAAAACAATATTCATGTAAACAGCTTTTCCAAAAAGGTTTCTGCAACTCAGTGGCCAACAAAAATATGTTGGTGATAAAATTGGCATTAAGAGAATAGAGACACCTGTTATAGGGAATACTTCCTTTCACATGAATTTCAGAAGAAATCTCAATAGGAGTCAAGCCCACTGGGCAATGTTGTTTGCTGAACATTGGAGGTTCTTTTTTCTCTCAGTATTCAAATGTGATATTCAAATTTTACATTCAATATTTGAATGTTAACATTTGCTTTATATAAACGTTTGAATGGAAGAATGTTCAAGGGGAATATTCCTTGTAAAAATGTATATAATTCCCTACCCATCCCTAGTGCAGTTCTGTAAAACAAGTTTTCATGTAAATAAATAATCTTTAGGACCTGTTTATAGTGTGAAGTATAATGTTGTAGCTGAACAGAGTAAGTTTTTAGTACTTCATGATCTTATTGGAAAAAAAGGTGAAAATATGGTACTTTTTATGTTATTTCCTCTGTGCACTACACACCTGTACTCTTTCCCCTTTTATAAAGCATGTAAAATAGATCATGCTAATTAAAGATGAAGGCTAAATTTATATTTCCCTTGAGAGCAGAATGGTAGTTTAAACTGATTCTTGATTTGAATTGATAGACTAAAGTATATAGGGCACAGTTGGTGTTCAGAGTATGTAGGAGTTAGAAAAAATAGCATCAAGAATTCTTCATAGATTATTTTTTCCCCTTTAACATCTCAGCAGTGTCAAACCCATTTACATTTTCCACCTTTTATTTTTAGTTGATTACCAATGAAACTGCTATTAGATTAGTGGCAACTTGAGGACAATCTTTGTTCAAACAGAAGGGCAAGTAAACTTTATAGTATTAAATGTCTCCCACAGCAGTCTGAGTGGCTATTAAAACAGCACTTGCTAGGAACATAAAATAATCATTAGTGGCCTAGGAATTCACTTGCACTAAATAGTTATGTTGAGTCAGGCTTGGAGACCAGCTGAACTTTTTAACACTATATTCACTCTACCGGGCATAATGTGTACTAAGCTGGAGCTTATTTACTTAATAATAAAAAATATATATCTGCAACTCTACTTTCAATAAAAAAACAACATATACAGCATATACACATACAAATGCACTCATATAAATACACAGTTTTTTTATTTTCTAAAAATAAATTAGATTTGTATTACAGTGTTTTTGATACTAGTTTCACAGATATGAATCCTATGGGAACATAGAGAGTTGACCTAAATCTAATCCAAACATGCTCATTGAGATTGTTAGCATTTGTCTGATAGATGTGCCATATATATATATATATATATATATATACAGTATATATATATTTATATATATATATATATATATATATATATATATATATATATATATATTAAGAGAAAGAGAGAGAGAGAGAGAGAGAGAGAGAGAACGATAGATAGATAGATAGATAGATAGATAGATAGATAGATAAATAGATAGATAGTAAGATGGATGGATAAAAGATAAAAAAATATCTGCAGTTTTATTTTATGTGCATTTTGCTATAACACGTTTTCATTTTGGTCAAGTATTGTCGTTCTTACAGAAAACGAAACAACAAATAACTGCAACCCATACTTAAAAAAAGCACATTTGTTAAACCCTCTAAACTCTCCAAATCATCATAGCTACCAGAAATGGAGGCAGAGGGAAACTCAGAACCAGAATGCCTCGCACTCAGGATGAAGACCTGTTCCAGTAGCAAAAGCAGATCTGAAAGCCTTAGGCATCTATTTATCAAGCCGTCAACTTACTTGCATTCGACGGTACCAATACGCTCGCCTAAGATCACCTAACATCGCTGCCGCAGACCTGAATACGTTCTCCAAAATTATAAAAAAAGCTGTCAAAATGATGCGATGAGCAGCAGACTGTTGTTAACTAACAGTCATCAATCTCGCTGCTCTTCGGCTTTTTCCCAGCTTTATTGGTACCCTGTCACTAAACACCCACACTATACTATACTGTTTACCCCCTATACCGCCGCTCCCGGAGCCCACCACAACTCTAATAAATGTATTAACCCCTAAACCACTGCTCACGGACCCCGCCGCAAATAAATAGAGTGTTTAAGCCCTAAACCGCGGCTCCCGGAGCCCACCGCCACCTACATTATACTTATTAACCCCTAATCTGCCACCCCCTACACCGCTGCCACCTACATACATTTATTAACCCCTAATCTGCCGCCCCCAACGTTGCCGCCACAATATTAAATGTATTAATCCCTAAACCTAAGTCTAACACTAACACCCCCTAACTTAAATATAATTTAAATAAATCTAAATAAATATTCCTATCATTAAATAAATTATTCCTATTTAAAACTAAATACTTACCTGTAAAATAAACCCTAAGCTAGCTACAATATAACTAATAGTTACATTGTAGCTATCTTAGGGTTTATTTTTATTTTACAGGCAACTTTGTATTTATTTTTACTAGGTACAATAGTTACTAAATAGTTATTAACTATTTAATAGCATCAAAGAAAGAGAATAGAGGCACCGGGTAGTTGCACAAACAAAATGTCCTTTATTAAGGAAATAAAACAGGAAACACTTTGGATAAAGCTTAAATCCTTGGGGCAATGGTGTAGTGGTAGTTCCCCACGTACCCTAGTGCTGACATGTTTCGGCAAATGCCGTAACATGTCAGCACTAGGGTACGTGGGGAACTACCACTACACCATTGCCCCAAGGATTTAAGCTTTATCCAAAGTGTTTCCTGTTTTATTTCCTTAATAAAGGACATTTTGTTTGTGCAACTACCCGGTGCCTCTATTCTCTTTCTTTGATGCTATACCCTGATGGATATGTTCAAAGGCACGGGTACTTGCACCTTCTGAGCAGCATTGAATCACCCCTGCAAAGACACAGTACGACGCTGTAACAACGGTCCTCCCTGGTTGAGGACTCATCGCACCTGCGGATTCTTCCGCTCCCATTTGTGACGTCACATAGTTCCGGATCGACCCTGCACACACGCTTAGACGCTGTAGGGACCCACGCCGCGGCTCGACCTCCAGGCCATCACTGTTGATACACAGAATACGGAGAGAGGGGATTTGGAGCCCAGAAGGTTTTGGTGGGTCCCCAGAATCAGCGCCACATCGGAATACAGGTCGTATGCATGTATAACGGAACTTTTGGGGGCCATTGTGATGTTTTGAAAATTGAAGCAGGTGTTATACATAAAAGGGGTGTTTGGAGTTAGCAACGCAACAATACAACCACAGGTGCTGCCTTTCTCTTCTATCGTAATTAACTATTTAATAACTACCTAGTTAAAATAAAGACAAATTTACGTGTAAAATAAAACCTAACCTAAGATACAATTACACCTAACACTACACTATAATTAAATTAATTCCCTAAATTAAATACAATTAATTACAATTAAATAAAATTATCTAAAGTACAACCCCCCCCCACTAAATTACAGAAAATAATAAAGAAATTACAAGATTTTTAAACTAATTACACCTAATCTAATCCCCCTAAAAAAATAAAAAAGCCCCCACAAAATAAAAAAGCCCTACCCTACACTAAATTACAAATAGCCCTTAAAATGGCCTTTTGCGGGGCATTGCCCCAAAGTAATTACAAGCCCCCCAACATTAAAACCCACACAACCAACCCTACTCTAAAACCCACCCAATCCCCCCTTAAAAAAACCTAACACTAACCCCTTGAAGATCACCCTACCATGAGAAGTCTTCTCCCAACTGGGCCAAAGTCCTCAGCGAAGCCGGCAGAAGTGGTCCTCCAGAAGGGCAGAAGTGGTCCTCCAAACGGGCAGAAGTCTTCATCCAGACGGCATCTTCTATCTTCATCCATCCGGCGCGGAGCGGCTCCATCTTCAAGACATCCGTTGCAGAGCATCCTCTTCTGACGACGTCTTCTTCAACAATGACGGTTCTTTTAAGTGACGTCATCCAAGATGGCGTCCCTTCAATTCCGATTGGCTGATAGAATTCTATCAGCCAATCAGAATTAAGATAGGAAAAATCCTATTGGCTGATGCAATCAGCCAATAGGATTGAAGTTCAATCCTATTGGCTGATCCATAATTTATTTAATGGTGATAGGAATATTTATTTAGATATATTTAAATTATATTTAAATTAGGGGGTGTAAGGGTTAGACTTAGGTTTAGAGGTTAATAAATTTAATATAGTGGCGGTGACGTTGGGGGTGGCAGATTATTGGTTAATAAATGTAGTCAGGTGGTGGTGGTGTAGGGGGGGCAGATTAGGGGTTAATAAGTATAATGTAGGTGGCGGCGGTGGCGGTGCAGCAGATTAGGGGTTAATAAGTATAATGTAGGTGGCTGCGGTGTAGGGGGGGGCAGATTAGGGATTAATAACTGTAATGTAGGTGGCGGCGGTGTAGGGGTGGAAGATTAGGGGTTAATAAGTATAATGTAGGTGGCTGCGGTGTAGGGGGGGCAGATTAGGGGTTAATAAGTATAAAGTAGGTGGCGGCAGTGTTGGGGGGCAGATTAGGGTTGTTTAGACAGGGTGTTAGGTGTAAACGTTCCCATAGGAATCAATAGGATATCGGGCAGCAGCGAACATAAGCTTTCGCTGCTTTCAGACTCCCATTGATTCCTATGGCATCTGCCACCTCCAGGGTGGCGGATTGAAAACCAGGTACGCTGGGCCGGAATAGTGGCAAGCGTACCTGGTAGAAAATTGATAACTAGCAAAAGTAGTCAGATTGTGCCGAATTTGAGTCCGGCGGATCGTATGTTACAAAATTCTACTTTTGCCTGTCTGTAGGGTTTGATAACTAAGGGGAATCAGGCTCGCCACAAATACGCTGCGGAATTCCAGCATATTTGCGGTTGACAGCTTGATAAATAGATGCATTTGTGTCAAAACATGACATCGCTGCCAATTTTAGAGACTTTGGGAAAAAAATGGACTCTATGCACACTGCAGTAACTTCAAGCCTTACAGAAATAAGATCTGATATCGCTGACTTAGGCGACAGGCTCTATCAGCTAGATGAACACAGAGATTCTGTCACAGAGGAAGTATCTACGATTTCCTAGAACATGAATTTACAGCAACAAGCCCTCACAGATATACAAGACAAAGTTGATGACCTGGAGAACAGGTCTCGAAGAAACAATATCAGACTTAAAGGAATCCAAGAAAAAGTTACTAACCCGGATCTTCATGCATACCTACAACCACTGTTCAAAAGGATTACAGATGAAGCAGAAGACTCCGAATTTAATATTGAAAGGGCTCACAGAGCCCTAAGAGCCAGACCCAAAGGTGACGCACCCCCTAGAGATGTGATAATTATATTCTCTTTTTTCCAAGAAAAAGAAAAAATCCTCCAGGCCTCAAGAAATAAACCTAAATTCAAATTCCAAGGCACTGTGATACATTTTTTTGAGGATCTCAGCCTTAGAACGCTGCAAAGGAGAAGCTCTTTACGCCCCCTGACCACTCTGTTAAGAAAGCATCAAATAAAATACAAATGGGGATTTCCCTTTGCTCTACACATCCTTAAAGATAATACAGCCATCACAATACAGGAACAAGAAGACATATCTACAATATGTAAGACATTGGGACTTGACCCACCACACATTCCTGACGAAGATCCACCTTCATCAAAATTAAGCACTCCAAGCCAACCCAAATGGACAAGAGTGAATCGTAAAAGACCCAAGAAATAGCCAGCCTCTGGGGACAGAGCATTCCCATCTTTGTTTTAGATGAATCCTAAACAATCATCCTTACACCCCCTGACCTTCTACGGTCCTCCGGATCACTGGTATCCTTATTCTTAAAATTACTCCTAGGATGTCTTTGCATCATAGGTCCCTCTGCTGACCTTATAGACCTTATGCCTTTTTTTTTAGTTCATAAGTGTCAAGATTCCTTTAGGTCAACCTATGAATCAACAGAGATGGTAACAGGTCTGTGGAATAGAACTATGTTGAAACATGTGCGAACTATAATTTTGTAGCTGTCAATAATCTCAAGAGATCAATCTGTAAAATCTGTGAGATTATTAGTAGCAATTCTTTTACTTAAGAGGGAGATGACACACTTATAGGAAAGTGTAATACATTCTCTCTCATTAAGGTGTTATGGAAAATTTTTTGATATATATCATTAAAGATGCAAGCAGCAAAACAAAATAGTGGACAAAAATTTAGAGAGAAAATATACTCCAGAGCAGCAATAAAGGGGTTAAAGATAATGCAGAGATTCACAATCCACTCCTTGCAAGTAATGATATAGTATGAGGTTAAATGGAAGCTTCATAAAAGTCCTTAGATGCAACATAGAGATTACAATATATATCTTCCTAAAGTTCTGCTAGATAATGGTGTTAGCGTTTTAGATGGTAAGCCATATAAGCAGTATAGTATCAAAGGAAATGACTCCTTTATTATTAACATGTAAGTAACAGGACATGCAGGAGAGAGAGTAAACCTTTATCTCAGTCAAGTCCCAAATAAGTTTAAACCTTATATTGCCGAATAAATCTTTTCATAGAATACTCCCCTCTGAATCTATATTGTTCAATTAGCAAGACAACATACATTGAGCTGGATACACTCTGTACACAAGGTACCTGAGAATTCCAAGAGTGAGCGTGGTACAGAGGGAGACGCTGGGGAATGAACAGCTGAGTAGCGGCTGTGAGAAGCTGACAGTGCGGCACTTCCGGTTTGGTGAGACTCCGACAGCAGGGATGGAGGAGGAAGGAATACATCAGTTCACAGCTGTTAGTACCTCTGATGGTAAGCTGAGCCGCTGCTGGTTCCTAAGGCGGAAGTACTCGGCTGTAAATGAGTCCTGAGTGTAAGACAAAGTTCATTAAGGAAATCAGGTTGCTGATTCCACAAAGAAAATTACCAAGCACTGATGATGAGGGGGAGGAGATTTATATACCTATGGAAAGGTAACTGGTCTGTCTTAAAGGGGAAGCACACTGATCTCATAGGAGATAATATGTGACAATAAGTTATAGGTAGCATCCTACAACCATGCTTCCACTGTTGTTTGTTAAGACCAGATGTTGCTGATTTTAATGTTTACTCACTTAATCAAATACACTGGCAACTTTTGCCTCCCATGTTTAGATGTTTTAATATCTACCCTATGCATACCCTGCCAATAGAGCTCTATACTGTTTATCTATGTGTTATTTGTTATTTCATTTTTTTTTTCTTTCTAGTTTTTAACTTCTCCAAAGATGCCGGGAAAGTACCCTGTCCAATTGATGCTCAACTTGCTCATCTCCAGCCAACTGAACACATGACCCCCTCAAGGTCAACAGCACCCACAGGTCTCACATTTGAACTGGTAATATTAACACTCTTCCTTAATCTAGTCCCATGAATCCCAAAATACACCTAATATCTCACAATGTTAAAGGGCTCAACACTAATATTAAACGCAGAACAACTATATCCCAATACCAACACCTTGGGGCCAACATCATATTCCTTCAAGAAACCCACTTCACTGAAGCATTAATACCCAAATATTGGCCCAAAAATTTTACACACCATTATCATGCTACTACTGACACCAAAAAGAGAGGTGCCTCAATCCTTATCCACTCTAGTTTAGCTTTTGTACATGAGTCTACCTTGGCAGATACAGAAGGTAGATATCTTATAGTCAAAGGCCGTATATCTGAAACAGATATCATTTTATGCAATATCTATGCCCTCAATGACAATCAACATACATTCTTCCACTCCATCTCCAACCTGCTAACTAACTGGTCCCAACACAAAATCATACTAGCATCACAATGTCCAAACAATTAGATTCCACAACCAAATCTTGACCTAAAGTAGCTAGACATAACAAACTGGTAAACAGTATTCAAGACCACCTAGCTCCACACAATTTAATTGACTCATGGTTCACACATTATGGGAAAACCTCAGACACAACATTTAACTCTTCAGCTCACAAACAATACACTAGACTTGACTACATCTACACCAGTCAAATACTACAACCACTTCTAAGATCCTCAGAAATCCATGCTTGTGTGTGGTCGGACCACTCAATCCTCCTCCTACATTTAGACGGAATACTAGACACTAAGAGATCCAGAACCTGGACATATAACCCCTATCACCCTGAAAAGAGACAAACTTATTAAATCATTATCTGACTTCTGGGAGACTAACATAGGGACCACAGTGAATCCCATCTTCTCCTGGGCCGCTCATAAAACATACATCTGAGGCTTGCTCATCAACAGTAAATCAATCCAACTTAAACAACACAGAATCCTAATAACACAACTCCATAAGGAAATTGAAACACTGGAGAATCAACACAGACTCACACACAGGCCCAGTATATTGACCACTTTTGGAGAATAAAAGACAATCCCTAGCAAACCTTCTAAACAACCAATCTCTAAAAGCCATCCAAAGACTTAATACACAATACTACATATATGCAAATAACCCTGATTGGCATTTAGCACATAAGCTAAGAGAGAATACTAGGTCATCTAAAATTCCCTCTATACTACTTCCGAATGGCACCTCCACTTCCCATCCTGCGTTCGCAGATTACTACGGGAAACTTTACGACGGTAAAAAAGACACATTCCTCAAATCTAAATTTAATCACTAAAGCATTCTTAGAGGATGCAAATCTAAAAATCTTATCGACAGAGGATAGTGATACTCTTTACGCCCCAATCACAATAGCTGAAGTTTTAACAGTCAGAAAGGATCTTAAGACGGGGAAAGCGACGGGTCCAGATGGGTTTGCCAGCAAATATTACAAGACCTTTAAAGAAATTTTAGCACCCCATCTTACTAATTTTTGTAACCACGTCTTAGAGGGTCGAACTACCCCTTCTAATTTGCTACAGGCAAGGGTTGTGGTGATTCCAAAACCAGGAAAAACCCACAAACTATGTTTAAGCTATCGCCTCATCTCACTTATAAACCAAAATTCTAACCAAGATACTGGTCAACAGACTAAAGCACATACTCCCATCACTCATCCACTCAGACCAAGTGGGTTTTATTAAGGACAGAGAAGCCCCAGACAATGTTAGATGGATGATTAGCATTATCCACTATTTGGGAAAAACTTGGATGCCTTCTCTGCTTCTGTCACTGGATATGAGAGCGGTCTTGAATCAGATGGGATTTGGGGGTGCCTTCATCAAAGCCTTAAATATGATGTACTCTACCCCCTCAGCACAAGTATGGATACAAATCTAACAGTTTCCCCATACTAAACGGGACCAGACAAGGATATCCCCTCTCCCCCCTTATTTTCGCATTGTGCATAGAACCCCTTGTGGCCAGAATTAGACTATCTCCTGATATCACAGGAGTAGGAGTAATGGATAATGAGTACAAACTAACACTATTCACTGACGACATCCTATTGACACTGACTAAACCCCTTATCTCACTACCCAACCTTTACAAGCTTTTAGACCAATTCTCCCAAATCTCAGGTTATAAAATAAACCTCAACAAATGTGAGGTCATGCCACTAGGCTTACCTCAACAGACCAAGAAAAATATAGAAATCAACTTCAACCTGAAGTGTGTCACCCACTCCCTGAAATATTTGGGGATTCACCTAACTACCCATTCCCATCAACTATATAAATACAATTATGAACCTATGTTCAAAGAAATTAGGAAAAATATAAACAAATGGAAGACATACACCTTTTCCTGGTTGGGTAGACTTTCAGCAGTGAAGATGAATGTCCTACCCTGCATACTATATCTCTTCAGAACACTCCCTATAAAAGTCCCAAAACCTGATCTAGCAAAGCTTCAGGCAGATTTAGTGGCAAGGATCCCAAACAAACTAATTACAAAATATAAAAGTTTAGGGGTGTGTGGCACGACTAGCCCAGACGATACTTTTCGGGGGAAACTCCAGGGAGGTCCTCTGGACCCATCTGGAAGCGAGATTAAGGGGATCTACATATCCAGATGACATTTTATGGGATAAACCCTTCCAAAAGACACAACAGACATATTTAACCTCACCACCTCGGAAAATACCAAATACATGTGGTCCTTATTGACCAAACAACAGAAGCTTCTACCAAAGCACTTAGTAACATATCCAGTCAGATATCTCCTCTCCATAGATATTCAACAGGGTAGCAGATTGGCTAGACAACAGAAAAGCCAAGACTTTCAATCAAATACAAGCCCAATTGGATACTTTTAAAACTTTACTGGTTCCAATACCTCCAGGTTACCTCAGCAATCCAAGCCTACAACAAAAATTCACATGGTTCTGAATACACAATTTTAGAGATCCTCTTAAGAACTAAACATAGACCTAAAAAAGCCATATCAACATTATACATAGTGATACAAGAGTCATATAATAATTCAAAATCCTCAGCAATATTTAAGTGGGAAAAAGATTTAAATATTTCAAATGACAAACAAATATTGTATGAAACCTTCAACTCAGCCTGTAAAGGACTTTTGAGTGCAGACCTAAGAGAAAACACAGTTAAAACCATCTTTAGATGGTACCTCACCCCTCTAAAAACATCCCACATATCCACCACTAACAACAGACTCTGTTACAGAGGATGCAGTGAAATAGGCTCATATAGCCATATGTGGTGGGATTGTGAAATGATCAAACAGGTGTGGATAAACTTATCTTCCCTACTCAGCAACATTCTAGAAGAACAAATACAGTTATTTCTTCCCCAAGCCTTACTACACACACCTTTGTACCAATTTAACAAATAAATAAATATTTTCATTAAAATTGCATGCACGGTTACTAGAACCTGCATAGCAAAGTACTGGAAAACTAAAGCTCCTCCATGGGAAGAGGTGATAAATAAATTAACTTCAACATACAGAATGTACGAATCAGCCTCTAAGATGCTTGATACACAAATAAAATTTGAGAGGATATGGTATTACTGGATCCTAAAAGGGAACCTAAATACATGAGACCTAAAAACATTTATGCAAGGCAACTCTTAATCGTGGAGAGGAAAATCCTGGGCATCTTCTAGAAACTTCCGGAACATTTTATTTTGTTATTCGTTTAGAGAATTATTTGCAATCATCCTGTTTCCTTATTTTTACATATTGTTTATGTTACACAAGACATTTCTTTTTTCCCACTGTATAGCTTTTCTAATATTGAGACAATAAACCTTATGCTACTGCCTTGGCTAGAGGCAGGAACTTTGATTCTCGAACTTCACTCCTTACCCACTCAGAAATCCTACAAGATTCTGGACATTTCTGTTAGTCCACCCACTGAGAAACTCTATATTGCCACTTTAGATAGCAACTACAACTAACCAATAGAAGACACAAAGAATACAGAGAAATGTAGAGATAGACAAGTGTTCTATATCTATCTATGTTCTATATCTATCTATCTATCTATCTATCTATATATATATATATGTGTATATGTTGTCTCCAATGTTGAAACTGTATAAACTTATTCTGTTTTATTAATTAAAAAGATTTAAACATAAATAAAACAATGATTTAAAACTTGTGAGAGACATGACACAATTTACAAACACATACAGGAGGAATTCCTGTAGGAACTTACAATCTAGAAGGGTAGGAGGTTGAGAAACAGGAGGTGAGGACTGCAAGATTGAGAAAGATGTTAATGCAGAGTTAGATAAGGGAAATGTTAGGTAAGTGAAATCAATTTATTATTGAGTTGGGTGGTAGGCTTCCCTGAACAGAAAAGTATTCAGGGAGCATTTAAAGGAAGAAAGATTAGGGTAAAGCCTGACAGCATGAGGGAGAGTGTTCCAGAGGGTAGGTGCTGCACAACAGAAGTCCTGCAGTCTAGCATTAGAAGAGGTGATAGTCGCGGATGCAAGGAGCAGGTCATTGTTGGATCTTAGTGGGTGGGCTGGAGTATACTTGTTTATTAGAGAGGATAGGTAGAGGGGAATGGCATTGGTGAGAGCTTTGTATGTAAGGGTGAGAATTTTGAATTTAATTCTGCTGTGAATGGGGAGCCAATGAAGGGACTTGCAGAGAGGTGCAGCAGATACAGAGCGACGGGAAAGGTGGAACAGTCTGGCAGAGGCATTTAGGATTGATTGAAGGGCAGAGAGGAGGGAAAGAGGAAGGCCAGTAAATAGGTCATTGCAGTAGTCAAGTCAGGAAATAACAAGGGAGTGAATTATTTGCTTTGTGGTGTTAGTGCTCAGAAAAGTGCGAATCTTTGAAATATTGCATTGTTAGTTGTGGCATGATGTAGAAAGCGATTGGATATGGGGGACGAGTCAAGTGTAACTCCGAGGCAGCGGACTTGGGGTGATGGGGAAAAGGTGATGCCGTCAACAGGGATAGAGAAGTCAGAAGTCAGCGTAGAGCTTGAGGGGGGATAATAAGGAGCTCATTCTTGGACATGTTAATCTTTAGGTGGTGAGAGGCCATGCAGGAAGAAATACCAGATAAGCAGTCGATGACATGAGAAATGACAGAGGGAGAGAGAGCAGGGGTGGAGAGGTAGATCTGGGTGTCATCAGCATAGAGGTGATATTTGAAGCCATAACTGTTGATAAGTTTACCCAGCAAACAGGTATAAATGGAGAAGAGTAGAGGACCCAGAACAGATCCTTGAGGTACTCCAACAGACAGAGGCATTGGAGAGGAGGAGTCACCGGCAAATGACACAGAAAAAGAAATGTGAGAAAGATAGGAGTGAATCCAGGAAAGAGCAGTGTCACAGGGGCCAAAAGAGCTAAGGGTCTGTAGGAGGAGGGGGTGGTCAACTGTGTCGAAGGCAGCTGAGAGGTCAATTAAAATGAGTATAGAGTAGTGGCCAATATTTTTAGCAGACAGAAGATTGTTAGTAACCTTGGTAAGGGCAGTCTCGGTTGAGTGTTTGGGGTGGAATCCAGATTGCAGTGGGTCAAGCAAAGAGTTGGTGGACAGGAAGTGGGTTAGGCGATTGTAAACTAGTTTTTCAAGGAGTTTTGATGTTAGTGGAAGCAGAGATATGGGGCGGTAGCTTTCAGGAGAATTAGGGTCGAGGGAGGGTTTTTTGAGTATGAGAGTGACTTTTGCGTGTTTGAAAGAAGATAGAAATAAGACGGTAGAGAGAGATAGGTTGAAGTTGTGAGTAAGAGCAGGAGTGAGGGTGGAAGACAGGGAGGGTATTAGATGGGAAAGGATAGAGTCGAGCGGGCAGGTAGTGAGGCGTGAGGAAGATAGTAATGAAGAAATTTAATTCTCAGTGGCTGGATGGAAGATGCAGAGGGTGGCAGAGGGAGTAACTGGGCCTGTTGTTGGAATATTCTAGGTTGGTATTCGGATGTTGCTTTGGATAGTATGGGTTTTGTTTAAAAAGTAGTGTGCCAGGTCTTGAGCACTAAAGACAAACAGGGGTTGGAGCAGGTGGGTAGAGGATAGAGTTAAATGTGGACAAGAGTTGTTTAGGGTTTGAGGAAAGAGTAGATATGAGAGAAGTAGGTTTGCTTGGCTAAGTGAAGGGCAGAAGTGTATGAACGAAGAATAAACTTATAGTGTATGAAATCAAGTTCAGAGTGAGTTTTCCTCCAGACACGCTCAACAGTATGGGGGCATTTTTGCAAATAGCGTGTTTGCTGAGAGTACCAGGGCTGTAACTGATGGCATAATGTTTTGCGCAATTGGGGAGGGGCAAGTGAGTCTAGTGCAGAGGAGAGAGTTTTGGTATAGTGGGCTGTAGCGAGATCAGGGCAGGTTATAGTGGAAGTGTGAGGAAGGAGATCTTGAATGATTTTTGAAAATTGGAGCGGATCCACAGCATATATATTTCTACAGGTGCTGCAGCAGGATGGAGAAGTGGGTTTAGCTGTTGCATTAATATTATAGGTGACCAGGTGATGGTCTGAAAAGGGAAAAGGGGGACATGTGAGGTCAGGTATAGAACAGAGGAAGGAAAATACCAGGTCGATGGAGTGTCCATCACGGTGAGTAGGGAATAGGGTGGATTGTGCGAGACTGAAGGATAATGTAAGTGAAATAGGTTTAGAGGCAGCAGGGGCAAATGGGTTGTTCAATGGGAATGTTGAAGTCCCCAAGAATTAGGGTTGGTATATTTGCAGAGAGGAAGTGAGGAAGTCAGATGGCAACGTTTTCAAGGAATTGGGAGGTTGGTCCAGGAGGGCGATAGATGACTGCCACTTTGAGGGAGAGGGGGGAGAACAGGGGAATACAGTGGATTTCAAAGGCGGAGAGGAGAGAGATGGGATTGGAGGTAGGTACTGATAAGTGCAGGAGGGGGAGAGCAGGATCCCAACACCGCTGCCACGTTTCTCACCTGGCCTAGGGGTATGGCTAAAGTGAAGACCACCATGTATGAGAGCAGCAATGGAAATGGTGTCAGAAGGAGATAGCCAGGTTTCAGTAATTGCTAAAAGGGTGAAAGCATTTAATATAAACAGGTCATGAATGGTTGTAAGTTTGTTGCAGACAGGTTTCCAGCAAGCGGATGGTGAACTTTTGTAATGTGATTAGAATTTGTGTGCGAGAAGTCAAAATAGCAATTTCAGATAATATAGCTTCTAGGTGTGAGAAAAATTGCATGTTCATATTGTTTCCTGCACTCTTGGCCAGAGTTGCATATAGAAAATATATCATGAACATCTCATTGTAAAAAGAAAAGTATTTTAATTCAAAATTTCTTCAATTCACCAGAGTAAGTGCTCTGTGATCTAAAACTACTCTTTTTACTACCATCCGCATGGTGAAACAACGACAGTCAATCAGTTTCCTCATTGCTTAGTTCACACTTTGCTCTACTGTGATCTCATAGGATTTCACTAAAATCTTGTGAGATTTCATAGTAAACTGTGAACTTCCTTGCAAGTCATGGGACTAGCATCCTTATTGGATGCTTGAAGTTCCTTTATTGTGGCTACGGAGGACATTTTGAGGTAAAATATCTTCCTTTTTTACATAGACATGTTTATGTGATATTTTTTTCAGCTTTTTACAGACACTCTGCATCACTTTGTTTCGAGTGATTCAACTTTTGATTGTCATGTGTTACCCAATTAATCTTACATCCAACTTCATATAAAGACTGCCAACAATAAATATATTATTTGCCTTCCCAGTCATCATGACATAGCTTTGATCTTAATAAAGTTCCCTTTGGTGTTTTAATAGAATCTAGTCACCTGTGATTAATCTATTTACATATGTTATTATTTATATATATATATATATATATATATATATATATATATATATATATATATATATATATACTATATATATATATATATATATATATATATGTATATATTCATACACTATATATTGTTCAAAATCTCCAGATACAAAGGCATAAAAGTAAACAATATGTGCTTTTTAAAAATTATATAATTATATCAGCTATTTATTGCCCAGTGATTCTGCAATAAATCTAATTTTATAAAACTAGGGCAAAGGCAGAAGGAAGGGTGAGACAATGAATGGAGGGATGGTAAAAGTGAAAAGTTGGAAAGGGAAAGAGAAAAATGCATTGCAAGACAACAGAAAGCTATTGTAATGATATTTAATATTTATAGTCACTATAAGGATTACTTAAAAGGACAGTCTAGTCAAAATTAAACTTTCATGATTCAGATAGGGCATGCAATTTTAAACAACTTTCCAATTTACTTTTATCATTAAATTTGCCTTAAACTTTTTAAACGCTAAACCTAGGTAGGCTCAAACTGATTTTTAAACCGTTGAAAACCACCTCTTAGCTCAGAGCATTTTGAAAGTTTTTTACAGTTAGACAGTACTAGTTCATGTGTGTCATATAGATAACATTGTGCTCAGTCTCGTGGAGTTATTTAGGAGTCTGCACTGATTGGCTAAGATGCAAGTCTGTCAAAAGCACTGAGATAAAGGGGCATTCTGCAGAGGCTTAGATACAAGGTAATCACAGAGGTAAAACATATATTAATATAACTGTGTTGGTTATGCAAAACTGGGGAATGGGTAATAAAGGCATTAACTATCTTTTTAAACAATAAAAATTCTGGTGTAGACTGTCCCTTTAAAGGGACACATATTAGGCTCTGTATGATGATGTCTGTCCAGGAAGGGACCCTAAGGTTGCAAAGTTAGTCAGCGGGCTAAGACAAAGAGAAAATTAGAATATAAAAGAGTGGTTAATTTCAAGCCAAAGTCAGATTCTAGCAGGCAGTTAGGTATCAGAATCAAATTCCAGAAGCAGGGTCAAAATTTAGGCAGAAGTCGGTAAACATAAAGACAATATACAATAGCGAGTTCAAAAGTATTTTCAATACATGGGGCTAATAGAAGATGCAAGTGACTTTATATAGCGCTACCCACAGGAAAATTAGCGTGCCAAGCCGACGGGGTTAAAGGGAGCCACACAGGAAGGAACACATCCGATAGGGAATTAGCCCGCCCCAGAGTGGATATTTCAAACCGTGTCATCACAGTATAATAACGTGCATAAAAAAATCTGGATTACTAGGAGATGCTGTGACACCATAAAACACTTAGAGCCACTTCAGTATACATTTGATATATTATTGTGCTTGCTTTTGCTTTAAAATATTGCTTTTGTGAACAAAATTGTGCTTGTCCCACATACCCAAAGGGGCCAAAAAGCTAATTCTGCAACCTAGATTTTCTTTAAAATGCTGCCTGTTGCAAAACAAACCACAATTAAAGGGACAAAAAATGCAAAAACAAAATGCTCTAATATATTACCAGGAATAGTACACAACCTTGCCATATAATCCTATCTAAGCATCTCTCTAGCAGTGAAATATTCTCTTACAGCCAGTCCAACCCGACTAACGTGAGAGCCCTTAACCCATTTTAATCTGAACTGAAAGGGAAACCAGATGAAAAAATAATGTCGTTCTCTCTATTCTATTGTAAAAGCCAATTCAATTCTTTGTCAAGCTATGGTTCAGAAGAAACATTAAATTCCACAGATGTTGCAATTAATTATATTCAAATGCAATAACAATATGCCTGACTGAGCATTTAATTAGAAGGATTTTAAGACCCATCAAGGGTAAGCATATTTTAAATCCTGAACACTGCCACTTGTAATATATTTCTAAAACTGTTTATCCTAAGATAACTACTCTAGATTTTTATTATCAATAAATTAGCTTCTTATTTATTTTATGTTTTGACATACTTGAAAATGAGTGACACTACACATTGTGATAGTAAATTTCTTTCACATACAAGTCTCAATAACTGAATACATCAAAATAAATTAATAAGCATAATGAAAAATGGTGGACTTGTGATTCTAAGCAATTTAAACACTTCAATGTTACATCTCTCTACACAAAAAGTTAGCCAGTGGGTCCAAATAAAAGCTGTTAAAAAAATTAAAGGGACATATTTATGCATAGCACAAGTAGCCATTGTTTACAACAGGAATGTTTTGCTGAAGGGGTTGTTGTTAAAAATCTGTCTATCTATATGGCATCTATCTATCTATCATCTATCTATCTATCTATCTATCTATCTATCTATCATCTATCTATCTATCTATCTATCTATCTATATATCATCTATCTATCTATCTATCTATCATCTATCTATCTATGCCGGTGCTCACTGATTATTAGTTGATATATTGTGCTCAGTAACTTTGAGAAAAGCAAAGGGACAAAGTTATTTACAATGCCCCCTCTTGTGAAAACGAAAGTATTTACATGATGATTACAAATATGACCTGTTATGAGATGGTAGAGGTGGTGGTACTCAGTACCGGTGAGTACCCCCACAGAAAAAGCCCTGTATCTATCTATCTAATTTATCTATCTATCTAATGTGTCATCTATATATCTATCTATCTATCTATCAATTATCTATCTATTTATCTTTCTATCTAATAATCTTGGTGCAAAATGACCTACTTATAAACAGTAAGCCCCTGGAAAGTAAACAACTTATGTTCTTTTCCACTGACATGAATACTTTAGTAGTATATTTAAAACTCTGAGATGCATGGTAAGAATGTAAAAACTCAATGTATCTATCTATCTATGTAGTGTAATGTACAAGGCGCCTGAAAAGGCTGAGGTTACTGAAGAGGTTTGTGTCCATGAACTGGATATAGTGGTCCTTGGGACTAATGAGATGTAGTAAAAAATGGATTTAATACAATACAAGTGCACAATAAATGCAATCAACAATGCAGTTAAAACAATTAAAACAATTCAGTGAAAAATCAAATCAGCATGATGAGAAGAGTAGTCAATGATGGATCCATAATGTCTAATATTGAAATTGGTAAACATAAGTAGATGTATACAATGATATTAAGTGTATGCAATAATAAATAAATAAAATGATGAATAAAATATGCAATGATAAATAAATGAGTGGCTAATATTAAAAGTGTCCAAATAAAGATCCAATATTAGTGTCCGAATGAGAGGATGGTGTCCAAGTAGGTTGTAATAAATGTGTCCAAAATGTGTCCAAATGTCAAAACAGTCAATCAATCAATCCAAACAGCAATATTAATGTGGAAAAAATATAAGTGAAAAAATAAGTGAAAAAATGTGTAATGAAAAAGAAAAAAGAAAAAGGAGAATGAAAAATGAAAAAGTGAAAAAATTCAATGAAAAAATTCCATGAAAAATTCCAAACAATGAAAATCTGTGTGTTAGCACAAATAAATGTGCAGTGCTCCTCCAATAGGATCCTAGTAGTGCTGTGTGTCCTCCTATATGGTTCTGAGTGTCCTATAAAAAATTTAAAAATCATGGTATAGATCGTACATAAAGGCCTCTATTTATTAAGCTGGAATTCCGCAGCGTATTTGTGGCGAGCCTGATTCGCCGTAGTTATCAAACCCTACAGACCAGGCAAAAGTAGAATATAGTGATGTAACATACGATCCGCCGGACTCAGTCTGACACAGATCAATCGTTACGTCACTACAGATGTTCCGAACGCAAGTTCGGCACAATCTGACTACTTTTGCTAGCTATCAAAAAACTAGCAGGTACGCTCGCCACTATTCCGGCCCAGCGTACCTGGCTTTCAATCCGCCACCCTGGAGGCGGCAGATGCCATAGGAATCAATGGAAGTCTGAGAGCAGCGAAAGCTCATGTTCACTGCTGCCCGATATCCCATTGATTCCTATGTGAACGTGTACACCTAACACCCTAACATGTACCCCAAGTCTAAAAACCCCTAATCTGCCCCCCCTACACAGCTGCCACCTACTTTATACTTATTAACCCCTAATCTGCCCCCCTACACCGCCGCCACCTACATTATACTTATTAACCCCTAATCTGCACCCCCCTACACCACCGCCACCTACATTATACTTATTAACCCCTAAACCGCCGCTCCCGGAGCCCGCCACCACCTACATTATATTTATTAACCCCTAATCTAACCCCCCTACACCGCCGCAACTTACATTAAATTTATTAACCCCTAAATCTAAGTCTAACCTTAACCCCCCTAACTTAAATATAATTTAAATAAATATAAATAAATATTCCTATCATTAAATAAATTATTCCGATTTAAAACTAAATACTTACCTATAAAATAAACCATAAGATAGCTACAATATAACTAATAGTTACAGGTAGCCCTCAGTTTACGCCGGGGTTAGGTTCCAGAAGGAATGGTTGTAAATCGAAACCGTTGTAAATTGAAACCCAGTTTATAATGTAAGTCAATGGGAAGTGAGGGAGATAGGTTCCAGGCCCCTCTCAAAATTGTCATAAGTAACACCTAATACATTATTTTTAAAGCTTTGAAATGAAGACTTTGAATGCTAAACAGCATTATAAACCTAATAAAATAATCACACAACACAGACTTTACTTGCATTTTTCTGCAAACAGTTCTTTCTATGCATTCCAATCTGCACTGATTTATAGACAGGAAGATCTTGTTCCTTTGAAATCTGCTCGATAGCTCAGTTCTGGTTAAACTGATTAATTTCAGCTTGCTTGGCTTTGCTGCAACACAAGCGGACAGCCCCATCTACTGGCTATTTTAATAAATGCACTGCTTCTCAATGCTTTTCAATAGCAGTCACATGACTGGAAAAAAAGGTTGTTATTCTGAAACGGTGTAAATTGAACCGTTGTAAAACGAGGGCCACCTGTACATTGCAGCTAGCTTAGGATTTATTTTTATTTTACAGGAAAGTTTGTATTTATTTTAATTAGGTAGAATAGTTATTAAATAGTTATTAACTATTTAATAACTACCTAGCTAAAATAAGTACAAATTTACCTGTAAAATAAAACCTAACCTAAGTTACAATTACACCTAACACTACACTATAATTAAATTAATTACCTAAATTAAATATAATTAATTACAATTAAATAAAATTAACTAAAGTACAAAAAAACAAACACTAAATTACAGAAAATAATAAAATAATTTCAAGAATTTTAATCTAATTACACCTAATCTAATCCCCCCACCCAACATTACAACCCACCGCCCACACACCCAACCCTACTCTAAAACCCACCCAATCCCCCCTTAATAAAACCTAACACTACCCCCTTGAAGATCACCCTACCTTGAGATGTCTTCACCCAACCGGGCAGAAGTGGTCCTCCAGACGGGCAGAAGTCTTCATCCAGGCGGCATCTTCTATCTTCATCTATCCGGAGCGGGTCCATCCTTCCAGGCCGACGACTACCCGATGAATGAATACTCCTTTAAATGACGTCATCCAAGATGGCGTCCCTTGAATTCCGATTGGCTGATAGAATTCTATCAGCCAATCGGAATTAAGGTAGGAAAAATCCTATTGGCTGATGCAATCAGTAAATAGGATTGAGCTCACATTATATTTTCTGTTCCAATCAGCCAATAGAATGCGAGCTCAATCCTATTGGCTGATTGGATCAGCCAATAGGATTGAACTTCAATCCTATTGGCTGATTGCATCAGCCAATATGATTTTTCCTACCTTAATTCCGATTGGCTGATAGAATTCAATCTTCATCTTGGATGATGTAATTTAAAGGAATATTCATTCATTGGGTAGTCGTCGGCCTGGAAGGATGCTCCACATCGGATGTCTTGAAGATGGACTCGCTCCGCTCTGGATGGATGAAGATAGAAGATGCCTCCTGGATGAAGACTTCTGCCCATCTGAAGGTCCTCTTCTGCCCGGATAGGATGAAGACTTCTGGCCGTCTGGAGGACCACTTCTGCCCGGTTGGGTGAAGACATCTCAAGATAGGGTGATCTTCAAGGGGTAGTGTTAGGATTTATTAAGGGGTGATTGGGTGGGTTTTAGAGTAGGGTTGGGTGTGTGAGTGGTGGGTTTTAATGGTGGGGGGGTCGTGTTTTTTTGTTTACAGGTAAAAGAGCTGATTACTTTGGGGCAATGCCCCGCAAAAGGCCCTTTTAAGGGCTATTTGTAATTTAGTGTAGGGTAGGGATTATTGTTATTTTGGGGGGCTTTTTTTATTGTATTAGGGGGATTAGATTAGGTGTAACTAGTTTAAAATTCTTGTAATTATTTTATTATTTTCTGTAATTTAGTGGGGGGGGGGGTTGTATTTAGAAAATGTTATTTAATTGTTTTTAATTGTATTTAGTTTAGGTAATTAATTTAATGATAGTGTAGTGTTAGGTGTAATTGTAACTCAGGTTAGGTTTTATTTTACAGGTATATTTGTATTTATTTTAGCTAGGAAGTTATTAAATAGTTAATAACTATTTAGTAACTATTCTACCTAGTTAAAATAAATACAAACTTAATTGTAAAATAAAAATAAATCCTAAAATAGCTACAATGTAACTATTAGTTTTATTGTAGCTATCTTAGGGTTTATTTTATAGTTAAGTATTTATTTTTAAATAGGAATAATTTATTTAATGATAGGCTTTTATTTAGATTAATTTAAATTATATTTAACTTAGGGGGTGTTAGGGTTACGGTTAGATTTAGGATTAGGGGTTAATAAATTTAATATAGTGGCGACGGTGTAGGGAGGGCAAATTAGGGGTTAATACATATAATGTAGGTGGCAGTGGGGTCCGTGAGTGGAGGTTTAGGGTTAAACATTTTATTTAGATGCGGCGGGGTCCGGGAGCGGCGGTTTAGGGGTTAATAAATATAATGTAGGTGGCGGCGGGGTCCAGGAGCGGCGGTTTAGGGGTTAATAAATATAATGTAGGTGGCAGTGGGCTCAGGGAGCAGCGGTTTAGGGGTTAAACACTTTATTAGAGTTGTGGTGGGCTCCGGGAGCGGCGGTATAGGGGGTAAACAGTATAGTATAGTGTGGGTGCTTAGTGACAGGGTACCAAGAAATCTGCGAATAAGCCAAAGAGCAGCAAGATCGATGACTGTTAGTTAACAACAGTCGCTCCGTACTTGGTGCACGGCTTTTTGACAGCTTTCTTGATAATTTTGGAGAGCGTCAGGTCCACGGCAGCGATGTTAGGCAATTTTAGGCAAGCGTATTGGTGCCGTCGAATGCAAGAAAGTCGACGGCTTGATAACTAGAGGCCAAAGAATCAGGAATATTGAAAGTATGCGTACCAGCTATGTCGACACGTTTCAACCCATACAAGGCCTTTTTCAAGAGGTTTGTCTTGAAAAAGACCTTGTATGAGCCAAAACGCGTCGACATAGCTCGTAAGCATACTTTCAATATTCCTGACTCTTTATGTACGATCTATACCATGATTTTTTATTTTTATAGGACACTCAGAACCATATAGGAGGGCACACAGCACTACTAGGATCCTATTGGAGGAGCACTGCACATGTATTTGTGCTAACACACAGATTTTCATTGCTTGGAATTTTTTCATGGATTTGTTTCAATGAATATTTTCACTTTTTAATTTTTCATTCTGCTTTTTCATTTTTATTTTTCATTACACATTTTTTCACTTATGTTTTCACTTACATTTTTTCCACATTAATATTGCTGTTTTGATTGATTGATTGACTGTTTTGACATTTGGACACATTTGGACGCATTTATTACAACCTACTTGGACACCATCCTCTCATTCGGACACTAATATTGGATCTTTATTTGGACACTTTTAATATTAGCCACTCATTTATTTATCATTGCATATTTTATTCATCATTTTATTTATTTATTATTGCATATTTCATTTATCATTGTATACATCTACTTATGTTTACCAATTTCAATTTTAGACATTATGGATCTCTAATTGACTACTCTTCTCATCATGCTGATATGAATTTTCACTGAATTGTTTTAATTGTTTTAACTGCATTGTTGATTGCATTTATTGTGCACTTGTATTGTATTAAATCCATTTTTTACATCTCATTAGTCCCAAGGACCACTATATCCAGTTCAGGGACACAAACCTCTTCAGTAACCTCAGCCTTTTCAGGCGCTTTGTACATTACACTACTTTTCACCCTTTTTTTTGTCTGGTCGGCTAGGAGGCCTTTGTACAAAGCTAGAGGTCATATCCCGGGCGCTTGGTCTATACCCTTACTTATCTATCTATCTATCTTTTATCTATCTATCTTTTATCTATCATCTATATATCTATCTATCTATCTATCTATCTATTATCTATCTATCTATCTATCTATCTATCTATCTATCCATCTAATAATCTTGGTGCAAAATGACCTACTTATAAACAGTAAGCCACTGGAAAGTAAACAACTTATGTTCTTTCCACTTTTTTTAAAAAACTGACATGAATACTTTAGTAGTATATTTAAAACTCTGAGATGCATGGTAAGAATGTAAAAACAAAAGTATGATAAAATGTTAATCTACTAACTATATAATTGTAAACACTGTAAATTGAATTAAAATATATATTAAAAATATAAATGACTGCTCTCAAAACACTAATCTCTTCAATTCCTGTGTAAGAAATGCCTTAACAGTTTCTCACATAGTTTCAGATAATTATGTATTCCTGGTCATGGAATATGTAGTTCTCCTATTTTTGAGTTGATGTTGTCAGTGTTGTCAATGATGTGACTGTTGTTATTGTGAAATGGTTCAACATGAAGTTTTGTGAAATGAGGAATACCTTTATACATCAGCAGTCAAGCAATACACTGCAAAATATATGAATACAAAATAAATTACTATAAGTATACAAGAACCACAAATTGAAACAAACTTTGTAAAAACATTATTATTATATTATGAAAAAAATTAACTAAATACACAATAGAGGACTGGTCAAATAAATGGGATCTGAAATTTAATATTACCAAGAGCAAAATTATGCATATAGGATCCAAAAACTCAAAGGCCAATTATAGTCTCAATGGTACATTACTGACTATCACTAAAGAAGAGAGGGACTTGGAAATTATTATTTCAGATGATTTAAAATTTGGTACACAATACAGCAGTGCAGCCAGTAAGGCCAGTTGAATACTTAGTTGCATTGGAAGAGGTATTAGTAGCAGAAATAGTAAAGTTCTTATGCCACTTTACAGATCATTAGTTAGACCAAATCTGGAATACTGTGTACAGTTCTGGAGACCATATCTTCAGAAAAATATAAATAAACTAGAAGCTGTCCAAAGGAGGGCTACTAAAATGGTACATGGTCTAAAATATAAAACATACAAAGAAAGACTCTATGATCTAAATATGTATAGTTTAGAGGATAGAAGGGAAATAGGTGACATGATAGAAGGGACACAGGCAGACTTTTTCAAGGGTTGTGTTAGAGTATAATAATTATTCTACTCTAACACAACCCTTGAAAAAGTCTGCCCGTGAGCAGAGGAAACGCATTTGGTAGGGGACTGCTATATGTAAAGAAGAGTCAGTTACCGCAGTGTGAAATAAGGAGAAGTGTGACTCCAGGTGCTGATGGTCGGCGTCCAGGTGATCCTTTCCAGTAACCACTACAGGCAGTCTTCTCTTCAAGCCAGTGGGCTAAGTGCTGTTTTTTTAACATATTTCTTGTAAGTGTGCAATTTTACGTGTAGCTGTTGTTATGAATAAAACGATGCTGTGAATCGCGGATGCGCTGTGTTCTTTCTTCTCTTTTTATTTTTTGTAATTTTATTTAATTTTATTTAATTGTAGTTAATTGTAGTTAGTGTAGGTAATTAATTTAATGATAGTGTAGTGTTAGGTGTAATTGTAACTTAGGTTAGGTTTTATTTTACAGGTACTTTTGTATTTATTTTAACTAGGTACCTATTAAATAGTTAATAACTATTTAATAACTATTCTACCTAGTTAAAATAAATACAAACTTGCCTGTAAAATAAAAATAAACCCTAAGCTAGCTACAATGTAACTATTAGTTATATTGTAGCTAGCTTAGGGTTTATTTTATAGGTAAGTATTTAGTTTTAAATAGGAATAATTTTATTTAGATTTATTTAAATAAGATTTAAGTTAGGTGGTGTTAAAGTTAGTGTTAGACTTAGGTTTAGGGGTTAATACATTTAATATAGTGGCGGCGGTGTAGGGGGGCAGATTAGGGGTTAATAAATTTAATGTAGGTGGCGGCGGTGTAGGGGGGGCAGATTAGGGGTTAATAAATATAATGTAGGTGGTGGTGGGCTCCGGGAGCAGCAGTTTAGGGGTTAAACACTTTATTTAGTTGCGGCGGGGTCCGGGAGTGGAGGTTTAGGGGTTAAACACTTTATTTAGTTGGATAGGGGTTAATAACTTTATGTAGGTGGCGGCGGTATAGGGGGCGGAAGATTAGGGTTTAATATGTTTAATGTAGGTGGCGGTGGGCTCCGGGAGCGGCGGTTTAGGGGTTAATACATTTATTAGAGTTGCGGCGGGGTCTGGGAGCGGAGGTTTAGGGGTTATTACATTTATTAGAGTTCCGGTGGGCTCCGGGAGCGGCGGTTTAGGGGTTAATACATTTATTAGAGTTGCGGTGGGCTCCGGGAGCGGCGGTATATGGGGTAAACAGTATAGTATAGTGTGGGTGTTTAGTGACAGGGTACCAAGAAAGCTGTAAAAAAGCCAAAGAGCAGCGAGATCGATGACTGTTAGTTAACAACAGTCTTCTGCTCATCGCACCGTACTTGGTGCACGGCTTTTTGACAGCTTTTTTGATAATTTTGGAGAATGTTTTCAGGTCCGCGGCCGCGATGTTAGGCGATCTTAGGAGAGCGTATTGGTGCCGTCGAATGCAGGTAAGTTGACGGCTTGATAAATAGAGGCCAATGTATATTCAATATAGACTTGATAGAAAATTATATAAAATTGATATAAAGTGCTAGTGCCTAATACTTAAGTAACATGTATAATTTTTAATATGGTTGTTATCAGCTTTTGCCTTGAGTTGCACCAGTGACACGTTTAGAACAAAAGTCTCTTGGAAGACAGCAAATGGTCAACCAATTAGGAATCACTACTTTAAAATCACTCGATAGGTATCTAAATAGTGGCTGATATTTGAGCTATTATGTACTCAACAGGCAATGTGTTTGACCTATCAAAGTTCTCCGTATTCCCAAGTGTAAAAATAGCCTCTATGGTCCTCCGAATAGTACTGTTATTAAATCACTTTTGTGACAGAACACATAGACGGGGCTATACACCTCCAAGTGCCTACCTTAAAATGGGGAGTGAAAATTATCTCGTAGCCGGTTGCTTACCGCTCTAGAGTCCTGGCACATGTGTCTATACAGCTCCATCCGTTGTTTCCTGGATGATCACGTAACACCCATGTAGTAGTTCAGAGTCCAATCCTGGAGTAGCAGTGATGAATGTAGTTCTGTGAGTGATGAAGAGAATTTACAACAGATCAATTGCATAAATGTTATAAATGTATTTTCTAAAATTATATATACATATATGGTCGTGATATAAGGTTATGATCCTTTCATCATATTAATCCCTAGCTCCTAATTCAAATTAATATATTAACACTAATAGTAGTAACAGATAGATAATGTACAATTTGATTATAGGGTGGAAAGGTTTCTAAAGTTAAAAGCTAAAAGAGAGAGGCAAAGTTAAAATTAACATAGGATATAGTCATAACCTCTAAAATGATAGATTGTAGGGTACCCAGGTGTGTAAGGTATAATTGAGGGTTCCTAAATAGAAATCTTTTTAGAACAGTTAGTGTACATAAATAGGGTAAACATTTGTATAGAGGTAATTTCTATAAACAATATATAAAGCTATTATCGTCTGTCTAAAAGAAATCAACAGTTCATAAATTAGTAACTATTATTAGTGTTAAATTGATAATGATACTGTATAGTAAATTTAGTAAAAAAATAATAACATGATTGTTTACTAACTACAATATTTTTAAAAGTGCACGTAATAAGTTCTAAAAAATCATAAGGGAAGCAAATCTAAAAATCAATCTAAAATGAAGGGATTTAAGTCAAGTTCTGAGTTTAGTCCAAGTGGGTAAAGTGTCACCATCTCATAGATCATTTCGGCTGTCTTCCGTAATAATATTTTATCGAAATCCCTCCCCTCCTCGCCAGGGTTTCTTGACCTTGCATACACCCCAATACAGGAAATTGTTAGTATTATTTTTATGGACAATTCTAAAATATTCATAAAGCCTTGTGTCTTGGTTACCTTTCTCAATTATTAATTTGTGTTCTCTTATTCTAGTGCATAAGGTTCTTGAGGTCTCCCCCAAATATTGCTTTTTACAAGTGCATTGAATAAGGTATACTATTCTTTTGTTGCTAAACCTGATAGTGTCTTTAATCTTATACTCTTTATTTGTGTTGGTGGAGGTGTAAACTTTAAGTTTAATACTGTGTTGACACGCTTTACAACTATAGCATGGGTAATTGCCGCTCAATTTATTCCCTAAAATGTCTCTATCACGGGATGTTTGTGTTTTCTTTTTAAAATCGCTAGGTGCAAGAATGTTTTTCATATTTTTAGCTTTCCTATAAATCACAGTAGGTTTTTCTGTGATTGACTTACCTATGATAGGATCAGATTTAATAAGGTGCCAATGTTTATTTAATATTTTAACCAGTTGTTTATAATGGCAGTTATAATTCGTTACAAAAGGCAGTTTTATAACATCTTCATTTTTATTATCTTCAACATGGATAGTTCTCTTTAAAGATGCAAAACAAAAAACAGAAACAGAGGCGCCTCTGTTTCTGTTTTTTGTTTTGCATCATAGAATACATCATCCAGTTGGGTGAAGACAGAGAGCAGCCTGTTCAAGTACTGATGGACATTTGAAGAGACTCGCTGGACTTTCCAGATTGGGTTGCATATACCATCTGATTCGTATACATTTTATATTTTTATTTTATATTGTTCATTTCTCACAATTTATTATTTATGTTGGCATACTAGTGTAAAACATTGTCATTTGTATCATTGCCAGCCGTTTCCTACATTTTTATTCACCAATATTTTATTATTATCTACACCAGATCCTAGCGCCTCCTATAGGAGCCCAGTGATAGTATTATCACGGTGACTCCCGTTCAGTTTAGTTCTCTTTAAAGTATCTTTCCTCTCTATGTCTCTTACTGTTAGTATTGTTGATTTTAGTTCGTCTGCATAATATCCCTTTTCAAGAAAATGTTTTTCTTGTACTTCTATTTGTGAGTCATAATCAATGAGTCTGGAAGAATTTCGCCTAACTCTAAGAAATTGCCCTTTGGGGATATTATTGATCCAACGCTTTAAATGACAACTGTTAGTGTGTACATAGTTGTTGGCATTGACTGCCTTAAAATGATTCTTTGTATTTAACTCTCCCTTATCTATAAAAAATATCTGGATCTAAAAAAGTAATCACTTGCTTGCTAATGGTATATGTGAATTGTAGATTAAGGTCATTGTTATTCATATCCTCAAAAAATAGTTTTCGACTATTTTCGTTCCCTTTCTAGATAATTATGGTATCATCTATATAGCGGTTAAAGAGTATGAGGTTTGCACCCAGGCTATGTCCCTGAATTAATTGTTGCTCCCACTTACCCATAAATAAATTGGCGTCGCTGGGGGCAAACCTCGTACCCATCTCAGTGCCTCTAGTTTGCCAGTACAAATTGTCATTGAAGGCAAATACATTATTGGTTAAAATTAAATTAATGCATTCAAGAATAAAATTATTATGTTTGTGTTGCAGTGTGTTTTCACTTTTCAGGAACCAATTAACAGCTTTGAGACCTTTATCGTGCATGATACTTGTGTAAAGGGAGCTCACGTCACTGGTAGCTAAAATGTCATTTTCATTACATTGAATATTTTGTAAAATATTCAATACCTCTGTGGTATCTTTGGTATACGAAGGTAGTTTCTGTACATAATTTTGTAATTGTCTATCTATGTATTGTGATAGATTTGAACAAATTGAGGAAATCCCTGATATGATGGGCCGTCTTGGTGGGTTTGTTATGCTCTTATGGACTTTTGGTAAAAAATAAAACATTCCCATTTTTGGACACTTTTGATAAATAAAATTAAATTATTTTGTGTTAATTAGTCCTTCATCTTTAGGTTTTTAAGCATTGTGTGGAGTTTATTGTTTGTATTGTTCATTGGATTTAATTTCAGTTTTTTATGTGTCAACATCATTTAGGAGGCGATTAGCTTCTTGTATGTACTTTACCGTGTCCATTATTACTATGCTGCCACCCTTGTCAGCCGGTTTTATAGTTATACTGTTATCCTTTTGTAAATTTGTTAAAGTATCTTTTCTCTTCTAGTCATGTTATGCTTAGTCTTTGTATTATCTTCTGTATTCATTTTAGCTATTTCTTATGAAACTAACCTCTCAAAGACTTCTATGTTGCTCCCTTAGTTGTATACTGGATAAAATTTTGATTTCGGTTTGCGATCTGTAAATGTAATTCCATTGTGAGTAGCATTCTCTGTATTAACTAGTTTTTCTAAAGGATTCTTCATGAAGTGTCTTTTTAATGTGAGCGTCCTAACAAATTGCTTGATGTTTATGTGGGTCTCAAATTTATTTAATTTGGCTGTTGGGGCAAATGTTAGTCCTAATTTTAAAACTTTATTATCATCTTCTGTGAGTGTTTTCTGACTTAAATGAAAGATATCGTTGTTTTTTTTTCTATCTCCATTTCTTTTTGGATTGTATTTCGTTTCCTCCCTCCTCTGGTTCCTCTAACTCTCTTTTTCTTAAAGTTCTCCTTTGGTCTATTGGTGTTCCTTCCTCTAAAAAATCCCAAGAGGTACTTGGTCTAGATGTTTAATTTCCATTTTGTATATCTTCTATAGGCTCATTTTGTATAAGTGCATTATATCTGTTTTGCTAATGGAATAGTCCATTCTTTCTTTTTTGTCTGTCTTGGTCTATACTCGTTAGAAGAGTGATTATTATGATCACTATAATAATTGTCTGCATGGTGGTAGTTATAGGCATTATTTCTATTTTCATATCTATGGTTATCATTAAAATGTTCTTGTACTCTATCCCTATCGGAGTGTCTTGATGTTGTTTGGTTATAATGTCTCCCTTTTTTCTGTATTCATTCTGAATTGTTTGGTCTGTACCCATTTGATCTATTATCGTAATTGTGCATATTAGGTTTTTGGTATTCTGTGTTGTAGTGTCTGTGTCCATTATGCCCTTCTCTATAATGTTGAGGTATATGTTCATACCTGGTCTTGTGATCATTATATACATTCCTTTGTGCTTTATTGTTATCTCACCATTCTAAATTAACACGTCAATTATGTGGTGCAGATAAATAGGTACAGTATTTCTCCTCGTAATAGCTGTATTAGCTGTGTTAACATTGTCATGTACCTCAACATATGTAATACTCCTCTGATAGTCCTGTTGGTCTCTGTTTAGTTTACGCCATTTGACTATTTGTAACTCTTTATTAGTTTCATTGAGTTTATTAATAATCGGTTTTTGTTTATTTTTAAAAAGATTACTATATTTATGTATCTCTATTTTCTCTTTAATTTCGTCAATTTTTATTTTAAAGTTATCTAGGATTAAATTTCTAGATTACTTAATGATTTCTATTAGCCCAAAGGAGGCTTTTTCAAGTACTTCAAACCACTCGTTTTTGTGCTTTTCATTAAGTTCGAAAGTGCATTTGTTTTCTAGTCTAAGGCCCCTAGGTATCATCTTAGTCAGGGCCATCTTTAACACAGGGCAAAAGGGGCGGTTGCCCTGGGCCCAGGAATCCTAAAAAAAAAAAAAAAAAAGTAAACATTTATTTTGGTTTATGCCAGACTGCTGAAGTCATTTGACATGAGGGGCACACACAGTCAGTCCTAATACTGTCACAGACAAAGGTTCTCGGCTTATATTTATTTGTGAGAAACTGTGCCAGACCGTGCCAGTGTCATGTGACATGCCAAGCTAGTGTAAGGAGGATAGGTGAGAATTGGCGCTTATATCAACCCTAATGCGAAGTATAGAAGGGTCTCTCTCTAAGAACCCTGAGGAGGATAGTAGAATAATTTAAGTGGAATACTGGCACTGAAAGCAGGGTAGTACACAAATACAATATACGGGTAACCTAAAAGGGTCTACCTTAGCAGAAATATAATCGTAATAAAAGTATATAAATGGTAATAGCCTAATATATATCTAAGAAAATATATTTAATAGTGTAAAATTACAATACAATCAAGATTATAAAATCAGTGTTAATAAAATCAGTACATATATACTGAAAAGTAATTAATGGGGCCCTTTAAATTAGTTTGAAAAAACATACAGAAAGGGGAAAGATTAACCACAAATCTATATATATATATATATATATATATACTGTGATTGAGGATAGAAGAAAATTATACTCAAATAAATATAAGTATAAAAAGGGCAGAGATATTCAAACAGTATAAATAAAAACAAATAGCAATACAAACAGACTTAATAACTGGATGTCCAGCATAAAAACCAGGGGTTAAAACAGTATTAATCAGGGGTTAAAACAGTATTAACCTGAAAGTGCACTATAGTGAACGAAAACACTTGTGACTAGATGATCATACTAATAGCATTGGATCAAGCTAAAGGGCGAGTGAGGTACCTTGCGCTAATCTGTGGAGCACAGATTGAATATTGTTCATCCTGTAGGTGGGTGATCTTCTGGAGGTGGGTGTGTACTCCTAGCGTAGTCCGCTTACATCACCCTTTCTGAAAATGTCCAGCTGATTTCGGGAGGAACAGAATGTAAACGATCTCTGGGGTATTAGCAATCCTTTAGATGATGGTAGATAGTAACTTCAAGGCACTCTTATTCCGTGGTGCTTAGTGCAGGTACTAGATCATCTGGCAGTATATTCAATTTGTACACTGGTGCACTCCCTCAGAGGGCTGTATTCAAATTCACAGGCCTTGGGGGTAGTGAGCCAGGCATTGGTAGTTGTCCTGTGTGCTTTTTCAACACAATATCGATCCTTTCGGCAGCTGTATCAAGTTCACAAGCCTTAAAAGAGTTCAGCTTAGCAATAGTTCTTCTTGTAGGAAATGAGACACAGTCATCAACCGGTTTCTCCCCTCACTTGGGGCTTTTTCAAGATGTGTTCTCATTGCTGGCAGGTATTCCTTTATTGGGCTATCCTGTATCCTTATTGGTTAGTTCAAAAGGGGTGTGTGATCCCAGTTAAGGTGGAAATTGAGTTATATCCCTTAAACTTTTAAGGAGGTATCTTATTGTCTCTTGTAGTTTTTTGGAAATATCCCGTTGTTAATTTTAGTTTAACAACTAGTATAATAAAAGTACATATTGCTCCGGAAAGGAACAACCATACGTGTAATATATATTTATTTATTTCGTAAGTGAACTTTAATCCCCTGTCATTTTGGTTCATGGAGGAGAAAAGTTCTAATAGTGTTTCTTCAGTACCTTTCCAGATAATCAGAATGTCGTCAATGTACCGCTTATAGGTCACCAGATACTGCACCAAGCTATTGGTTCCCAAAAATTCGGACTCCCAATCCCCCATAAAAAGATTGGCATAGCTTGGTGCAAATCTGGTGCCCATAGCGGTACCTTTAATCTGTAGATACATCTTTTGATTAAAAGAAAATGTATTGTTTTCAAGAATGAATCTGATGCTGTCTAATAGGAATTCTCTTTGTTCTTTGGATATAGTTTCATCTTTTTTTAGAAACTTTGTATAAAGATGTCACGTCACATGTAGCTAAAATGATTTCACCGTTGATTTTCAAGTTATCTAGAAGTTGTAGCACTTGTGTTGAATCTTTCAAATATGAGGATAATTGTTTGACATATTTTTGAAGGAATCTATCTATGTATTGGGACAAGTTGGCGGTGAGTGAGTTTATCCCTGAAATAATCGGGCGACCTGGTGGATTTTTTAAATCTTTATGAATCTTTGGTAAAAAATAAAAAATGGGAATTCTAGGAAATTCGGAGTATAGGAAACTGTATTCTTTAGAGTTGAGTATACCTTTATTTTTAGCAGTATCTAGAAGTAGTTTCAAAATGAGATGGTTGGCTCTAGTGGGGTCTCTTTTTAACTCTTTATAGGTGGTTTAATCCTTCAATAGTCTCTGAAAGAGAACAAAGACATCATAATTAAGCCAGCCGATAAAGGGGGTGGAGTAGTGATTATGGACAGGGACTACTACCTAGTAGAAGCAGAATGACTATTGAAGCATGAAACCACCTATAAAGAGTTAAAAAGAGACCCCACTAGAGCCGACCATCTAATTTTGAAATTACTTCTAGATACTGCTAAAAATAAAGGTATACTCAACTCTAAAGAATATAGTTTCCTATACCCCGAATTTCCTAGAATTCCCATTTTTTACCAAAGATTCATAAAGATTTAAAAAATCCACCAGGTTGCCCGATTATTTCAGGGATAAACTCACTCACCGCCAACTTGTCCCAATACATAGATAGATTCCTTCAAAAATATGTCAAACAATTACCCTCATATTTGAAAGATTCAACACAAGTGCTACAACTTTTAGATAACTTGAAAATCGACAGTGAAATAATTTTAGCTACATGTGACGTGACATCTTTATACACTAATATCGCACATGATCTAGGTGTTAAAGCAGTTACAAAGTTTCTAAAAAAAGATGAAACTATATCCAAAGAACAAAGAGAATTCCTATTAGACAGCATCAGATTCATTCTTGAAAACAATACATTTTCTTTTAATCAAAAGATGTATCTACAGATTAAAGGTACCGCTATGGGCACCAGATTTGCACCAAGCTATGCCATTCTTTTTATGGGGGATTGGGAGTCCGAATTTTTGGGAACCAATAGCTTGGTGCAGTATCTGGTGACCTATAAGCGGTACATTGACGACATTCTGATTATCTGGAAAGGTACTGAAGAAACACTATTAGAACTTTTCTCCTCCATGAACCAAAATGACAGGGGATTACAGTTCACTTACGAAATAAATAAACATAAAATTTCGTTTCTAGATCTGGACATTGAAACCAACAATGACCAATTTAATACTAAAACTTTCTTTAAGAAAATAGATTCCAACAACTTTATTCATGCTACAAGCTGCCACCTTTCAAAGTGGAAAGAAAATATACCCAAAGCACAATTTCTGCGGATTAGAAAAAACTGCACTAACCTAATAGACTACGAAGAACAGTCTAAAATTCTAATAAAGAAATTTAATGACAAAGGGTATGATGATATTACAATTCAGGATAATTTCAATAAAATAAAAGACATAGAAAAGATTTACTTAAATATAAAAGACATGAAGATCCTATAGGCATAAAAGAAACAGAGGATATATCTGTCCCTTTCATAACAAACTATAATGGGGACCATAAGACTATCGAACGTATTATTAAAAAACATTGGCACCTAATTAGAGAGGATCCAATTATTGGAGATAAGATCTCTATTAACCCAAGATTTATATATAAAAAAATCAAAGAACCTAAAAAGCACATTGGTCCCCAGCGAGTTTAAAACAAATAATCAGTCCAAACAACATGACCTACTAGGGAACATAGTCAAAGGCTTCTTTCCCTGCCATTGCTGCAGATCCTGCCACTACACAAATAAAACCAAAGAATATACGTTAACTCAAACAGGAATAACCTACCATATAAATGACACTATCAGATGTACAGATAAAGGAACCATATACCTCATACAGTGTAGTTGTAATATGCAATATTTAGGAGAGACCTCTAGAACACTCCGCGAAAGAATAAGAGAACACCTTTGTATCATAGAAAAAGGCAACAAGGAAACACACCTATACAGACACTTTAGAGAGGTCCATAATAACCGACTTAAAGACTTTAAATTCTGGGGGATTTCGAAAGTCAAGCCAGAATGGAGAGGAGGGAATTTTGAAACAAAGCTCCTAAAAAAGGAAGCCGAACTGATATATACCATGAAAACACTGCACCCATTAGGCTTAAACTCAGAACTTGATGTAGCTCCTTTTATGTTTGACTAAAACTTCCCCTAAGGGTCTCTATTAGATATGCCTTTTAAAAACAATCGGAACCTCCTTTCATTATTTGCCCAAATATGCAACCACCAAATGCAAAACTTTGGAATAGTCTGTCTACATTTTATGTCATATACACATATGTGTTTAACTTTTACCTATGTGTTTAATTTTACCCCTAATACACTAAGAACCGTTTTTTCATAACTAACTTCCGTTTGCAAGTACCAAATGTAAAACTTTGGAATAGTCTGTCCATGTCATATACACACATGTGTTTAACTTTTACCTATGTGTTTAACTTTACCCCTAATACACTAAGAACCGTTTTTTCATAATTAACTTCCGTTTGCAAGTACCAAATGTAAGATTTTATAACATTTATCAAAAAGAGAACAAATATCGACATATGTGTTTAACCTTTAACTATGTGTTTAATCATACTATCCTCCTCCAAACAATACTGACTCTTGATCAGATAAGTATGCCCCAATATGCAACCACCAAATGTGAAATATCTAGAATGTCTGTCTATTTTCTGTATATTATACACATATGGGAAAAATTCTTTACCTATGTGTTTAACTTTAACTCTAAGACAATGAGAACCCCCAGTTCTCTCTTTTTGTCCCTAATTTACATCTGTTTGTAACTATCAAACGTAAAACTCTGTAAAAACTCTAGATTTCCTGTACAATACTGACATATGTCTTTTACCTCTACCTATGTGTTTAATCAAATTGAAGACTCCAAAAAATACTAACTCGTGAACAGACTTTACTCATAATTTAAGTCTATTTCACTTGACATCATGGATGTGACCATATTACACGTATGGTTGTTCCTTTCCGGAGCAATATGTACTTTTATTATACTAGTTGTTAAACTAAAATTAACAACGGGACATTTCCAAAAAACTACAAGAGACAATAAGATACCTCCTTAAAAGTTTAAGGGATATAACTCAATTTCCACCTTAACTGGGATCACACACCCCTTTTGAACTAACCAGTAAGGATACAGGATAGCCCTATAAAAGAATACCTGCCAGCAATGAGAACACATCTTGAAAAAGCCCCAAGTGAGGGGAGAAACCGGTTGATGACTGTGTCTCATTTCCTACAAGAAGAACTATTGCTAAGCTGAACTCCTTTAAGGCTTGTGAACTTGATACAGCCGCCGAAAGGATCGCTATTGTGTTGAAAAAGCACACAGGACAACTACCAATGCCTGGCTCACTACCCCCAAGGCCTGTGAATTTGAATACAGCCCTCTGAGGGAGTGCACCAGTGTACAAATTGAATATACTGCCAGATGATCTAGTACCTGCACTAAGCACCACGGAATAAGAGTGCCTTGAAGTTACTATCTACCATCATCTAAAGGATTGCTATTACCCCAGAGATCGTTTACATTCTGTTCCTCCCGAAATCAGCTGGACATTTTCAGAAAGGGTGATGTAAGCGGACTACGCTAGGAGTACACACCCACCTCCAGAAGATCACCCACCTACAGGATGAACAATATTCAATCTGTGCTCCACAGATTAGCGCAAGGTACCTCACTCGCCCTTTAGCTTGATCCAATGCTATTAGTATGATCATCTAGTCACAAGTGTTTTCGTTCACTATAGTGCACTTTCAGGTTAATACTGTTTTAACCCCTGATTAATACTGTTTTAACCCCTGGTTTTTATGCTGGACGTCCAGTTATTAAGTCTGTTTGTATTGCTATTTGTTTTTATTTATACTGTTTGAATATCTCTGCCCTTTTTATACTTATATTTATTTGAGTATAATTTTCTTCTATCCTCAATCACAGTATATATATATAGATTTGTGGTTAATCTTTCCCCTTTCTGTATGTTTTTTCAAACTAATTTAAAGGGCCCCTTTAATTACTTTTTAGTATATATGTACTGATTTTATTAACACTGATTTTATAATCTTGATTGTATTGTAATTTTACACTGTTAAATATATTTTCTTAGATATATTTTAGGCTATTACTATTTATATACTTTTATTACGATTATATTTCTGCTAAGGTAGACCCTTTTAGGTTACCCGTATATTGTATTTGTGTACTACCCTGCTTTCAGCTCCAGTATTTCCGCTTAAATTATTCTACATGCCAAGCTAGTGCCATGTGCTTTTTTAGGTGTGCACTTTACAGCACTGAATACTAAGCCCTAACTCAGCATCCAGTAAATCCCACTGCATCAGAAAAGGTCCTGCTGTGGTTACCACTGTTACCAGGTAACTACTCTGGTGGTGGGGATTGTTCAAGGTAGGGCTGACTGTAGGCGCATGGAGCAGAAAGCTGAAGTGGCAGGCATGTGAGGATTTGAACATCTGTGCAGCTGCAGACACTGCTCTTTTCAGTCTTGAGGCTGTGTCATCTCACACTGTATCCCTGCTGCCTTGGATAGACAGCATCCAGTTTGCTTGTCCCCTTAGCCATGCTCTTTCTGCTGTGACCATCAGATCAACTAACTGAAACTTGTTAGGGGAACAGTGCTTTGTAGGAAGGTGTCAGTGGGAAGAATAAGTGAGTGAACACACGCCCCTCCCCCATGCAGCAGCATCTAGTGCATGGTGAGAGGGAACTTGTTCCTAGCAGAGAAGTGACATGTGCTGCTGTAGCTGATGTATATTGTCATGATGATACTTCACACATTAAGGTAAGGTTTATTTTAATGCATTTTTTTCTCTCCGTCTCAGATTTTACAGCTTCCCATAGTAGTTCTGCTGTTCTAGTCAGTAAACTTATATTTGTCTGCACATTCATGCTTCCTCATTTTTTTACCTTGCTTTGCTCCTGGTGGCTGCCCTAAATCTCTTTAACAGCCCTAAATCTCTTTAACCAGCCCTAAATCTCTTTAACCAGCTAACCTCACACCAGAATCACATTCAAAAGCATCAGCTTGATTAATTAGATGATCCATACCTGATCTGATTCTCCTCAAATTTCAGGATTCCCCCTTACAGGTCAGAGACACCTCCGTATACTGCACAGTGCACACATACTTTGTATTTTTAATATTGGCCCCAGTACAGATTAGCAGAGCCTTTTTCACTTTCATTGGAAATAAAAAAATACCCCATCTAAATGAATTCTGTGAGATGCCATTTAGTTGTTTTGCTCTTTGTTATGCCAAGTTTGGTTACATTATTATGTATGCTGTAAAGTATATGTGTGTAAGAGGGAATGTGTGTGTATGATTATTTAGAGTGTGTATACATAAATTTGTGTATGCTCTGTAGTGTGTGTTTGTGTGTACATGTATATGTTTTGTAGTGTGTGTTTGTGTGTACATGTATATGTTTTGTAGTGTGTGTTTGTATGTATATGTGTATGCTCTGGAGAGTGTGTGTTTGTGTGTACATGTATATGTTCTGTAGTGTGTGTTTGTGTGTACATGTATATGTGTATGCTCTGGAGAGTGTGTGTTTGTGTGTACATGTATATGTTCTGGAGAGTGTGTGTTTGTGTGTACATGTATATTTGTATGCTCTGGAGTGTGTGTTTGTGTGTACATGTATATGTTCTGTAGTGTGTGTTTGTGTGTACATGTATATGTGTATGCTCTGGAGAGTGTGTGTTTGTGTGTACATGTATATGTTCTGGAGAGTGTGTGTTTGTGTGTACATGTATATGTGTATGCTCTGGAGTGTGTGTTTGTGTGTACATGTATATGTGTATGCTCTGGAGAGTGTGTGTTTGTGTGAACATGTGTATGTGTATGTTCTGGAGAGTGTGTGTTTGTGTGAATATGTGTATGTGTATGCTCTGTAGAGTGTGTGTTTGTATGTACATGTATATGTGTATGCTCTGGAGTGTGTGTTTGTGTGTACATGTATATGTGTATGCTCTGGAGAGTGTGTGTTTGTGTGTACATGTATATGTGTATGCTCTGGAGTGTGTGTTTGTGTGTACATGTATATGTGTATGCTCTGGAGAGTGTGTGTTTGTGTGTACATGTATATGTTCTGGAGAGTGTGTGTTTGTGTGAACATGTGTATGTTCTGGAGAGTGTGTGTTTGTGTGTATATGTGTATGCTCTGGAGAGTGTGTGTTTGTGTGTACATGTATAGGTGTATGCTCTGGAGAGTGTGTGTTTGTGTGTACATGTGTATGCTCTGGAGAGTGTGTGTTTGTGTTTACATGTGTATGCTCTGGAGAGTGTGAGTTTGTGTGTACATGTGTATGCTCTGAAAAGTGTGTGTTTGTGCGTACATGTGTCTGCTCTGGAGAGTGTGTGTTTGTGTGTACATGTGTATGTGTATGCTCTGAGAGTGTGTGTTTGTGTGAACATGTGTATGTGTATGCTCTGATAGTGTGTGTTTGTATGTACATGTGTATGTGTATGCTCTGGAGAGTGTGTGTTTATGTGTATGCTCTGGAGAGTGTGTGTTTGTGTGTACATATGTATGTGTATGCTCTGTAGAGTGTGTGTTTGTGTGTACCTGTGTATGCTCTGGAGAGTGTGTGCTTGTGTGTACATGTATATGTGTATGCTCTGGAGAGTGTGTGTTTGTGTGTACATGTGTATGCTCTGGAGAGCGTGTGTTTGTGTGTACATATGTATGTGTATACTCTAGAGAGTGTGTGTTTGTGTGTACATATGTATGTGTATGCTCTGGAGAGTGTGCGTTTGCATGTACATGTGTATGCTCTGGAGAGTGTGTGTTTGTGTGTACATGTCTATGTGTATGCTCTGAGAGTGTGTGCTTGTGTGTACATGTGTATGCTCTGGAGAGTGTGTGTTTGTGTGTACATGTGTATGTGTATGCTCTGGAGAGTATGTGTTTGTATGTACATGTATATGTGTATGCTCTGGAGAGTGTGTGTTTGTGTGTACATGTGTATGCTCTGGAGAGTGTGTGTTTGTGTGTACATGTGTATGTGTATGCTCTGGAGAGTGTGCGTTTGCATGTACATGTGTATGCTCTGGAGAGTGTGTGTTTGTATGTACATGTATATGTGTATGCTCTGGAGAGTGTGTGTTTGTGTGTACATATGTATGCTCTGGAGAGTGTGCGTTTGCATGTACATGTGTATGCTCTGGAGAGTGTGTGTTTGTGTGTACATGTCTATGTGTATGCTCTGAGTGTGTGTGCTTGTGTGTACATGTGTATGCTCTGGAGAGTGTGCGTTTGCATGTACATGTGTATGCTCTGGAGAGTGTGTGTTTGTGTGTACATGTGTATGCTCTGGAGAGTGTGTGTTTGTGTGTACATGTGTATGTGTATGCTCTGGAGAGAGTGTGTTTGCATGTACATGTGTATGCTCTGGAGTGTGTGTGTTTGTGTGTACATGTGTATGTGTATGCTTTGGAGAGTGTGTGTTTGTGTGTACATGTGTATGTGTATGCTTTGGAGAGTGTGTGTTTGTGTGTACATGTCTATGTGTATTTTCTGAGAGTGTGTGTGTTTGTGTGTACATGTGTATGCTCTGGATGATCCACTGCTGGTCTAATCATTTAAAAAAAAAAAAAAAAAAAAAATTGATTTACTTGTTATTTGAGATGTGGGGGGGGGAGAGCGAAATTGCATGGTGAGTTGGCAAGAAAATGTTTGCCCAGGGTTCAGCCAATATTAAAGACGGCCCTGATCTTAGTAGTGGTGTATTTGTCTAGAAACGCTCATTCAGTCTTCTGTCTAAGAGTGTGTATACATAAATTTGTGTATGCTCTGTAGTGTGTGTTTGTGTGTACATGTATATGTTTTGTAGTGTGTGTTTGTGTGTACATGTATATGTTTTGTAGTGTGTGTTTGTATGTACATGTATATGTGTATGCTCTGGAGAGTGTGTGTTTGTGTGTACATGTATATGTTCTGTAGTGTGTGTTTGTGTGTACATGTATATGTGTATGCTCTGGAGAGTGTGTGTTTGTGTGTACATGTATATGTTCTGGAGAGTGTGTGTTTGTGTGTATATGTATATGTGTATGCTCTGGAGTGTGTGTTTGTGTGTACATGTATATGTTCTGTAGTGTGTGTTTGTGTGTACATGTATATGTGTATGCTCTGGAGAGTGTGTGTTTGTGTGTACATGTATATGTTCTGGAGAGTGTGTGTTTGTGTGTACATGTATATGTGTATGCTCTGGAGTGTGTGTTTGTGTGTACATGTATATGTGTATGCTCTGGAGAGTGTGTGTTTGTGTGTACATGTATATGTTCTGGAGAGTGTGTGTTTGTGTGAACATGTGTATGTTCTGGAGAGTGTGTGTTTATGTGAATATGTGTATGTGTATGCTCTGTAGAGTGTGTGTTTGTGTGTACATGTATATGTGTATGCTCTGGAGTGTGTGTTTGTGTGTACATGTATATGTGTATGCTCTGGAGAGTGTGTGTTTGTGTGTACATGTATATGTGTATGCTCTGGAGTGTGTGTTTGTGTGTACATGTATATGTGTATGCTCTGGAGAGTGTGTGTTTGTGTGTACATGTATATGTTCTGGAGAGTGTGTGTTTGTGTGAACATGTGTATGTTCTGGAGAGTGTGTGTTTGTGTGTATATGTGTATGCTCTGGAGAGTGTGTGTTTGTGTGTACATGTATAGGTGTATGCTCTGGAGAGTGTGTGTTTGTGTGTACATGTGTATGCTCTGGAGAGTGTGTGTTTGTGTTTACATGTGTATGCTCTGGAGAGTGTGTGTTTGTGTGTACATGTGTATGCTCTGGAGAGCGTGTGTTTGTGTGTACATATGTATGTGTATACTCTAGAGAGTGTGTGTTTGTGTGTACATATGTATGTGTATGCTCTGGAGAGTGTGCGTTTGCATGTACATGTGTATGCTCTGGAGAGTGTGTGTTTGTGTGTACATGTCTATGTGTATGCTCTGAGAGTGTGTGCTTGTGTGTACATGTGTATGCTCTGGAGAGTGTGTGTTTGTGTGTACATGTGTATGTGTATGCTCTGGAGAGTGTGTGTTTGTATGTACATGTATATGTGTATGCTCTGGAGAGTGTGTGTTTGTGTGTACATGTGTATGCTCTGGAGAGTGTGTGTTTGTGTGTACATGTGTATGTGTATGCTCTGGAGAGTGTGCGTTTGCATGTACATGTGTATGCTCTGGAGAGTGTGTGTTTGTATGTACATGTATATGTGTATGCTCTGGAGAGTGTGTGTTTGTGTGTACATATGTATGCTCTGGAGAGTGTGCGTTTGCATGTACATGTGTATGCTCTGGAGAGTGTGTGTTTGTGTGTACATGTCTATGTGTATGCTCTGAGTGTGTGTGCTTGTGTGTACATGTGTATGCTCTGGAGAGTGTGCGTTTGCATGTACATGTGTATGCTCTGGAGAGTGTGTGTTTGTGTGTACATGTGTATGCTCTGGAGAGTGTGTGTGTGTACATGTGTATGTGTATGCTCTGGAGAGTGTGTGTTTGCATGTACATGTGTATGCTCTGGAGTGTGTGTGTTTGTGTGTACATGTGTATGTGTATGCTTTGGAGAGTGTGTGTTTGTGTGTACATGTGTATGTGTATGCTTTGGAGAGTGTGTGTTTGTGTGTACATGTCTATGTGTATTTTCTGAGAGTGTGTGTGTTTGTGTGTACATGTGTATGCTCTGGATGATCCACTGCTGGTCTAATCATTTAAAAAAAAAAATAAAAAAAAAATTGATTTACTTGTTATTTGAGATGTGGGGGGGGGGGGGGGAGCGAAATTGCATGGTGAGTTGGCAAGAAAATGTTTGCCCAGGGTTCAGCCAATATTAAAGACGGCCCTGATCTTAGTAGTGGTGTATTTGTCTAGAAACGCTCATTCAGTCTTCTGTCTAAGAGTGTGTATACATAAATTTGTGTATGCTCTGTAGTGTGTGTTTGTGTGTACATGTATATGTTTTGTAGTGTGTGTTTGTGTGTACATGTATATGTTTTGTAGTGTGTGTTTGTATGTACATGTATATGTGTATGCTCTGGAGAGTGTGTGTTTGTGTGTACATGTATATGTTCTGTAGTGTGTGTTTGTGTGTACATGTATATGTGTATGCTCTGGAGAGTGTGTGTTTGTGTGTACATGTATATGTTCTGGAGAGTGTGTGTTTGTGTGTACATGTATATGTGTATGCTCTGGAGTGTGTGTTTGTGTGTACATGTATATGTTCTGTAGTGTGTGTTTGTGTGTACATGTATATGTGTATGCTCTGGAGAGTGTGTGTTTGTATGTACATGTGTATGCTCTGGAGAGTGTGTGTTTGTATGTACATGTATATGTGTATGCTCTGGAGAGTGTGTGTTTTTGTGTACATATGTATGCTCTGGAGAGTGTGCGTTTGCATGTACATGTGTATGCTCTGGAGAGTGTGTGTTTGTGTGTACATGTCTATGTGTATGCTCTGAGTGTGTGTGCTTGTGTGTACATGTGTATGCTCTGGAGAGTGTGCGTTTGCATGTACATGTGTATGCTCTGGAGAGTGTGTGTTTGTGTGTACATGTGTATGCTCTGGAGAGTGTGTGTTTGTGTGTACATGTGTATGTGTATGCTCTGGAGAGTGTGTGTTTGCATGTACATGTGTATGCTCTGGAGAGTGTGTGTTTGTGTGTACATGTGTATGTGTATGCTTTGGAGAGTGTGTGTTTGTGTGTACATGTGTATGTGTATGCTTTGGAGAGTGTGTGTTTGTGTGTACATGTCTATGTGTATTTTCTGAGAGTGTGTGTGTTTGTGTGTACATGTGTATGCTCTGGATGATCCACTGCTGGTCTAATCATTTAAAAAAAAAAATAAAAAAAAAATTGATTTACTTGTTATTTGAGATGTGGGGGGGGGAGAGCGAAATTGCATGGTGAGTTGGCAAGAAAATGTTTGCCCAGGGTTCAGCCAATATTAAAGACGGCCCTGATCTTAGTAGTGGTGTATTTGTCTAGAAACGCTCATTCAGTCTTCTGTCTAAGTTTTTTGATGAGAATACCTTCTAATTCAGACATCAAATCTCCTAAATAAGTTGTGTTTGTAACATTTTCATTGCTAGTGTCTATACAAACATTGGTGAGTAATTTATCTCTCAGGGAAAACAATTCCATAATTATAGGTTACTTGCAGCAAACACTTTAATGGGAAAGGTATAGAATTGTAAGAAATAGGTTAAGTGTTGCGCTGGTAGACACCCTTGCACACATACAGCTCTGATCCCAAAAAACAGAAATAAATACAAATATGTTTATTATAGTGTCGGTGACGTTGGGGGCGGCAGATTAGAGGTTAATAAGTGTAGGTAGGTGGCAGCAACATTGGGGGCGGCAGATTAGGGGTTAATAAAAATAATTAGGTATGTGTACCGAGCGCTAAAGTTTATAAAAAGGCCTTAAGCTTACTAACAGATTAGCCTCCTAGCAGGCTAAATAGTAGGTAACAGAATAGGGGGCGATAGTAAGCGCTGAATAGCTTAAAAGGCTGGAAACTAAATTCTGGCGAATAATTTATTCCATATACATTCAAATTAAAATCACAGATAAAATGTTAAAACACAATGTTCATATATAAATACAGTAAAATTCTGTTCATGGATCCATGAAATATTCCAGGAGTTTTGTACCTGGCTACTTTAGTTATACAAAACCTTGAATGTAGCTATCTTCAAAGTTCTTATGTGTGTTTAGGATAGATTAATAAGTCGGTTACCTGACTTTGGCGTTCTAGATATAGTTCTATTGTCAGTGGATGAAAAAAATTTGTGGACTGTGGTTCAGATCAGACCAATGTGATGTGTAACAATAAACAATAAACAATATACCAACTTTCAAATAAACATTAAAATCTCAGCACATGATGGTGTAAAAACATTCGTTCAAACTTCAATATAAAATTAAAAAAATAATGCAATAATCAAAGGCGTGTGAGATCCGTTACCGGACCAAGTGGAGGAGGGGCTGTGAAAGAACGTGACGTTGATGCAAAAAGTAGGTGTTTAACCCCAGAGAAATGTGAATCCACACTAGCGCTAGTGAAAAAAAAAAAAAAGAAAAGAAAAAAATATATAAAAAATATATATAAAAATAAAGAAATATAGAAAAATATATATATAGTTCAATGTAGATCAATCTTGAACAGATGAAAAAATGTGAGACAGATGAAAATAATGTGAATCTTCAAAAATAAATGAATAATCCCCTTGAAAAATAAAACAAAATTATCCGCAATCCAAAAGTGTAAAATTACGTAAAACAAATATAAATGGGCAAAAGTCTAAATTGGTAGAGATTCTATATAGGTGCTCCTAAACACAGAGCCGCTTCAGCACCCTAGGTTTTTCATCATTTTATATTTTTACATTTTTGTGATATTGACTTTATGAACAACATTTCTATATATACTATATGGACTTCCATCATAGACACTAACAATATCACTTACCAGTTGGTAACTACCACCTCCGGATCTGGCACCTAGGGTGCTGAAGCGGCTCTGTGTTTAGGAGCACCTATATAGAATCTCTGCCAATTTAGACTTTTGCCCATTTATATTTGTTTTACGTAATTTTACACTTTTGGATTGCGGATAATTTTGTTTTATTTTTCAAGGGGATTATTCATTTATTTTTGAAGATTCACATTATTTTCATCTGTCTCACATTTTTTCATCTGTTCAAGATTGATCTACATTGAACTATATATATATTTTTCTATATTTCTTTATTTTTATATATATTTTTTATATATTTTTTTCTTTTTGAATTTTTTTTTTTCACTAGCGCTAGTGTGGATTCACATTTCTCTGGGGTTAAACACCTACTTTTTGCATCAACGTCACGTTCTTTCACAGCCCCTCCTCCACTTGGTCCGGTAACGGATCTCACACACCTTTGATTATTGCATTATTTTTTTAATTTTGTATTGAAGTTTGAACGAATGTTTTTACACCATCATGTGCTGAGATTTTAATGTTTATTTGAAAGTTGGTATATTGTTTATTGTTTATTGTTACACATCACATTGGTCTGATCTGAACCACAGTCCACAAATTTTTTTCATCCACTGACAATAGAACCATATCTAGAACGCCAAAGTCAGGTAACCGACTTATTAATCTATCCTAAACACACATAAGAACTTTGAAGATAGCTACATTCAAGGTTTTGTATAACTAAAGTAGCCAGGTACAAAACTCCTGGAATATTTCATGGATCCATGAACAGAATTTTACTGTATTTATATATGAACATTGTGTTTTAACATTTTATCTGTGATTTTAATTTGAATGTATATGGAATAAATTATTCGCCAGAATTTAGTTTCCAGCCTTTTAAGCTATTCAGCGCTTACTATCGCCCCCTATTCTGTTAATAAAAATAATGTAGGTGTTGGCGATGTTGGGGGCAGCAGATTGGGGGTTCATAAGTATAATGTAGGTGGCGGCGGTTTCCGGAGCGGCAGATTAGGGGTTAATAATTTTATTTTAGTGTTTGCGATGCGGGAGGGCCTCGGTTTAGGGGTTAATAGGTAGTTTATGGGTGTTAGTGTACTTTTTAGCACTTTAGTTATGAGTTTTATGTTACAGCGTTGTACCATAAAACTCTTAACTACTGACTTTTAAATGCAGTAGGACTCTTGACGGGGTAGGGTGTACCGCTCACTTTTTGGCCTCCCAGGACAGACTCGTAATACCGGCGCTATGGAAGTCCCATAGAAAAAAGACTTTACAAAGTTTATGTAAGTTGTTTTGCGGTAATAGGCCAAAAAAGTGTGCAGTGACCCTAAGCCTTCAATACTTGTAATACCAGCGGGCATAAAAAAGCAGCATTAGGACCTGTTAACGCTGCTTTTTTACCCTAACGCAAAACTCGTAATCTAGCCGATCGTGTGCTAAAAATACAATTTGATCCTGGGTACATAAAAGCACAAGTTAATCCTGGATATGTTAAAGCAACAGAATATTTTTTAAAACAAATGCATAAATGTTATAAAATTATATATACATAGTGTATATGGTCATGATATAAGGTTATGACCCTTTCATCAGATGAATCCCTAGCTCCCAACTCAAATTAATAAATAAACACTAATAGTAGTAACAGATAGACAATGTTCAATCTGATTATAGGGTGGAAAGGCTTCTAAAGGCTTCTAAAGTTAAAAGCTAAAAGAGAGAGGCAAAGTTAAAATTAATATAGGATATAGTCATAACCTCTAAAATGATAGATTGTTGGGTACACACTACATCACAGAATACCAAAAACCTAATATGCACCATTACGATAATAGATCAAATGGGTACAGACCAACCAATTAAAAAAAAATGGTATCTTTAATTTAAGTCAGAAAACACTCACAGAAGATGAGAATAAAGTTTTAAACTTAGGAATTACCTTTGCCCCAACAGCCAAATTAAATAAATTCAAGACCCACATACCTAAGGTAAGGTGCATATATCGCACAAAATTGCTACAATTAATGCTAACCTGTGCTAAACGATTGATCCCCAGGCTTTGGAAGCAACAGCAAACAATTACATTCCCTCAATGGGAAGCTAAAATGAACCATGTCCTTTCTCTGGAAAAGAGACATTACTGTTATATTAGTAAACAAGATTATATCCTTTATATAGTTTTTATTTGGGAACAAAGACCACGTATGTAACATTTAAATTACTATCTGTTTTTAACGTCCATTGATATACTGTTCAAAAGGATGTGTTATGCTCTTGCAATTATCTATATGCATCAAGGTTTTATCTCCATATATGATTACACTATATGTCCAAAGTATAAGATGTAAACTTCCCCTCCCTTTATTCCCTTACCTTTATCCATTTAAACATTGGTTGCCACTATACATGAGTATACAAGATGTAATTGTTTTCATTGTTCTCTGTGCTTATGGTATATTCTTTTATTTCTGTTATTTACAATTGTTCAACCTCAATAAAAATTATTTAAAGTAAAAAGGTACTTCATAAAGAATCCTTTAGAAAAACTAGTTAATAAAGAGAATGCTACTCACAATGGAATTACATTTACAGATCTCAAACCGAAATCAAAATTGTATCCAGTATACAACAAAGGGAGAAACATAGAAGTCCTTTGAGAGGTTAGTTTCACAAGAAATAGCTAAAATTAATACAGAAGATAATAAAAAGACTAAGTACAACATGAGTAGAAAAGAAAGAGATAATTTAACAAATTTACAAAAGGATAAAATATTACTATAAAACCGTCTGACAAGGGTGGCGGCCTAGTAATAATAGACACGGTAAAGTACATACAAGAAGCTAATCGCCTCCTAAATGATATAATCAGATTGTACATTGTCTATCTGTTATTACTATTAGTGTTTATTTATTAATTTGAGTTGGGAGCTAGGGATTCATATGATGAAAGGTTCATAACCTTATATCACAACCATATATGTATATATAATTTTAGAAGATACATTTATAACATTTATGCATTTGTTTTAAAAAATATTTTGTTGCTTTACATATAAAGGATTAACTTGTGCTTTTATGTACCCAGGATCAAATTGTATTTTTACCACATGATTTTATTTATTTTGGCTAAGTATAATATCCACTTGCAAATACTTCCACCTTTAATATTCCACCTTAAAAAATATTCACCAGATGTATAGCAATAACGTTCAACCAATCACTCTGAAGGCTACTTCTTTATAAGGACATTCATAACTGTTGCAATCCATCTTGATAAAGCCGTGGAACACAGTGAAACTCGTTGATGGTGACAGTGTTGATTGTGTTAAGCACAATTACAAAGAAAAGCGAAGGATTGCTTCAGATTCTACGAGGACTCTTTTCTTTAAAGATCTGTTGTAAATTCTCTGCGCAGAGTAAAGATCTTCATCACTCATGGTACTACATTCATCACCGCTACTCCAGGATTGGTCTCTGAACTACTACGTGGGTGTTAAGTGATCATCCAGGAAACAATGGATGGAGCCAGGGCCATCTTTAACACAGGGCAAAAGGGGCAGCTGCCCAGGTCCCAGTCTTTGTTGTGGGGCTCAGGAATCCTAAAAAAAAAGTTAAAATTTGTTTTGGTTCATGCCAGACTGCTGAAGTCATTTGACATGAGGGGCACACACAGTCAGTCCTAATACTGTCACAGTCAAAAGTTCTCTGCTTATATTTACTTGTGAAAAACTGTGCAACTGTGCAAGACCGTGCCGGTGTCATGTGACATGCCAAGCTAGTGCCATGTGCTGTTTTAGGTGTGCACTGTACAGCACTGAATACTAAGCCCTAACTCAGCATCCAGTCAATTCCACTGCATCATGTTATTCTTGAATGCATTTATTTAAATTTACCCAATAATGTATTTGCCTTCAATGACAATTTGTATTAGCAAATACGAGGCACAGCAATGGGTACAAGGTTTGCACCCAGCTATGCCAATTTATTTATGGGTAAGTGGGAGCAACAATTCATTCAGGGACATAGCCTGGGTGTAAACCTCATACTCTTTAAGCGCTATATAGATGATATCATAATTATCTGGAAAGGGAACCAAAATAGTCTTAAACAATTTTTTGAGGATATGAATAACAATGACCTTAATCTACAATTCACATATACCATTAGCAAGGAAGCAATTAGTTTTGTAGATCTCTAGATATTTTTATAGATAAGGGAGAAATAAATGCAAAGAATTATTTTAAGGCTGTCAACGCCAACAACTATGTACACGCTAACAGTTGTCATTTAAAGCATTGGATCAATAATATCCCCAAAGGGCAATTTCTTAGAGTTAGACTCATTGATTATGACTCACAAGTATAAGAAAAAAAATTCTTGAAAAGGGATATGGTGCATACGAACTAAAATCATTAATACTAACAGTAAGAGACTTACAGCTAGATTACAAGTTTTGCGGTATGAGTGAAAAAGCAGCGTTAAGGCTATTTTTCACTACCGCTGGTATTACAAGTCTTGCAGGTATATCTGTACTGCACACTTTTTTGGCCGTAACGCAACGTAACTACCGCAGCTTTCAAAAAGTCCTTTTTCAATGGGACTTCCATAGTGCCGGTATTACCAGTTTGCCAAGGTTGGGAATTATTCAAGCATTACTTATACCAGAATGCCACTATACAATTAACTATTTGTAGACCTATATCTTAGAACTCCAGGTTACATATAGAGACATCAAACCAATTTTGGTAAAATTATATTCAGTTGCCATATAGAAATTTTCTAACAAGCCATACATAAGGCTAGCAATTTGTAGAAAATACATCAAAAAATGGGTACAGACCAACCAATTAAAAAAAATGGTATCTTTAATTTAAGTCAGAAAACACTCACAGAAGATGAGAATAAAGTTTTAAACTTAGGAATTACCTTTGCCCCAACAGCCAAATTAAATAAATTCAAGACCCACATACACATCAAGCAATTTGTTAGGAGGCTCACATTGCTAAAATCATCGCCAATCGCCTTAACCCCTTAATGACCGACGACATACGCCTTACGTCCTCAAAAAAAATACCCTTAACGACCGAGGACATACGGTGTCGGTCTTGGAAAGCAGTGGAAGCGATCCTGACTTACTTCCAGCTGCTTTCCGGTTAGAGGCATCCTGCAATAACATTCTTTACCCCTCTCTGTGCTGGTAATCGATGGCCGCAATCGATGGTGGGAGGGAGCCGAAGTGGGAGGCGGGTGGGCGGCCATCGATGGCTTCTGTGATTAAGAGGGCGGTGGGATCGGGGGAGGGGTCACCGGGGAGTGCACGGGGGGTGGCGGGCGCATGCACAGGGAGGGAGCGGGTGGGAACCGCTGCACTACAGAAAAAAATTATAATTATAAGTGGGAGAAAGGGGGGAGGGAATGGGTTAATAAAATAGCTAAGGGATCTGGGAGGGGGTGGGGGGATGGTCTTTGGGGGGGAAGCTACACTACAGAAAAAAAAAACATTTTTTTTTCTGTAAACTGGATACTGGCAGACAGCTGCCAGTACCCAAGGTGGCTCCAAGTAAGGTATATGGGGGAGGGTTAGAGAGCTGTTGGGGGGGGATCAGGGAGGTTGGGGGCTAAGGGGGGACCCTACACAGTAGCATATGTAAATATGCTTAAAAAAATATACCTTTTATTTTAGTACTGGCAGACTTTCTGCCAGTACTTAAGATGGCGGGGACAATTGTGGGGAGGGAAGAGAGCTGTTTGAGTGGGATCAGGGGGTGTAATGTGTCAGGTGGGAGGCTGATATCTACACTAAAGCTAAAATTAACCCTACAAGCTACCTAATTAACCCCTACACTGCTGGGCATAATACACGTGTGATGCGCAGCAGCATTTAACGGTCTTCTAATTACCAAAAAGCAATGCCAAAGCATATATGTCTGCTATTTATGAACAAAGGGGATCCCAGAGAAGCATTTACAACCATTTGTGCCATAATTGCACAAGCTGTTTGTAAATAATTTCAGTGAGAAACCTAAAGTTTGTGAGGCCAAAGACAATACTACAAGAGTGCTCCATACCCTCCAAGATTCATATAATCAAACAGCCCCCTTATATTCCTCTCTACTGATGCTGAAAAAGCATTTGACAGGGTCGACTGGCATTTTATATGGTCGGCCCTGTCAAAATTCATGTTTTTCCAATAAATTTATATCTAGGGTTCAGGCACTGTACACTAACCCTCAAGCCAAATTAAAAGTTAATAATTATATCTCACAATCCTTCCCTATATCCAATGGTACCCATCAGGGGTGCCCATTGTCCTCTTTATTGTTTGCCCTCATGTTTGAGATATTAGCAATCCAAATTTGGAACAATACAGCTATTAAAGGTATTTCGTTTAGCACTATTTCTCAAAAATATCTTCTTTTTGCTGATGATATTATTTTTACTTTTCAGTCTCCATCATCCTCCCTGCCAGCAATACTACAAACACTTGACGATTATAAAAAAAAGTCTCCAATTACTCCATAATTATAGGGAAATCTGGCCTTATCCCCATAAATCTAGACACTAAGGATTTAGAATATTTATCTCAAAATGCTTCTTTCCCTGTCACCAGATCTCTTAGATATTTTGGACTGAATGTCCCTGAAAATCCCTGTGACCTATATCAAGAAAATTATGTAAAATTCCAAACTAATTTCTATTCTCTACTAGAATCCTGGCATGAGCAGGGCCACCTATCATGGATAGGACGAATACATCAAATGATGATTATCCCTAAATATATATATACTTTCCAAGCACTCCCAATTTTATTACCACGTCATTATTTAGCTACCCAACAAAAAATGATAGAATCCTTTATCTGGTCATATAAAAAACCAAGAATAGCATGCAATACTCTTTATTAAGTAAAGAGGATGGAGGGTTAAACATACCCAATTTAACACATTATTATAAAGCAGCACACCTTTCATGTATAATAGCATGGGACCATAACTCTCCATCTAAACTGTGGATAAAAATTGAAGCTAACCTAATAAAATTACATCAGATGAGGGACATTTGTTGGGTGCCTAAACTATTTAGAGGTAAACAAATTATGTATAACAATTATATTAGAGCTACACTTGATATCTGGGACGCTCTTGTCCAACACCTCAATATACTTTCCACACCAGTCTCACCCTTAACACCATTACTAGGTTATCATCTTTTTTTACCCAGAGTCTTTTTAAATGCGATACAGACAATATATTACGCGAAAATTATACCTTTATTCCTATTGATTGATTCCTCCAGGTTAAAGAGAGAATTTTACTACGGGACAATTTAGGTTCAGCATTTCATAGTTGGTTCTCATATTTTCATATTCGCCAAGCAATAAATGACAGCCCATATAAAACAGAGGTTACCCGTGTACTGAAACCATTTGAAAAAATCTGCATAAACCCCGATATTAAGAAAGCTCACTTATCACTGCCTTATAAAATGCTTAGAGGTTCTTCCCATATACAAAACCAACATATACTTCTAAATTGGAAACAGAATTACAGTCTCAATTTACAGATGTTATTTGGAAACGAGGATTTAAAATGACCCATTCCTCATCTGTATCACTGACCTTAACCGAACTTAACTATAAAATACTTGCAGGCTGGTATCTTACTCCCAAGAGAATACATTAAATCTTCTCCGGTGCCAACTCAAGTTGTTGGAGGCGGTGCGGTTAAATTGGTACACACTCTCATATTTGGTGGTCATGCCCAACACTGAAGACATATTGGTCTCAAATAGAACGGTGTATGAATCACCATTAGATACAGATCTCTCCCTCTCAGCCGACATTATCTTACTTAATCATATACCTAAGGTAAGGTGCATATATTGCACATAATTGCTACAATTAATGCTAACCTGTGCTAAACGATTGATCCCCAGGCTTTGGAAGCAACAGCAAACACTTACATTCCCTCAATGGGAAGCTAAAATGAACCATGTTCTTTCTCTGGAAAAGAGACATTACTCTTATATTAGTAAACAAGATTATATCCTTTATATAGTTTTTATTTGGGAACAAAGACCACGTATGTAACATTTAAATTACTATCTGTTTTTAACGTCCATTGATATACTGTTCAAAAGGATGTGTTATGCTCTTGCAATTATCTATATGCATCAAGGTTTTATCTCCATATATGATTACACTATATGTCCAAAGTATAAGATGTAAACTTCCCCTCCCTTTATTCCCTTACCTTTATCCATTTAAACATTGGTTGCCACTGTACATGAGTATACAAGATGTAATTGTTTTCATTGTTCTCTGTGCTTATGGTATATTCTTTTATTTCTGTTATTTACAATTGTTCAACCTCAATAAAAATTATTTAAAGTAAAAAGGTACTTCATAAAGAATCCTTTAGAAAAACTAGTTAATAAAGAGAATGCTACTCACAATGGAATTACATTTACAGATCTCAAACCGAAATCAAAATTGTATCCAGTATACAACAAAGGGAGAAACATACAAGTCTTTGAGAGGTTAGTTTCACAAGAAATAGCTAAAATTAATACAGACAATAATAAAAAGACTAAGTATAACATGACTAGAAAAGAAAGAGATACTTTAACAAATTTACAAAAGGATAAAATATTACTATAAAACTGGCTGACAAGGGTGGCGGCCTAGTAATAATAGACACGGTAAAGTACATACAAGAAGCTAATCGCCTCCTAAATGATATAATCAGATTGTACATGGTCTATCTGTTATTACTATTAGTGTTTATTTATTAATTTGAGTTGGGAGCTAGGGATTCATATGATGAAAGGTTCATAACCTTGTATCACAACCATATATGTATATATAATTTTAGAAGATACATTTATAACATTTATGCATTTGTTTTAAAAAATATTTTGTTGCTTTTACATATAAAGGATTAACTTGTGCTTTTATGTACCCAGGATCAAATTGTATTTTTACCACATGATTTTATTTATTTTGGCTAAGTATAATATCCACTTGCAAATACTTCCACCTTTAATATTCCACCTTAAAAAATATTCACCAGATGTATAGCAATAACGTTCAACCAATCACTCTGAAGGCTACTTCTTTATAAGGACATTTATAACTGTTACAATCCATCTTGATAAAGCCGTGGAACACAGCGAAACTCGTTGATGGTGACAGTGTTGGTTGAAATTAAGCACAATTACAAAGAAAAGCAAAGGATTGCTTCAGATTCTACAAGGACTCTTTTCTTTAAAGATCTGTTGTAAATTCTCTGCGCAGAGTAAAGATCTTCATCACTCATGGTACTACATTCATCACCGCTACTCCAGGATTGGTCTCTGAACTACTACGTGGGTGTTAAGTGATCATCCAGGAAACAATGGATGGAGCCAGGGCCATCTTTAACACAGGGCAAAAGGGGCAGCTGCCCAGGTCCCAGTCTTTGTTGTGGGGCCCAGGAATCCTAAAAAAAAAAAAAAGTTAAAATTTGTTTTGGTTCATGCCAGACTGCTGAAGTCATTTGACATGAGGGGCACACACAGTCAGTCCTAATACTGTCACAGTCAAAAGTTCTCTGCTTATATTTACTTGTGAAAAACTGTGCAAGACCGTGCCGGTGTCATTTGACATGCCAAGCTAGTGCCATGTGCTGTTTTAGGTGTGCACTGTACAACACTGAATACTAAGCCCTAACTCAGCATCCAGTCAATCCCACTGCATCATGTTATTCTTGAATGCATTTATTTAAATTTACCCAATAATGTATTTGCCTTCAATGACAATTTGTATTAGCAAATACGAGGCACAGCAATGGGTACAAGGTTTGCACCCAGCTATGCCAATTTATTTATGGGTAAGTGGGAGCAACAATTCATTCAGGGACATAGCCTGGGTGTAAACCTCATACTCTTTAAGCGCTATATAGATGATATCATAATTATCTGGAAAGGGAACCAAAATAGTCTTAAACAATTTTTTGAGGATATGAATAACAATGACCTTAATCTACAATTCACATATACCATTAGCAAGGAAGCAATTAGTTTTGTAGATCTCTAGATATTTTTATAGATAAGGGAGAAATAAATGCAAAGAATTATTTTAAGGCTGTCAACGCCAACAACTATGTACACGCTAACAGTTGTCATTTAAAGCATTGGATCAATAATATCCCCAAAGGGCAATTTCTTAGAGTTAGACTCATTGATTATGACTCACAAATAGAAGTATAAGAAAAACAATTCTTGAAAAGGGATATGATGCATACGAACTAAAATCATTAATACTAACAGTAAGAGACTTAGAGCTAGATTACAAGTTTTGCGGTATGAGTGAAAAAGCAGCGTTAAGGCTATTTTTCACTACCGCTGGTATTACAAGTCTTGCAGGTATATCTGTACTGCACACTTTTTTGGCCGTAACGCAACGTAACTACCGCAGCTTTCAAAAAGTCCTTTTTCAATGGGACTTCCATAGCGCCGGTATTACCAGTTTGCCAAGGTTGGGAATTATTCAAGCATTACTTATACCAGAATACAATTAACTATTTGTAGACCTATATCTTAGAACTCCAGGTTACATATAGAGACATCAAACCAATTTTGGTAAAATTATATTCAGTTGGCATATTGAAATTTTCTAACAAGCCATACATAAGGCTAGCAATTTGTAGAAAATACATAAAAAAACAACGTTATAATTCCCAATAACCTGATAGCCCATACAGTTATATCCAACTAAAGAATGAACAAAGTATGAATATTAACATAAAGGAGATGTGTTTTTAACTCAAGTGAGAACAGCAAAACACCAAAAAAGCTGTCTTTTTAACCAACTAAATAAAAGTTATATTTTAAACCTAACCTCAACTTCTTTAGACTAGACACATAATTCAAGACAGTGTATAGAAGCATACCCTTTCTGACAAAAGTCACTTCAATGTGACCTATGTAATTTCAGTGATAATTAATTACTCTATACTCATGGGAGATTAGGAACTACTCGAGGGTCCTCTCGGAGGGTCTATCAACTGTCTCCAAGAGTCACAAATCTGGGAGTGTAAGGCCACCTTGTTCTGTTGGGTGAATATTGGGCATTCCATTTGTTCAAAGTAGGGCATGATCTTAGCTACTTCTGCCCATCTCTGGGCTGTCTTTTGTTTCCAGAGTCTTGCAACTGCTAGCTTGGCAGCCAAAAACAGGTAAATGCTCAGAAAAATTGTGGAGATGGAGTGTGACTTGATGCCTATATGGAATAACATAGTTTGTGGGGAGTTGCCAATCAGAGGGTTCAGAGTCAAGCACTTGTTTAGGATTGTAGACCAGAAAGGTCGTAATGTCGGGCATTCCCACCATATGTGGGCTGGCGATCCCACCATCCCACACTCCCTCCAGCACAACGGTGAGTTGGAGTGGGAAATTTTAAAAAGCCTAAGTGGAGTGAGGTGCCATTGGGTGCATATTTTAATGTATAGCTCCAAGAGGGTTACGCAGTGAAGCGACTGTTTAGTTTGTGTGGCGGCTTTAGCCCAGTCCGCTTGCTCTGCGTGGAATTTTAAATCCCTTTCCTAGGCTATAATGTAAGCTGACTTGAAAAAAGTGGAGGAATTCAGCAGGTCCCCATAAGAGATCGAGAGAGCCCGTGGTAGGACTGTCAAGGAATCCCCAGGATTTTAAAAGGCTGCAAAGCCTCCAGAATTCAAATTGTAGGAGGGGTGATGGGTTATAAGCTGAAATGAAATGAGAGGTGGCTATAAACCTGCCTCTGGGAAACAAGTCAGCTACATAATTAATGCCGCATTCATGCCAGAATTGTGGGTGTGAGTCTTTGAGGGTCAGAAGAAGTCCCGACAGGGAATGTATGGGGGAAGGATGCGGGGCGATTTGCTTTAACGAGCGCAGCCTATCCCAGAAACGTAAAGAATGTAGGATGATGGTATTATGTATGTTATATGTAGATCTGACATATTTAGGGTGCCAGATGAGATCTGAAAGTAATAAAGACTTAGGCAAAGTTGCTTGTTCCAATGTCTGCCATCTATTAGGAGTGGAGGTGACATTCCAAGCAAGGATGTGTGCTAGACGTGAAGCCTCGTGGTAAGTAGCTATGTTGGGGGCGCCAGTGCCCCCACTACAAATCGGTTGCTGCATGATACGAGTAGCTACTCTGGGGTGTTTGTTTCTCCAGATAAACTTATTACAGACTTGTTGGAATTTACCAATGAGGGACTTGGGTATCGGAATAGGGAGTGAGCGAAAAAGGTAGGTCAGCTTAGGGAGTAGCACCATTGTAAATGCTGCCACACGACCCAGCCAAGAGATACAGGGGACACTCCATGTATTCGCACTCTTCTGGAACTGCTGTAGCAACGGGTAGAAATTAGATTCGATGATAGTGTATATGTTGGAAGAGAGATAGACACCTAGATGTTTGATTTTCTGTTGGGACCAATTGAATGAATATGTCGCTTTAAGAAACTCAATTTGTCCTCCAAATTGATGGCATAAGCATCAGTTTTGTTAAGGTTTAACTTATAATGGCTAAGCTGGCCAAAGTGGTTCAGTAACCGGAACAGGACAGGGAGAGACCGTACAGGGTCATTTAGAAAAATAGTTAGGTCATCCGCAAACAGCGCAGTCTTTTGTGTAGTTCCCTCGATCTCTACTCCCCTAATCTCCGGGTTACTCCTAATGGCTTCCACAAGTGGTTCCATAATCAAAGCGAATATCAGCGGAGACAGAGGACACCCCTGCCGGGTCCCATTAGTGATTTGAAAAATCGTAGAGCGAAAACCCAGGCCTTTAACTGAGGCTGAGGGGGCTGAGTAAAGCGATTTAACACAGAAAATAAAGCTGGGGGGGGGAGCCAAAGTGACTAAGGACTTCAAATAGGTATGACCAATTCACCCTATCAAAGGCTTTTTCAGCGTCAAGCACCAGCGCTGTGCAGGGGATAAGTCTTTGTTTAGCCTCAAAGAAAATATTGAGCAGTCTTCGGGTGTTGTCCGGTCCCTCCCTGCCCAGGGTAAAACCAACCTGGTCCTCATTGATAAGTGACGCAAGAACACAATTAAGTCTAATAGCCATAACCTTAGCCAGTATTTTGACATCCGTATTGATTAATGAGATAGGGCGGAAGTGTTCACACCTGTCCGGGGTCTTTCCTGGTTTAGGGATTGTCACTATAACCGCTTCAAGCAATTCCGGAGGGAGGGAGCTAGTTTGTCTGGCAAGCGAACAGATTCTGGTAAGTAGGGGGGAGAGCTGCGCAGAAAAGGTTTTGTAAAAAAGGGCGCTGTACCCGTCTGGACCCGGGGATTTATTGAGCTTTAGGGATTTAATAGTTGAGGCCAGAACTGGTAAGGACAGAGGCTTTAAAAAATCCTGGATTTGTTGAGAAGACAGGGCAGGGGCTTCTGAGGATTTTTGTAGGTTAAATAGGGAAGAATAATAGTGCACAAAAGCGTTCCCAATATCCACTGGGAGGCGAACAGTGCCCTGCGGCATTATCAAATAAGGAATACGAGCTTCTGCAGTGCGCTGCCTAAGCTTATTAGCTAAAAGACGGTCTGCTTTGTTTCCTTTGGCATGAAAAGTTTGTTGAAACCGACGAACCTGTGACTGATAGCATTTAAGTTCTAGGGCTTCTATTTTCAGTTTGGTGTCCTCTATTTGCAAGAGGGTCAGTGGATCTAAGGAAACCATGTGAGATGCGGTTAGAGAGTGAAGATTTGTGTGCAACTGGGCCAGAGAGCCCCCTAGTTGTTTGTTATTGTCTGTTTTCAATTTAAAAAACAAACCTTTAATAAAAGCCTTGAGTGTGTTACATAGACAGAAGTCATTAACAGAGCCATCATCATTTATCTGGAGAAACTCATTTATGTTCCTCTGAAAAAACAGAATATGCTCTGGGGTTGAGAGCAGATACTCCGGGAGTCTCCAGGAGGGCCTAGAGGACAGACAGGTTGGAACTTTTAAGGAGAACTGAACCGGGGAATGATCAGACCAAGGGCACCCCGGCATAGAGACCTGCTGAATGAGATCAAGAAGGCATGGCTCGCAGTAGACATGATCGATTCTGGTATATGTGTTATGTACCGTGGAATAGTAGGAATAATCTCTAGATGTGGGGTGGTGGGACCGCCAAATATCAAACAAATTATATTGTACAAGAAGGCTATTAAATTGCCTAGCGGACCGTGAGGTTTGGGGGTCACATGGTTTAAGTTTGGAGATTGTCTATCTAAGGTGGTGTCTGTAATCATGTTGAAGTCACCTGCAAGCAGAAGGTTTTGGGACCTCTTAGAAGCTAATAGTCTTAAGAATTTCCTGAGCATTCTAGTTTGGGCTGAGTTGGGAGCATAGTAACTAGCTAGGGTGTATGGGATGCTATCTAATTTGCAATTCAAAATGAGGTACCTGCCTTTTGGGTCTGTGAAGGAGCTGACTTATGAACCATGATTGCAACACCTCGCGACTTAGAGTCAAAGGAGGCCGTTTCAACTATTGGAAAGTGTTTGCAGTGCAAGGGTATGGGCATTCCCTGAACCCAATGGGTTTCTTGTAAAAAGACCACTTTAGACTTGGCGTGATAAAGATAGTTCAGTAGTCTACTCCTTTTGTTCGGGGTATTAAGACCCCTTACATTTTGAGAGGTACAGATGAAGGACATCCTGTAGTGCGGGTTGGCTCAGGAGGGAAAAAAAAAAGGGGGGGGGGGGAGGGGGGGAAGGAAGAGAAGGGAGGAGTGAGGCAAGGAGCAGGGGAGAGGGGATGTAAAGGAGGGACGTATAGAGGGTGGGATACCGTGTAGCTGTAGTGTGGGTCACCTGATACACAAGGAAAAAAAAAACAAGCAACTATATTACAGTGGTTGTACTCACATTCTATTGGTTGCGGTATAAACAAGAAAAACCGCTTAGGTAGACCCCCTACTGGGGGGGGGTATTTTGTAAGTTAAGGGATAGGGAAAGCTGGGGGAATAGTAGTCTATTATAGAGGTGATAGGAAGAAGGGAGGGGGGGAGAGGTTGGAAGGAGTGGGCTATATTTATTAGATTCTCTTAAAAAAAGTAAGGAGATAGAGGGGTGAGACTGGATCAATCAAAGAAGGGAGGGGGGGAGAAGGAGAGGGAGAAGAAAAGGGAGGAGGTGGAGAAGGAGGAGGAGGATGGAGGTGGGAGGAGATGAACTGTGTTAATTAGATTTTCGCACAGAAGTTAGAGAGCAGAAGGAAAAGGCTATGAGGGGAGGAGGTTACTTTTAATGAGGGAGATGAGGTGTAGATCAGAACGGCCATATCGCCTGCCTCGTGTTATAGAGGTCTAAAGAACTGGAGATTTGTCAGTGTATCAAGAGTTAAATGAGAAGAAAAAGTAGGTAAGGGACACAGTTAGCAGCCTCTGATTGTAGGGGTATGATACATTATAGGAAGAGGAGACATAGAAAAACAAATTGTTTCCAATGACAGGTACTAACCAGAAATGCAACAATATAAACACAAAGTTCAACAGTCAACAACATAACATTTGACTAATAGACACTGCGAACCCCATCTGAACCAACATAGATTAATGTGCACCCAAGGCTTTGAGCATCTATCTAGGAAGGCCAATACATGGGGGTAAGTACACCATTGGCTTGATTTAATCTTGGTATTAAGAGAAAAGAGAAACCTGGTCAAAGGGGCGCAATGCAATACTATAAGACCATTTCCTACTAGGATGGACCACATTTGTGTTTTCAATGAACGGACGTCTACGTCCACTGCAGCAAGTGGCTAAGTATGCTTTGGGGGTATGAGCCTATCCGTGGACTGTGTATTTTATACTGTTTACTAGTGACCTCGTGTATGAATTAGTGTGGGACCCAGTGCATGTAATAGAAATCATAGATCTGTGTGCATAAACACGTTATTGTAGAAACCAGCAAACATAATTAGGTACAAATAAGGTGTGACATATGTTCTGCTTAGAGCAGACATGGGGTAAATGAGCTTAGTAACTCTTAGTGGCAGCCCAGTAATTGTAAAACATCTATATATCTACACTTAAGCTAGAATTTGAAGGAAATAAACAGTGATATTAAAGTTGGTCTATAGGGGCTGTATTGACAAAGTATAAATCGGAATAGAAACCAGGCAATACAACAATCTAGAGGAAAAACCTAAGCTATAGTGCATATTTAATACCTCAGGAATCAGCCAATATGAGTAAAGATCACAGGTATCAGCAAACATAGGTAATGATAGCATTATAAAAGACAGCACAAACAGTCAATAGGCACAACATTGCATATACTTATCTGACAGCAAGCGGGCTCATACAGATACATTTCGCAGCAGTCAACAAGCAATTAGAGGTCTATCAGCAGGGGCCAAGATGTCCATAAGTAGAAATTAAGGTGACCCTTCAGGATGATGAACCTGATCTGTGTCTTGGAGGGAGAGCTCCCCATTCGTGCCTATCAGGTTGCCTGTGGCGAATAGGGCCATGGGGATCTGCAATCGACCACTCTGGGTCAGCGGGTCTATGCGGCTGTTGAGAGGACTGTCGATGTGGTGGAGAAGACGCTGCTGACCACTCCTCAGCAGAGGCTCGAAGTTGGCTGTGTTGAGGCTTAGATTTCTCTTTACTCAGGGGGAGTAGATTCCACCTCTGGAGAAGTTCATATCCTTTAATTGGCTGATGAACCGTAAACATCTGGTTATCCTTAAAAATCAAGAGCTTAATGGGGTACCCCCATCTGTACCTGACGTTGTTCTTTCTGAGCGCATATGTAATTTCAATGAAGGTTTTCCTTTTTTGTAAAGACCGTGTAGACAAGTCAGGGAATATTTGGAGGTTCTTAAATCTGTCTGGTAATGCAGGATTTTCAAAATGAGCTCTTTGGATGCGCTCTTTGTAAGTAAAGTAGTGGAGGCGCACTATAATGTCTCTAGGTTGGTCATCCGATAGGCCCTTGGGTTTGAGGGACCTATGAGCTCTGTCAATTTGATCCTCTGACTTTGTGGTTGGAGGAGCTAGGGTGTGGAACAGCTCTTGTAGGTATGTTTGCAGGTCAGCTGTGGAGACAGTCTCGGGCACACCTCGGATCCTAAGGTTGTTGCGCTGAGATCTATCCTCCAGGTCAGCGATTTTGTCCTCAATGACATCAAAATGGTCAGATAGACGCTGTGCAAAGTTGAGAAGATTGGATTGCTCTGTGGAGAGGTCCTCTTGTCTCCTCTCTAGGGAGTCTATGCGCTCATTAGTGGAAGATATTTCTTTCTTAAGCTCCGCTATAGATGCTGCAATTTTAGCCGTGAATGAGGCATGGTGTTGATCTAATAGGTTTTTCAGGGACTCCATGATGAATTAAGGAGTGACTTCTTCTGATGAAAATTGCTGGGTGCTCTGCATAGCGGCTGAGGTTAATTCAGAACTATCAGATCTAGGCGATTCAGGTGCCTCTGCCTCAATTAGAGGGGTTGCACAAGTGGGACCAAAATGGTCCATAACTGTCTTTTTTAACGGGAACGTCTGCTTATTCTTTTTCCTAGCAGATTGTGACATTGCAGGGGACCAGCAAGCAAAAGTGAAGTGAAAACAGCGGGAGTAGATATACTTATTTCAGAGATTGCTTGAGCAGATCAGGGTGTCAGCAGAGGCCAATTTACACTGAGTGGTAGGCAGGCGTTAGAGGCCTAGGAGGGCTTACTCCATCTTTTAACTAGGTTTGTAGCCTGAAAAAAGAGAGAATATAGGGAGAGATATACACTGCTGCACTTCTAACTGAAGTTTACTGTGTGACGAAGTTAGGGTATATCTATGATTTAAGTGACTGCGGCCTTCCGGATCACAGGAAAAATGCCTCTTTGAATATGGATGTTATGTATGATTTACACTATGTGCTATAGGACTGGTCTTACAGTGTTCTGTTCTATAGCGCCATGTGGGCTGCAAGTAACATCTGGACTTTGCTTAGGACACCTACTCCAAGCTCTAACTGGTGAACCGTAGTGGAGGTTTTTTGGAGATGTTCACTATGAATGGTTTAGGTCAGTTGTAGCGCCACACCTAAAAATGTGCAAACACCAAGGTCAAATTGAATATTATCAGAGCCAACAGGTGACTCGCAGCTTCAACAGGCGAGATACAAATAAAAGAAGACACACAAGTTAACCCCACCAGTGTCTCTTATTGAAAGTCTGTGACAAGTTTGTTTGCTGATGTTCTACTGCTCACTCAGGTGGCCCTGAGGATATGCTGTGATATCAGTGTGAGTTGGAATATTAGAGAGTCTTTTTGATGCAGTATGTTTCCACGTGGGAGTAGAACTGCACTAGTCTGTACAGCAGGCTTTCAGAATAGGTGAGAAAACAACTGTTTGATAGCTAGTAAAACGCTATATTTTGTAAAAGTCCAAGGTGTCCATTCCGGGGAGTTACCCCTCTACCTAAATTTGGGATCTGTATGAGGGTTTCGCTTTATGTGATATCAGCGTACTGTTTGTAAAGCTGCAGCACTAAGCCGGTATATGAAATGAAAATGGCGTTTTCGTGCCAAAACCTGGGAACAGCAAACAAGGAAGGTAATTAAATGTTTGTCCAAAATATTGTAAGTGTCTCACTCTGCCATCTATAACGTTGCCCAGTTTTGTGTGTATCGGACACTAGCCGGTGTCCACCCGGTGCCTACTCACTGCTGGTTCTGCAACTGCGGTCCGGAAGAGACTTCTTTAGTGGCGTCCTGAGAGCAGCTTAACGTCTCGTACCGGTATGTATAGCTGGGCTCCGGAGCGGATCCCCGACCCTCCGGAGCTAGATGCGGTGTAGTGCTGCAGCGAATGTGTCACTTAGTCAGGCGTATCACAAGTTGAAGTTGGCTGTAGAGCTCTGAAGCGCCTACGGATCTCAGGCCTGTCAGGACCGGGTTAGCTGGTAACAGAGCCTCAGGTAGCTCTACGTACTCCAAAAACTTGATTTACAGAAGCTAGATGGTAGAAGTAGCCTTAATATGTCACTTGGCAAAACTAAATCTCTCAAAAGCTAGATTAAAATGTAATTGTGCTGGGTAGGATACAGGAGCTCTATGAGAATGCGTCTGCTCTGTGCGGTAGTTGGCTCCGCCCCCTCTGACTAGTTAGTAAATAGTTATTAACTATTTACTAACTACCTAGCTAAAATAACTACAAATTTACCTGTAAAATAAAACCTAACCTGAGTTACACTAACATCTAACCTTACACTACAATTAAATAAATTACATTTATTAAATAACTAAATTACAAAAAAAAAACACTAAATTACACAAAATAATAAAGAAATGATCAAATATTTAAACTAATTACACCTAATCTAATAGCCCTATCAAAATAAAAAAGCCCCCCAAAATAAAAAAAACCTAACCTAAACTAAATTGCCAATAGCCCTTAAAAGGGCCTTTTGCGGAGCATTGCTTCAAAGAAATCAGCTCTTTTACCTGTTAAAAAATACAAACAACCCCCCAACAGTAAAACCCACCACCCACACAACCAAACCCCCCTAAATAAAATCCTAACTATAAAAATCTAAGCTCCCCATTGCCCTGGAAAGGTCATTTGTATAGGCATTGCCCTTAAAAGGGCATTTAGCTCTTTTTCCGCCCAAACCCTAAGCTAAAAATAAAACCCACCCAATATACCCTTAAAAAAACCTAACACTAACCCCCAAAGATCCACTTACAGTTTTTGAAGACTCGACATCCATCCTCAACGAAGCCGGGAGAAGTCTTCATCCAAGCAGCAAGAAGTCCTCATCGAAGCCGGGAGAAGTCTTTATCCAAGAGGCAAGAAGTGGTCCTCCAGACGGCCAGAAGTCTTCATCCAGACGACATCTTCTATCTTCATCCATCCGGCGCAGAGCGGCTCCATCTTCAAGACATCTGGCGCTGAGCATCCTCTTCTTTCCACGGCTCTTCTCGAATGAAGGTTCCTTTAAGTGACGTCATCCAAGATGGCGTCCCTTGAATTCCAATTGGCTGATAGAATTCTTTCAGCTAATCGAAATTAAAGGTGAAAAAATCAATCCTATTGGCTGATCCAATCAGCCAAGAGGATTGAGCTTGCATTCTATTGGCTGTTCCAATCAGCCAATAGAATGCAATCTCAATCCTATTTAGTTTATGCTAGGGTTTTTTTTGGGGGGGGGGGGCTTTTTTATTTTGATAGGGCTATTAGATTAGGTGTAATTAGTTTAAATATTTGATAATTTCTTTTTTAATTTGTGTAATTTAGTGTTTGTTTTTGTAATTTAGTTAATTGTATTTAATAAATGTAATTTATTTAATTGTAGTCTAAGGTTAGGTTTTAGTGTAACTCAGGTTAGGTTTTATTTTACAGGTAAATTTGTATTTATTTTAGCTAGGTAGTTAGTAAATAGTTAATAACTATTTACTAACTAGTCTACCTAGTTAAAATAAATACAAACTTACCTGTGAAATAAAAATAAAACCTAAGGTAGATACAATGTAACTATTAGTTATATTGTAGCTAGCTTAGGGTTTATTTTACAGGTAAGTATTTAGTTTTAAATAGGAATTATTTAGTTATTAATAGTAGGTTTTATTTAGAATTTTTTAATTACATTAAAGTTAGTGGGTGTTAGGGTTAGGGTTAGACTTAGGGGTTAATAACTTTAGTATGGTGGCGGTGATGTTGGGGGCGGAAGATTAGGGGTTAATAAATGTAGGTAGGTGGTGATGTTAGGAGAGGCAGATTAGAGGTTAATAAGTGTAATGTGGGTGTCGGCGGTGTAGAGGGTGGCAGATTAGGGGTTAATAAGTGTAATGTAGGTGTCAGCGATGTCGGGGGCAGCAGATTAGGGGTTAATAAGTATAATGTAGGTGTCAGCGATGTCGGGGGAGGCAGATTAGGGGTGTTTAAACTCGGGGTTCATGTTAGGGTGTTAGTTTCCCCATAGGAATCAATGGGGCTGCGTTACGGAGCTTTACGCTCCTTTATTGCAGGTGTTAGGCTTTTTTTCAGCCAGCCCTCCCATTGATGTCTATGGGGAAATCGTGCACAAGCACGTAAAACCAGCTCACCGCATCGCTGGTATTGGAGTGCCGTATGGAGCTCAATTTTGCTTTAATCTCACTTATCGCCTGCTAATGCCGGGTTTTTGCAAACCTGTAATACCAGCACTGTAGGGAGGTGAGCGGTGACAATAACTTGCAAGTTAGTATCGAGCAGCTCTAACCGCAAAACTCGTAATCTAGCCGATAGAGAGGAAAAGATACTTTAAAGAGAACTATCAATGTCAAAGATAATAAAAATGAAGATGTTATAAAAGTGCCTTTTGTAACGAATTATAACTGCCATTATAAAAAATTGGTTCAAATATTAAATAAACATTGGCACCTTATTAAATCTGATTCTATCAAAGGTAAGTCAATCACAGAAAAACATACTGTGATAAATAGAAAAGCTAAAAAAATGAAAAACATGCTTGCACCTAGCGATTTTAAAAAGAAAACACAAACATTTAGGGAATAAATTGAGCGGCTATTACCCATGCTATAGTTGTAAAGCGAGTCAACACAGTACTAAACTTAAAAGTTACACCTCCACCAATACAAATAAAGAGTATAATATTAAAGATACTATCAGGTGTAGTGACAAAGGAATAGTATACCTTATTCAATACACTTGTAAAAAGCAATATTTGGGGGAGACCTCAAGAACCTTACGCAGAAGAATAAGAGAGCACAAATTTAATTGAGAAAGGTGACCAAGACACAAGGTTTTATGAACATTTTAGAATTGTCCATAAAAATAATACTAATGATTTCAAGTATTGGGGTGTATGCAAGGTCAACAAACCCTGGCAAGGGGGGGATTTCGATAAAATATTATTACGGAAGACAGCCAAAATGATCTATGAGATGGTGACACTTTACCCACTAGGACTAAACTCAGAACTTGACTTAAATCCCTTCATTTTAGACTGATTTTTAGATTTGCGTCCCTTATGATTTTTTAGAACTTATTATGTACACTTTTAAAAATATTGTAGTTAGTAAACAATCATGTTATTATTTTTTTACTAAATTTACTATACAGTATCATTATCAATTTAACACTAATAATAGTTACTAATTTATGAACTGTTGATTTCTTTTAGACAGACAATAATAGCTTTAGATATTGTTTATGGAAATTACCTCTATATAAATGTTTACCCTATTTATGTACACTAACTGTTCTAAAAAGATTTCTATTGAGGAACCCTCAATTATACCCTACACACCTGGGTACCCTACAATCTATCATTTTAAAAGTTATGACTATATCCTATGTTCATTTTAACTTTGCTTCACTCTTTTAGCTTTTAACTTTAGAAGCCTTTCCACCCTATAATCAGATTGTACATTGTCTATCTGTTATTACTATTAGTGTTTATTTATTAATTTGAGTTGGGAGCTAGGGATTCATATGATGAAAGGTTCATAACCTTATATCACAACCATATATGTATATATAATTTTAGAAGATACATTTATAACATTTATGCCTTTGTTTTAAAAAATATTTTGTTGCTTTTACATATAAAGGATTAACTTGTGCTTTTACAGGGAGTGCAAAATTATTAGGCAAATGAGTATTTTGACCCCATCATCCTCTTTATGCATGTTGTCTTACTCCAAGCTGTATAGGCTCGAAATCCTACTACCAATTAAGCATATTAGGTGATGTGCATCTCTGTAATGAGAAGGGGTGTGGTCTAATGACATCAACACCCTATATCAGGTGTGCATAATTATTAGGCAACTTCCTTTCCTTTGGCAAAATGGGTCAAAAGAAGGACTTGACAGGCTCAGAAAAGTCAACAATAGTGAGATATCTTGCAGAGGGATGCAGCACTCTTAAAATTGCAAAGCTTCTGAAGCGTGATCATTGAACAATCAAGCGTTTCATTCAAAATAGTCAACAGGGTCGCAAGAAGCGTGTGGAAAAACCAAGGCGCAAAATAACTGCCCATGAACTGAGAAAAGTCAAGCGTGCAGCTGCCAAGATGCCACTTGCCACCAGTTTGGCCATATTTCAGAGCTGCAACATCACTGGAGTGCCCAAAAGCACAAGGTGTGCAATACTCAGAGACATGGCCAAGGTAAGAAAGGCTGAAAGACGACCACCACTGAACAAGACACACAAGCTGAAACGTCAAGACTGGGCCAAGAAATATCTCAAGACTGGTTTTTCTAAGGTTTTATGGACTGATGAAATGAGAGTGAGTCTTGATGGGCCAGATGGATGGGCCCGTGGCTGGATTGGTAAAGGGCAGAGAGCTCCAGTCCGACTCAGACGCCAGCAAGGTGGTGGTGGAGTACTGGTTTGGGCTGGTATCATCAAAGATGAGCTTGTGGGGCCTTTTCGGGTTGAGGATGGAGTCAAGCTCAACTCCCAGTCCTACTGCCAGTTTCTGGAAGACACCTTCTTCAAGCAGTGGTACAGGAAGAAGTCAGCATCCTTCAAGAAAAACATGATTTTCATGCAGGACAATGCTCCATCACACGCGTCCAAGTACTCCACAGCGTGGCTGGCAAGAAAGGGTATAAAAGAAGAAAATCTAATGACATGGCCTCCTTGTTCACCTGATCTGAACCCCATTGAGAACCTGTGGTCCATCATCAAATGTGAGATTTACAAGGAGGGAAAACAGTACACTTCTCTGAACAGTGTCTGGGAGGCTGTGGTTGCTGCTGCACGCAATGTTGATGGTGAACAGATCAAAACACTGACAGAATCCATGGATGGCAGGCTTTTGAGTGTCCTTGCAAAGAAAGGTGGCTATATTGGTCACTGATTTGTTTTTGTTTTTGAATGTCAGAAATGTATATTTGTGAATGTTGAGATGTTATATTGGTTTCACTGGTAAAAATAAATAATTGAAATGGGTATATATTTGTTTTTTGTTAAGTTGCCTAATAATTATGCACAGTAATTGTCACCTGCACACACAGATATCCCCCTAAAATAGCTATAACTAAAAACAAACTAAAAACTACTTCCAAAACTATTCAGCTTTGATATTAATGAGTTTTTTTGGTTCATTGAGAACATGGTTGCTGTTCAATAATAAAATTAATCCTCAAAAATACAACTTGCCTAATAATTCTGCACTCCCTGTATGTACCCAGGATCAAATTGTATTTTTTCCACATGATTTTATTTATTTTGGCTAAGTATAATATCCACTTGCAAATACTTCCACCTTTAATATTCCACCTTAAAAAATATTCACCAGATGTATAGCAATAATGTTCAACCAATCACTCTGAAGGCTACTTCTTTATAAGGACATTCATAACTGTTACAATCCATCTTGATAAAGCCGTGGAACACAGCGAAACTTGTTGATGGTTACAGTGTTGGTTGAAATTAAGCACAATTACAAAGAAAAGCGAAGGATTGCTTCAGATTCTACGAGGACTCTTTTCTTTAAAGATCTGTTGTAAACTCTCTGCGCAGAGTAAAGATCTTCATCACTCATGGTACTACATTCATCACCGCTACTCCAGGATTGGTCTCTGAACTACTACGTGGGTGTTACGTGATCATCCTGGAAACAATGGACGGAGCCAGGGCCATCTTTAACACAGGGCAAAAGGGGCAGCTGCCCAGGGCCCAGTGTTTGTTGTGGGGCCCAGGAATCCTAAAAAAAAAAAAAAAGTTAAAATTTGTTTTGGTTCATGCCAGACTGCTGAAGTCATTTGACATGAGGGGCACACACAGTCAGTCCTAATACTGTCACAGTCAAAAGTTCTCTGGTTATATTTACTTGTGAAAAACTGTGCTAGACCGTGCCAGTTTCATGTGACATGCCAAGCTAGTGCCATGTGCTGTTTTAGGTGTTCAGTGTACAGCACTGAATACTAAGCCCTAACTCGGCATCCAATCAATCCCACTGCATCAGAAAAGGTCCTGCTGGGGTTACCACTGTTACCAGGTAACTGCTCTGGTGGTGGGGATTGTTCAGGGTAGGGCTGACTGTAGGCGCATGCAGCAGAAAGCTGAAGTGGCAGGCAAGTGAAGATTTGAACATCTGTGCAGCTGCAGACACTGCTCTCTTCAGTCTTGAGGCTGTGTGACTCGTCTCACACTGTATCCCTGCAGCCTTGGACAGACAGCATCCACTCTGCTTGTCCCCTTAGCCCTGCTCTTTCTGCTGTGGCCTTCAGATCAACTAACTGAAGTTTGTTAGGGGAACAGTGCTTTGTAGAAAGGTGTCAGTGGGAATAAAAAGTGAGTGCCCACACGCCCCTCCCCCATGCAACAGCATCTAGTGCATGGTGGGAGGAAACTTGTTCCTAGCAGAGAAGTGACATGTGCTGCTGTGGCTGATGTATAGTGTCATTATGATACTTCACACATTAAGGTAAGGTTTATTTTAATGCATTTTTTTCTCTCTGTCTCAGATCTAACAGCTTTCCATAGTCGTTCTGCTGTTCCAGTCAGTAAACTTATATTTGTCTGCACATTCATGCGTCCTCCTCATTTTTTACCTTGCTTTGCTCCTGTTGGCTGTCCTAAATCTCTTTAACAGCCCTAAATCTCTTTACCCAGCCCAAAATCTCTTTAACCAGCTAACCTCACACCAGAATCACATTCAAAAGCATCAGCTTGATTAATTAGATGATCAATAGCTGATCTTATTCTCCTCAAATTTCAGGATTCCTCTTTACAGGTCAGAGACACCTCCGTATACTGCACAGTGCACACATACTTTGTAATTTTAATATTGGCCCCAGTACAGATTAGCAGAGCCTTTTTCACTTTAATTGGAAATAAAAAAATACTCCATCTAAATTAATTCTGTGCGATGCCATTTAGTTGTCGTTTATTTAACGTGTGCTTTTTGTTATGCCAAGTGTGGTTATATTATTATGTATGCTGTAAAAAGTATGTGTGTAAGAGAGAATGTGTGTGTATGATTATTATTTATTGTGTGTACATAAATTTGTGTGTGCTCTGTACTGTGTGTTTGTGTGACTGTGTACATGTATATGTGTATGCTCTGTAGTGTGTGTTTGTGTGTACATGTATATGTTTTGTAGTGTGCTTGTGTGTACATGTATATGTGTATGCTCTGGAGAGTGTGTGTTTGTATGTACATGTATATGCTCTCTGGAGAGTGCGTGTGTGTGTGTACATGTATATTCTCTGGAGAGTGTGTGTTTGTGTATACATGTGTATGTGTATGCTCTGGAGTGTGTGTGTTTGTGTGTACATGTGTATGCTCTGGAGAGTGTGTGTTTGTGTGTACATATGTATGTGTATGTTCTGTAGAGTGTGTGTTTGTGTGTACATGTGTATGCTCTGGAGAGTGTGTGTTTGTGTGTACATGTATATGTGTATGCTCTGGAGAGTGTGTGTTTGTGTGTACATGTGTATGCTCTGGAGAGTGTGTGTTTGTGTGTACATGTGTATGTGTATACTCTGGAGAGTGTGTGTGTGTACATGTGTTTGTGTATGCTTTGGAGAGTGTGCGTTTGCATGTACATGTGTATGCTCTGGAGAGTGTGTGCATGTACATGTGTATGCTCTGGAGAGTGTGTGTTTGTGTGTACATGTGTAGGTGTATGCTCTGAGAGTCTGTGTTTGTGTGTATACATGTATGCTCTGGATGATCAACTGCTGGTATAATCATTTTAAAAAAAAATATATAAAATAAATTGATTTAGTTGTTTCTTGAGATGTTAGGGTGGAGAGCGAAATTGCATGGTGAGTTGGTTATACATTAATCTGTCATAAATGTCTAAGTAAATTTAGGATGCTTGTATATCAATGTGTATCATTTTGTACTCTGCCACATCACTGTGATCATATTATTCAAGCAATGTTGCTTTTTTGTTTTTACTCTGTACTGAGTGTGTTTTTAGTATTTCCTGTGAGCAGCAAAGGGTTAATCAATTACTGCTTTGTGCATAAATTGGCTACCTCTTACTTGTACCTATAGTCTATGATTAAGGGCCACAAGGGGATGTGAAACGCATAAGACAATTCTGTTTGGGAACACTCCAGTTTTTAACCAGTACTAATAAAGTATATATTTTTTACTTTATGCTAACCGAGTAGTGCCTGCTATTTGTGCCTCCATTTGCTATTTCCTGGCCTGATATGCTGCCTACTATGGCACTCCGGGTATGTTTGGGCATCAGCAGTTTTTTAGTTTCATTGCACGACCTGTAGTCTTTGACCGTGTACCGGTACACATCTTCTGTCTAACTTAAAGGTGTATAGCCCGTCCGTATGTTCTGTCACAAAAGTTATTTAATAACAGTACTATTCGGAGGACTATAGAGGCTCTTTTTACACTTGGGAATACAGAGAACTTTGAGCGATCAAAGACATTGTCTATTGAGTACATAATAGCTCAAATATCAGCCACTATCTAGATACCTAACGAGTTTTTTAAAAGGAGTGATTCCTAATTGGTTGACCACCTGCTGTCTTCTAAGAGTATAAATGTGTCATTGGTGCAACTCAAGACAAAAGCTGATAACAACTGAACCATATTAAGAATTATGCGTTACTTAAGTATTAAGCACTAGCACTTTATATAATTTTTATATAATTTTCTATCAAGTCTATATTGAATATACATTGTCTCATCTAGTTTTTAATCCCACTGTTCAAAAACACCTAAATAAGGGTTAACTATATTCAGTTTGCCTGTTTTATAAGGGTTTTAATTGACCGGTCTCTTTATCATTTTCTCATATTACATTAATAAGCAGTCACCCCCCACCCTGTAGCTGCTAGAGCACATATACTATTTCTATTTTTTCAGCATTCCTAATTGGATGCTCAAATACCCTTTATGGTGGGGTGTGACTACTAACAAAGATATCTTTTGTGTTTTTACATAGAAAAGTTGATGTGATGTTTTCTAGTCAGTTTATACACATATGCTGCCTCACTTTCAAATCATTCAACATTTTGTTATCATGTCCTTTAAACCCTAAATGAGATATTTATCCATCTCATTAACACCTATGAAACTGACTCCAACCACTATTAATTCTTAGTATAACTCAAGTTGAACAGAGAAAGAGGGAGTTAACACAATTCACTTCCACAAACTACATCATACCCCCAAAATATATAATGAATCTATGCAGTTACATGTTAGCATTTCTCAAAAATAAACTATAAGAAGTATTCCAATTATATCTTGCATAGAGATAAAATATGGATGTAAAAAAATAATATATGTTTGCCTGATAAATTCATTTATTTCATGGTGTTGAGAGGCCACGATCCATTACTCCTGGAAATTACTCTTCTTTAACACTAGGAGGATTCAAAGAGTCCCGAACCTTAAGAGCCCTATGCAACTCCTCCCACCTCACACATACAGTACCTCAGTCTAACATATAGCCAAGCATAGTGAGGTAAGATAAAGGAATAAGAGACAAAAAATGAGCAGAGATAAAAGATGTGCTAAAGAAAAAAATTAACCCTAAAATCATAAGGATGGGGTCTTGTGGTCTCTTATTACTATTAAAGAAATTAATTTATCAGGTAAGAATAAATTATGTTTTCTTTTATACAGGTGGAGAGAGTCCACAATCCATTACTCCTGGGAACTAATATCCCAGCTGTGGAGCCCAAGAGTAATAACATAAGGGAGGGATTTAAAAACATATTTTTCACTGGGAAATTAAATCTACAACATCATTATTGTTTTATTTTTTAATGCACTTAAAATAAATTAAACAGGCAAAAAAATCAAACCGAGAGAGCTGCCAGAAGAACTTTCCTACCAAAGGCTGCTTCATACACCAAAAGGGTAGAATTTTGTAAAATTGATCCTTCAACCATGTTTGAACCAAGATGTCGTTCAAGTATGGAAACACTGTAATACCATGAGTTCTGCTCACAGACAAAAGGGCAACCAGAACCTTTATGAAAATTATATGAGCTGGACCAAATGGTAAAGCAACAAACTGAAAATTCTTGTCCAGAAATGCAAACCTCAGAAACCGTAAATGATCTCTGTGAATTGGAACATGAAGGTAAGCATCCTTTAAATCTATTGTGGATATAAACTGACCTTGCTGAAAGTAAGTCAGAATAGTCTGAATGGTTTCCATTTTCAAATATGGAATCCTTGCAAACTTGTTCATAGCTTTCAGATTCAGTACTGGTCTGAAAGTACCTTCCTTTTTTGGAACAATGAAGAGATTTGAATAAAATCCCATCCCCCTGTTCCTGCAAAGAAACTGGAACAACCACTTTCATAATTTGTGAGAAAGACCGGAAAAAAAGTTTCAGCTTTTATATGATTCCTTGGAACATTGGACAGAAAGAAACTTCCTCTGCTCTGGGAGACCTTGTTCTGAAACCTATTTTATATCCCCTAGAAACTACAGTAAATTCAGAACCCATGGATCTAGAACCAAGCATCTTTAATCTGCCCCCTTCCAGATCTTCTGGATTGGGGGGTACACCTTCATGCAGATTTGGTAGTAGGGATAGATTTCTTACACTGCTTTGACTTGTTCCAATTAGCAATAGGGCTCCAGACTGAGCCAGAGGTGCCTTGCTTCTGAGCAGATAAGTCAATATTTTGTGCCTTATTCTAGCAATAGTAACAAAAACAATTTATATCCCTCTGGAATTTTTGTCTTGCGGAAGAAAGCCCCTTTAACTCCAGTAGGAGAAGATATTATAGAATCTAAATCAGAACTAGAAAGATATAATAATTTGGATTTTACACCATATCAGCAAACCAGGAATTAATCCATAAGGCCCTCCGGGCAAGGACTGCTAAAGACATGCTTTTGACATGAATTTTCATAATATCAAAAACAGAATCACAAATAAAAGAATTGCCACTTTTGAGTATATCTTAAATATTCGCAGTAGCAGAGTAATCAGAACACTCTCCTGAAAGACTAGACAACCAGTAGGTTGAAGCAGCAGCCATATCAGCAATAGAAATAGCTGGCCTGAGAAAACACTCTGCTATGAAAAGACTCTAATTTCCTATCTAAACGGTATTTACAAGAGTGGAAATGGCCCCATCTACCAGTAGATCTTCCAGCGTTGTAAGTAATAGTTTAATATTTAGAGCCATATTCGATAAGAGACTTTGCTGACTAATAGCAGTAATGCCTAAAGCAAAAAATGTAGGTAAGCTTAATGAGCTGCTCGCTATTGTCGAACCGATTTGTAGGAATAATACTGGAGTTTCCTAAATAGGGAAATACCCCAAAATAAAATATCCGGCACTGAGGGCTGGCAATCCAAAACTCCTTTATTTTGTTAAGAATGCATGTTTTATGTTTACGTTTAGGTGTGGGTGGCCTTAGGTTCTAGTAGGGTCCCTTTGATGTTAGAAGGTGGCTGCGCTGGGGTGTCTCTTTAAGAAAGTCCAATGTGTCCTGGAGTGCTGGAGTGAAAAGCAAATGGGAGCATATTTTATATGGAAAAATTGTGTGGTAGCAGGTAATGCCTCTTGGGAAAGTTATGGTTATCTTGTAATTGGGTTCCTAGAGATAGGGGCAATAGTCGTAACTTGCAGAGGAGAGATCAGGAGTTAGGGTGGTAATTATAGCAAGGGAAATCTTTTGTGGTTTAAAATTTTACTAGGTTATTTGAGAGCCTAAGGAAACCAGAGTATATCCGTATTGCAGTGATGGTTCTGGTTCCTATGTAACATAGCATTTAACATACATACCACTGATTATTATATGGAAATGGTTATTTATCCTCATGGCTTCTGTAAAATATGTCTTACAGAACAGTTGATACATTTCCGAGACACATTATAAGTGCCCCCAGATTAAGATTGGAGGTCAAACGTTTGCATGCAAGGGATATTGGGTTTTCGCATTCGTTTACGCTCATATTACAAGTTAAAAGTGAACAAAATCAATTGAGCGCAATTTAAGTTAATACACGTCGGGTTAGTCCTCAGAGCTCTTGTTAACTGTTTCACAAAGCCAAAAAGTTTCACAAAACACATAGAAAATGCATTACACAATACAGTTACTCAAAGATATGAGACCTTGGGTGTTAGGGAAAAAATGCAGCCAAAGGGATGTAATATAGACCTACATACATATACATGTCTAAATATGTACATACAGTGGATATAAAAAGTCTACACACCCCTGTTAAAATGTCAGGTTTCTGTGATGTAAAAAAATGAGACAAAGATACATAATTTCAGAACTTTTTCCACCTTTAATGTGACCTATAAACTGTACAACTCAATTGAAAAACAAACTGAAATCTTTTAGGTAAAGAGAAATAAAAAAACTAAAATAATATGGTTGCATAAGTGTGAACACCCTTAAACTAATACTTTATTGAAGCACCTTTTGATTTTATTACAGCACTCAGTCTTTTTGGGTATGAGTTTTTCAGCATGGCACATCTTGACTTGGCAAGATTTGCCCACTCTTCTTTGCAAAAACACTTTAAATCTGTCAGAATGCGAAGGCATCTCCTGTGCACAGCCCTCTTCAGATCACCCCACAGATTTTGAATTGGATTCAGGTCTGGTCTCTGACTGGGCCATCCCAAAACCTTAATCTTCTTCTGGTGAAGCCATTCCTTTGTTGATTTGGATGTATGCTTTGGGTTGTTATGCTGAAAGATAAAGTTCCTCTTCATGTTCAGCTTTCTAGCAGAAGCCTGAAGGTTTTGTGCCAATATTTTCTGGTATTTGGAACTGTTCATAATTCCCTCTACCTTGAATAAGGCCCCAGTTCCAGCTGAAGAAAAACAGCCCCAAAGCATGATGCTGCCACCACCATGCTTCACTGTGGGTATGGTGTTCTTTTGGTGATATGCAGTGTTGTTTTTGCGCCAAACATATCTTTTGGAATTATGGCCAAAAAGTTCAGCTTTGGTTTCATCAGACCAGAACACCTTTTGCAACATGCTTTTGGGAAACTTCAGATGTGTTTTTGCAAAATTTAGCCGGGCTTGGATGTTTCTTTTTGTAAGAAAAGGCTTCCATCTTGCCACTCTACCCCATAGCCCAGACATATGAAGAATATGGGCGATTGTTGTCACATGTACCACACAGCCAGTACTTGCCAGATATTCCTGCAGCTCCTTTAATGTTGCTGTAGGCCTCTTGGCAGCCTCCCAGACCAGTTTTCTTCTCGTCTTTTCATCAATATTGGAGGGACATCCAGTTCTTGGTAATGTCACTGTTGCACCATATTTTCTTCACTTGATGATGACTGTCTTCACTGTGTTCCATGGTATATCTAATGCCTTGGAAAATCTTTTGTACCCTTCTCCTGACTGATACCTTTTAACAATGAGATCCCTCTGATGCTTTAGACGCTCTCTGCGGACCGTGGCTTTTGCTGTAGGATGCGACTAACAAAATGTCAGGAAAGACCTACTAGAACAGCTGAACTTTATTTGGGGTTAATCAGAGGCACTTTAAATGATGACAGGTGTGTACTGACTCCTATTTAACATGATTTTGAATGTGATTGCTTAATTCTGAACACAGCTACATCTCCAGTTATAAAAGGGTGTTCACACTTATGCAACCATATTATTTTAGTTTTTTATTTTTATTTCCCTTTACCTAAAAGATTTCAGTTTGCTTTTTAATTGAGTTGTACAGTTTATAGGTCACACTAAAGGTGGAGAAAGTTCTGAAATGATTTATCTTTGTCTCATTTTTTTATATCACAGAAACCTGACATTTTAACAGGGGTGTGTAGACTTTTTATATCCACTGTATATATATATATATATATATATATATAGAGGACAACAACATTGTGTTGCGTGAAGCCGATAAAGGGGGTTCTGTGGTCTTGATGAATTACAGGGACTACAGGGAGGAAGTGTTGCGACAACTAGAGGACCAGTCCACATATAGATGCCTAAAAGGGGACCCGATTATGCAATTTAAGAAACAGGTTGATGAACTGACTGGTGACCTATTGGTAAGTAATTGCATTGACAAAAATCTAAGTGAATATATGGTCACAGATTATCCTAGAACACCTGTATTGTACATGCTCCCCAAGGTACACAAAAATCTGGAGAAACCACCTGGTCGACCTATAGTCTCTGCCATTAACTCAATTCTACAACCAATAGCAACGTATTTGGACAAGATCCTACAACCCCTGGTACGCAACATGGCATCATTCCTTCATGACTCTACAAGTATGATTCAACTCTTACTCCAACAACCAGAAGTTGATGAAGATCTTCTTGTCAGGATTCCATTTCATGTTTTACTTCTCTCACTTCTCATCACATGGTTCTCTCACTTTCATGTTACTTAAGGCTCCACCTGTCAGCAAACAGGTGCTTAGTTATTTTCATTAGCAGGAGTAACAGCTTACACACAGTCTCTGAGCTGCATTGTTTTTCTCAAACCAACTGCTTTCACAAAGGACTGTTTGCTTGGATTACTCTGTACTATTTTCTACAAGGATTACATCCCCTGAAATATCCTGTTTGCATCCTTGGACTTACAGCTAAGTTACCTCTTAATTTTATTTCTTGCATACTATTTGAGAACTTAACTGCTGAATTGTTATTGTACACTTACAGCATCACTCTTAATTTAACTGGAGCTGACAGGCACTGCAGTTTTCTAAAAACTCTGCACACTATTTCATACTGGGGAATCAATGTCTCCTTTCTCACTTCATAATATATATGCTGCTTTAAGAACAAGACTTTGAACTCTAAGTTACAAGATTGAACTGAAGAGGATTTAACTATTTCAAAATAAAAAGAGTTACTTGGTTTTGCAACTGCAAGTCTGGGCACCTTGCCAAATTCCTCTCTTACTCTGCAGCAGCTGCTCTCAATAAACACAGTTTCAAAGTTGCAGCTACAAGACAACTGAAGCATTCTCTGTGACTTGTTAAAAGTATATCTCTTGCAAACCAAGCTTACTTCTTACAAGGATTAACCAACTCTCTCCTGCATTACATGTTTATTTAATGTAAGCTTAAAATATAATTTTTGTTCTTTCAAGTTCTTTAAATTAGAAGCATATTTTTCTTCAATCATTTTTTCATTATTTTTCCATACTGTGCCAGTCTAACAGTATTGGAAATATTGTGCTTAGAAGGATTCATGTTGTGATAGTACTAACAGCATTGAACCTCTAACTTAATATTAATTCACCACAGGTTTACTGGTCTATGCTCACCTAAATAGCCCAAAAACCCTGGTGATACAAAACAATAATTGATCTGCAGTTGCGTTCCACTTACATAGTTGAAATAGACTTTACACTTCTACTAGTAACCTTGGACGTTACATCTCTATATACGGTGATACCTCATGATGAAGGGATAAGAGCAGTGAGAAACCATCTGCAAGAACACCCGTATATAGGACCTAACATTGATGCACTTACTGAGCTCCTCAGAATCTGTTTGGAATATAACTACTTTCGTTTTCGAAAAAGACTTCTACCTACAAATTGCAGGAACAGCCATGGGGTCCAATGTGGCCCCATGTTATGCAAATTTGTTTATGGCTGAATTGGAAACGAAAATGACAGATCTTTTTAAAGATACAAGAATAACTTTATTCCACAGATATATAGATGATCTGTTTCTTCTATGGCATGGATCAGAGGCTGAATTGTTACAATGGACAGAGGAATTAAATAGAGTGCACCCTACAGTCAAATTTAAATTAACATTCAGTAAGAACACAGTGGATTTCTTGGATCTACGGATATACAAGAAGGAGGGTAAAATCTGCACGACACTTTATTCCAAAGATACTGATAAGAACTCAATACTCCATGCAACTAGTTGTCATCCACTGAGTCTAAAAAGAGCACTACCAGTATCACAATACAGAAGAACTATAAGAAACAACACAGATCCATTGCTGAAAACTAAACAACTTATGGAGATGGAAGAAAAGTTCAGATTGAGAGGGTATCAAAAAGATATACTGAAGGAATGCAAATAAAAAGTCTCTCATTTGACCCAACAAGATACTTTGGTAACTAAAGAATACTCCAAAGAGGATGAGAAAATGACTTTTATTACTACATTCACATTGGGCAGAAATGATTTTGTGCAAGAATTAAGAGAAAACTTTACATTACTATCGTCGGATAAAGATCTACCCTTCCAAAAGATGAACCCACCAAGAGTGGGGTATCGGAGAGCCCACTCTTTAAGGGACAAATTGATAAAAACAGACCCGAGGAACTGTTATACAAAGGATACGTGGTTACGGAATAAACCGGGTTGCTTCAGGTGTTTGGGCTGCACAACCTGTAATGGGTTGACCACAGGAAGCACATTTAATCACCCCTACTGAACAAAGAAATTTCCTATAAAATTCAGAGTAACCTGTACCACTAAATTTGTCATCTATCTCCTACATTGCATCTGTGGTCTTTTTTATGTTGGGAAGACGGTAGATGATCTCAGGACCAGAATGGCCAACCACCGGTCTGCAATCAAGAAAGCTATAGAAAAAGGAGACTCAGAACAGCCGGTGGCTAGGCACTTTGCGCGGGCCAAACATACCATCAAAGACCTTAAATATATTATAATTGATCATATACCACCACTCACACGAGGAGGAGATAGAGCGAAGCTGTTACTCCAACGAGAAGCAAGGTGGATCCACACTCTGGGCACAATGATCCCCCAAGGTCTTAACGTTAATTTAGACTGGCATTGCTTCCTATGAACTATCTCCATATCAGTGAGAATAAATGTGGATGCAGTATATGTTACTTTAGAGCCTTTTTCATTACAAATGTTTGAACATTGGAATATGATTATTTTCCTACCATATTAGCCCTTGCTCTCTTATTTAGGAGTACTCTCTAATTTCTTTCTAAGATTTTTTTCAATCTTTTTCAATTTTTTTTTAATCTTTTTCAATTTTTCTACGAGTAATTTTTCTGAAAACTCTTTTGTATATAATAGTTTTTTTTATAGAAAAGAGTTCTTCCTATTAGAGCTTTGTCTATGAGAATGGTCACCCATGAGCCATTTTCTCTAGAAGATATTTTTAATTTTTTTCAGAAAACCTATAACAATAAAAAAAAAAAAACATATAATAATTTTTTTCGAAAACATCTAATAATTTTTTCAGAAAATCATACAATAATTTTTATTAAATAGTCAAATTTTCAATAAGTAAATTTCCTCTGGAGATTTTTATGAAAAGCTGTTGTCGAAATTTATACTCCCTGAGAGTGATTCCAGATAAGAGCAAGCGCTTTTGGGAGAATCTGAAATTATTGTATATATTTTTTTTAGAGTATATGCCCAATTACAGACTAACTGTACTATAATGTAGTATCCTACGGTAGAAAAGAAAGTATAGAGGCAGGCAATAATACACATGATAAAAAATACACATGATAGAAATTCATTGCAGAATGCACTATAACTTGAAATACAGTCAACTGTCGATAGTACCGTATGCTTTGCTGTCAAGCCATAATTTGTTTTTTGTATCTGTATTTGCAGACGCTGCCGAACAGGCGTCTGGTTGCTATGACTACGCAAGTTACGTAGCGGAACCCTGGTGGGGAGGAGACACTTCCGGACGCTGTCGGCAGCGCTGCGCTCAGACCTTGTCTGATTTTCTGTACATAAAGAGGAGTAAGTTTACCAAATGTGGGTGTTTGTTTTGTATATTTGACAAAGGGGGAGACCCCGAAACGTTATATTAAAGTATCTGTATATTAAGATCCAGTGAGTGCCGTTCCGTTTTTGATGCATATATATATAAATCAATATAAATATTTGCATAGGAAATTAGCACATCTAGGCAAGATTCCCCGCTTGCTTTTTTCCCAGAAATACTTCATATACAATGTTACCAATGCACCAAAGAGAATTGTGGGTAAGATATGCAAATTAGATAAGCAAATTCTCAGTATTTTTGCTTCAAATACTGTTTTAACACAGTGATCCTTTTAACAGGATTATTGCATCATTTGCATATCTAATTTGCATATCTTACCCAGAATTCTCTTGTGCATTGGTAACATTGTATATGAAGTATTTCTGGGAAAAAGCAAGCGGGGAATCTTACCTAGATGTGCTAATTTCCTATGCAATTATTTATATTGATTTAATTTTGAGATATGGAGGATTTTAATTTCAGTTTTTTATCTCCCCCATACGTTTAATGAATGAATATATATATATATATACTGTATATATATATACTGTATATATATATATATATATATATATATATATGTCCATAGATGTATACATATGTATTTATGTGTATATATGCATTTACAGACATATATACACATATAAACACATAAATACATATGTACATTGGAGCCCTTTGCAGTTAAGTACCTAAAAACATGTAAAAATCATATTTATGCAATATTCATATCTAATAGTGTTATACTGTGTATTTACTGTAAATATTACCCGCATAGAAATTGCAAAAATAATTAGAGAGCTTTAGTAAGTGATGAGGAAATTCTTACCGCTCACGGTGACACCCTCCGGTCCTCAGCTTTGTCCTCTTTCTCTCAGAGTAGTCACTCCACTGGTTCCGTGTTATTAGGCTAAACTGCTGTGAGCTTTAGGCGGCTTGTCTGTTCAGGCTATTCGGCTATCCAAACGACGATGACCGCTCTGCTCCAGCTCCTCTCTCACCTCTCACCAGTTGCGGCGTCTGACGTCACTCGGCCCTCCGGTCATGTGACTTTCACTTGCCTCTGGTATCGGGTATCAGGTATCCGGTAGCAGCAGTAGCCGTCACTCGCTGAAGATAGGTTTAGAACTTGGCTGTTCGGGTGTCACCGGTCTTGGCGGTCCTCAGCAGTCCTTAGTAGGTAATGTGGGATACCCCTCCATCCATGGGGATTAATAAAAATAGTTGGAAAACCAGGCCAAACGGCACTCTCCAATGCCGTATATGTAGCTCAGACCAAACAAAAAATATGGCAACTGGTTTAAAAACTAAAAGTCCTTTATTTCATCCATTTAAAAATTCCATAGCTTAAAAATGTAGAAAAACATGGCACAGACAGATAGACACGTCTAACATGTTTCGGCCCTGACTGGCTTTATTCATAGACTCTCCTTGTCAGTCTCAGCTGTGTGGTTTTATTCCACTCTCTGTTGTTTGATTGGTAGTCTGTGCTATGCCTCTATTCTATTGTTAACCCTTTATTGGAAACTATATGTGCTCATATTTGATCAGTGTTTCTATTTATTATGAACTTACTTAATTTACATATGATTGTTATTACTAGATCATATTAATTATGTATGTATATATACAATCCAGTTAAAGCCATTTGCTTCAATTCTTTTTTTATCTAGTTGTTATAATTAATATTATAGCTGGAAATCCTATTAGTATATTGTTAATCGCATCCCTGCAAAACTTTCTGGACTAATATAAATACATGTCTCTGTATATACTGAATTGACATTAGTTCTTATTTTTATACTTTTGTTTTGCAACTTGTACTCCCTATAGCTATAAATATTATTGCTTTAAATTTTACCAAACTCTCTCTTCCTCAAGTTGGAAACACTGCTGAATTATTTATTAATTATGAGTGATATTATTCTCACATTATTTTAGGTTTCTTTTAAATGTCAACACATTCTACCCTAAAGCGGGCCATATACGGACTATTTTTGTGTGTATTCTAAAAAACAAGCCCCAAAGCTCCGCTAGTACCTCATTACTACTATCTATGTGTTTAACACGATTTATTAGACCTAATATCTTATATATTTGGCAATTGTTTGACATAAATGGATCTTATTCAGTGTTTGGCAAAGGAATTTCAAGCTATTGGCTACCAATGATTAATCAAATCTGTCTCAATATTCATGCCATTTGGCATACGTGTATATAGCTTGAAGATCCAAAATGCCTCTTTCTTATAGAGTTCCTTGATTTTACTACCTCCCCTAGGTTTGTTCTTTATGATGTCAATGATCATCCAGGTTAATGTTTTAGCACTACCTCCATGTTCATGGATGAAATGCTTTGATGCCCCCGTAGCTTTCCTTCCTCTCTCAATGTCACTAAGGTGCTCACGTATCCGCTCTCGTGTTTCTCGTGTAGTGCACCCTACATACTGTTTCTGACAAGAGGAACAAGTTATCAAATATATTGCAAACTCTGAACGGCAATTCGTGCAGAAATTACAATCAAAAACTCTTTGCGAGTAGCTTGACTGAAAGACCTTACCAGTTAAAGTATACCCACAAGCTGTACAGCCATGAGAGCCACATCTATAATGGCCCTTACAGCTGAGCCAGCTGCTTTTTTTCTGTGGTTTCCTGAGAGCGCTAGGTGAGACAATGTTACCTATCGTTATGTTCCTCTTGGAAACAAATCGGCAACCCTTGTCTATCACGGTCTTTAGCGCTTCATCAGCCCTTAAGATTGGCAAGTTTCTCTTGATAATGTCACACACTTGTCTGTATTGGTTAGTATAGTTAGTCACAAAAGAAATTTCACTCAACTCTCTATCTGCTCTCTGTGGTTTAGATCTCAGCAGGTCAGCCCTAGGGATTTTCTGGACCTCAAGATACGCTTTACGTAAGGGCCCTTCTGGATATCCCCTTGCTTTGAGCTTTTTCCAAAGTGTCTCACTCTCTGCTTGATAGTCAATTTCTCTTGAACAGTTTCTTTTTAACCTTATAAACTGGCCCTTTGCCACGCCATAATTCATATGGCGTGGGTGGCAACTTTTTGCGTGTAAAAGGGCATTAGCAGCTATAGGTTTTACATATAGTGTTGATATTACTGTTCCATCTACTATATTCCCTTCTAGTTCAACATCAAGGTATGACACTTTTTTATTTTCAAAGATATGTGTGAATTGTAGACCTGCCTTGTTTTGGTTAAGATGTTCAACAAAGGATACACTTTCTTCCTCTGTACCTGACCAAACCATTATGAGATCATCAATATAGCGCTTGTATGCTATAATTGAGCTCCTAAATGGATTATTATCTGCATAGACGTGGGAAAGCTCCCACCAACCCATATATATGTTGGCAAAAGCTGGAGCAAATTTTGCCCCCATGGCTGTCCCACGTCTCTGCAGATAAAACAAACCATTGAACTCGAAGAAGTTGTGTGTCAATAGAAAGTGGAGAGTACGCAATATGAAACTTTTTAGATTGGCATCATATTCGCTAAAGTAATCCAACATGTACTTCACAGCCTCTAGACCTTCCTTGTGGGGTATCGCCGAATATAGGCCCACCACATCTATGGTGAGCCAACTATAATTTGGCTCCCAAACGAAGCTATCTGTCAGATTTAACAGATGCTTAGTGTCTTTGAGAAATGAGGGCAATCTCCAGACGACGGGCTGGAGTAGAGATTCAATCCAATTGGACAGGTTTTCAAATAATGAACCTATGCCGGACACAATTGGGCGTCCCTTAACATTGTCCAAGGATTTATGCACCTTTGGTAGATGGTGGAAGATAGGAGTGACCGGTTCCTCCACCATCAAATAATCAAAGGTGAAAGAATCTATTATGCCACACTCCAGTCCGTCATCCAGTAGATCCCTCATTTCTCTTTGGTAGGTCTGGACTGGGTTCCCTCTTAGCACGAGGTATACCTCCTTATCCTCAAGTTGCCTTAGTGCTTCCTGAACATAGAAGCTCCTGTCCATAACGACAATGGAGCCTCCTTTGTCCGAATTCTTTATTATCAGATTGTCCCTTTGCTTCAAATGTTTCAGGCCTCTCTTGTTTCAATGTTAGATTCTCTTTATGACTTGATTCTTGTGATTTTAATTTCACTAAGTCCTCCTCCACTCTTTTGTGAAATTGCTCAAGTATATTACCCCTTTTCTGGGTTGGATAGAAGTCTGACTTAGATCTATAGCCTGTGTGTGAACCTTTAGTTGTCTCTGGTGTACTGCTTTCTCTTTCTAATTGATGTAATGTTATGAAATCCACAGCATCATTCACCTGAAAATGATCATTCTCCACCATTCTATCAGTAGTTTTCTGTACTGGTACACCCTCGTGTTCAATATTTTCTGCATTGAAAAACTTTTTTAATGTAAGTTTACGTACCAACTTATTCACATCTAACAATGTTTCAAACACATCAAATTCCACTGATGGCACAAAGTTGAGTCCTAATCTTAATACTTCTAATTCTGATTCTTCTAAGATAACAGAAGATAGATTGATTACTTTTACACCTTGTATCTGTTCTGCTTCCCCCTCCTTAGTGTATATCTTCCTGTCTGTGTTAATGGTAGTTCTCCCCCTTGTGATGTCATGGGTTTGTGTATCACTCCTCTTCCCCTCCCTCCTCCTCCCTGTCCGGCCACGGCCTCTTGAAAAACCTGCGGCTGCTCAATATTAGCCCCATATCTATTCTGTTCCTCATTAACTAAGGCTTTGACATATCTATTTTTATTACTAGTCTGTCTAGACTAGTAAATATTCCACATTTCAATGTTCTGCACAAAGCAGAATATGTTCTAGATATTTTAAAATAGATATTCCTATACCGTATCTCACAAAAGGGAGTACACCCCTCACATTTTTGTAAATATTTTATTATATCTTTTCATGTGACAACACTGAAGAAATGACACTTTGCTACAATGTAAAGTAGTGAGCGTACAGCCTGTATACCAGTGTAAATTTGCTGTTACCTCAAAATAACTCAACACACAGCCATTAATATCTAAACCGTTGGCAACAAAAGTGAGTACACCCCTAAGTGAAAATGTCCAAATTGGGCCCAATTAGAAATTTTCCCTCCCCGGTGTCATGTGACTCGTTAGTGTTACAAGGTCTCAGGTTTAACTGGGGAGCAGGTTTTTTAAATTTGGTGTTATCCCTCTCACACTCTCTCATACCACTGGAAGTTCAACATGGCACCTCATAACAAAGAACTCTCTGAGGATATGAAAAAAAGAATTGTTGCTCTATATAAAGATGGCCTAGGCTATAAGAAGATCGCCAAGATACTGAAACTGAGCTGCAGCACGGTGGGCAAGACAGCGGTTTCACAGGACAGGTTCCACTCAGAACAGGCCTCGCCATGGTCAACCAAAGAAGTTGAGTACACATGCTCAGCGTCATATACAGAGGTTGTCTTTGGGAAATAGATGTACACACAAATTGGTCTGCATGGCAAAGAACTATCTGAGGAACTGAAAAAAAAGAATTGTTGCTCTACATAAAGATGGCCTAGGCTATAAGAAGATTGCCAAGACCCGGAAACTGAGCAGCAGCACGGTGGGCCTGACTATAAAGCGGTATCACAGGACAGGTTCCACTCAGAACAGGCCTCGCCATTGTTGACCAAAGAAGTTGAGTGTACATGCTCATCGTCACATACAGAGGTTGTCTTTGGGAAATAGATGTATGAGTGCTGCCAGCATTGCTGCAGATGTTGAAGGAGTGGGGGATCAGCCTGTCAGTGCTCAGATCATATGCCACACACTGCATCAAATTGGTCTGTATGGCTATCGTCCCAGAAGTAAGCCTCTTCTAAAGATGATGCACAAGAAAGCCCACAAACAGATTGTTGAAGACAAGCAGACTAAGGACATGGATTACTGGAACCATGTCCTGTGGTCCGATTAGACCAAGATAAACTTATTTGGTTCAGATGGTGTCAAGCATGTGTGGCGGCAACCAGGTGAGGAGTACAAAGACAAGTGTGTCTTGCCTACAGTCAAGCATGGTGGTGGGAGTGTCATGGTCTGGGCCTGCATGACTGCTGCCGGCACTGGGGAGCTACAGTTCATTGAGGGAACCATGAATGCCAACATGTACTGTGACATACTGAAGCATAGCATGATCCATTCCCTTTGGAGACTGGGCTGCAGGGCGGTATTCCAACATGATAACAACCCCAAACACACCTCCAAGACAACCACTGCCTTGCTAAAGAAGCTGAGGGTAAAGGTGATGGACTGGCCAAGCATGTCTCCAGACCTAAACCCTATTGAGCATCTGTGGGGCATCCTCAAATGGAAGGTGGGGGAGCGCAAGGTCTCTAACATCCACCAGCTCCATGATGTCAACATGGAGGAGTAGAAGAGGACTCCAGTGGCAACCTGTGAAGCTCTGGTGAACTCCATGCCCAAGAGGGTTAAGGCAGTGCTGGAAAATAATGATGGCCAAGCAAAATATTGACACATAGAGGCCTACTTATCAAGCCGTCAACTTACTTGTATTCAACGGCACCAATACGCTCGCCTAACATCGCCTAACATTGCGGCCACGGACCTGAATACGCTCTCCATATTTAACAAAAAGCTGTCAAAAAGCCGCACACCAAGTACGGAGCAATGAGCAGTGGACTGTTATTAACTAACAGTCATCGATCTCGCTGCTATTTGGCTTTTTCCCAGCTTTATTTGTATACTGTCACTAAACACCGCCACTATACTAAAATGTTTAACCCTTATCCCACCGCTACCCGACCCCGCAACAACTAAATAAAGTTATTAACCCCTATCCCGCCGCTCCCGGAGCCCACCGCAACTCTAATAAACTTATTAACCCCTATTCCGCCACTCCCCGACACCGCCGCAACTCTAATAAACTTATTAACCCCTATTCCGCCGCTCCCGGGCCCCGCTGCAACTAACTAAATGTATTAACCCCTAAACCTCTGGCCTCCCACATCACTAGCACTTACTAAACCTATTAACCCCTAAACCACCAGCCCCCCACATCGCCATAAACTAAATTAACCTATTAACCCCTAAACCTAACAACCTGCTAACTTTATATTAAATATTAATTCATCCATATTTTATAATAAATTTAAACTTACCTTTAGATTTAAATTAAACTATATTAAACTAATAATTAATCTACCCTAACTATTATACTAAACTTACATTAAACTATATTAAACTAATAATTCATCTACCCTAACTATTAGACTAAAATTACAATAAACTATATTAAATTAATAATTAACCTACCCTAACTGTTATACTAAAATTACAATAAACTACAAATTAAATTAACTATCTTACATATTTAAACATTATCCCTACTCAAATAATTTAAATCTACAATAAAAAATTACAAAGTTACAAAAAATAACAAACACTAAGTTACACAAAATAAAAAATAAATGATCAAATATTTAAACTAATTACACCTTATCTAAGAGCCCTATGAAAATAAAAAAGCCCCCCAAAATAAAAAAAACCCTAGCCTACAATAAACTACCAATGGCCCTTAAAGGGCCTTTTGCGGGGGAATTGCCCCAAAGAAATCAGCTGTTTTACCTGTAAATAAAAAATACAAACAACGCCCCAACAGTAAAACCCACAACCCACACAACCAAACCCCCCAAATAAAAACCTAACTAAAAAAAACTAAGCTCCCCATTGCCCTGAAAAGGGCATTTGTATGGGCATTGCCCTTAAAAAGGCATTTAGCTCTTTTTCAAAAGCCCAAACCCTGATCTAAAATTAAAACCCACCCAATAAACCCTTAAAAGAACCTAACACTAACCCCCGAAGATCCACTTACAGTTTCTGAAGAGCCGACATCCATCCTCAATGAAGCGGCAGAAGTCCTCAACGAAGCCGGCAGAAGTCTTCATCCAAGCGGCCGAAGTCTTCATCCAAGCCCACAAAAGTCTTCATCCAGACGGCATCTTCTATCTTCATCCATCCGGCGTGAAGCGGCTCCATCTTCAAGACATCCGGCGCGGAGCATCCTCTTCTTCCGACGTCTTCTTCTGAATGAAGGATCCTTTAAATGACGTCATCCAAGATGGCATCCCTTAGAATTCTATCAGCCAATCGGAATTAAGGTTGAAAAAATCCTATTGGCTGTTGCAATCAGCCAATATGATTGAGCTTTCATCCTATTGGCTGATCCAATCAGCCAATAGGATTGAGCTTGCATTCTATTGGCTGATTGCAATAGAATGTAAAATTGGAATAGAATGTAAAATATTCATATTTTCATGGGTTTGGGTGTGAGTGGGGTGTTTTTATGGGGAATAGGTTATGGTGCGTGTGATATTCTAAGTTTCTTTTTGTGCGCTGTGGGTTTGCCCCAAGGCCCTCTGTTGAGTAAGTGTCAGGGTGCCAGGAATCAGACTGAGATGAGAAGTGCAAAAATAATCACACCTTTATTAATAGCAAAAAATTATAAAAAGTCCACAAGTCAAATAACAAGCCAGGAATCAAAACCAGAGCTGGTAGTCAGACGAGCCGAGTCAGTAGCCAAAGCGAATAGTCAGACGAGCCGGAATCAGGAACAAGGAAAACAGCAGAGTCAGGAACAAGCCAGGGATCAGGAACCAGGAAGGACGTCAGGCAGCCACAGGAACTCTCACAAACAGGTCTGAGACAACGCAAAGACAAAGCATACTGAACAGAGGCCCTTTAAATAATAAGTGATGACATCACAATTCTGAGACTGCATCCTGTCTCACGCGGATGATGCACACCAGTCTGGCCATAAAAAGAAGTGCAGGAATTGAGCAGCATCCCCCACAATGCACCATAGTCAGGAAGAGAGGTGAGTAAAATGGCTGCCAGCAGCACATGGCAAACACAACAGGGAAAAAACCCTGACAGTACCCTCCCCTCAACGACCCCTCCCCCGCTGGAGGACAAAAGACTTATTGGGGAAATGGGCATGGAAGGCACGGAGGAGGGAGCATGAACATCAGAAGAGGTAACCCAAGAACGCTCCTCCGGACCGTAGCCTCTCCAGTGAGCCAAATACTGTACACGGCCCCTGGACATACGAGAGTCAGTAATGCTGCTGACCTCATACTCCTCATGGTTATCAATAAAGATAGGATGGGGACGAGGCAACACAGTGGTAAACCGATTACAAACCAATGGTTTCAAGAGGGAGACATGAAAAACATTGGAGATGCGCATAGCAGGAGAAAGGTCAAGAGCGTAGGCTACAGGATTAACCCGTCAGAGTATTCGAAAAGGGCCAACATAACGGGGAGCCAATTTATTGGAAGGCACACGAAGGTTCAAGTTGCGGGAGGACAGCCAAACTCTCTCACCAACCTGGTAGGAAAGTGCGGGCACGCCTACGCCTACGATCAGCCTGGAACTTTTGGCGCTGCATAGAACGATGAAGGCAATCCGGAATCTGCACCCACGTGGAATGGAGATGCCGGAGATGCACCTCCAAAGCCGGAATACCCTGAGATATGAATGAATCGGGCAACAAGGATGGTTGAAACCCATAATTCGCCATGAATGGGGATATCTTGAAGGAAGCATTAATAGCACTATTATGAGCAAACTCTGCCCAAGGTAACAGTTCAGACCAATTATTGTGGTGATCTGAGACATAGCAACAGAGGAACTGTTCCAGAGCTTGATTAGACCGTTCCACAGCCCTATTGGATTGAGGGTGATATGCCGAGGAGAAGGAAAGCTGGATCCCCATTTGAGCACAAAAGGAACGCCAAAATTTGGAGACAAACTGGCTACCCCGGTCCGACACTATCTACTTGGGTAACCCATGTAAACGGAAGACCTCCCGGGCAAAAATTGAAGCAAGCTCCTTGTAGAGTTATATTATTTAGGCCTTGTACTGTGCCTGACTTTATGCTATATTCTTGTACACTGTTATAGGCCCAAATTGGCTTATTTCCCTATTACTGTAAATCTGTAATTTTCCAGTAACATAACTTTATGTTGTTTTGCATGTATTGCTCAATGTTCTGCTTTGCTGACAACCACATATTATCATTTATATGGCAGCTGTTAATGAAAGAGTATATTGTTTACTGATGAGAAGCATATTAGTAATATTCTTCTAAATGCTGACAATAATATTATGTATTATTATGTATTTCTGATAGACTCACATGATATATCTAAATGTGATACACCCATATATGGCAAAATCCTAGTCACTTCTGCTTTTTGTAAACATTTTGTAACCCTATAAAACTATGTTGTTTCTACAAATAAATCAGAATTACCAAGAAGCTATACTGTGTCTGTGTCAGTTTCTTGGGATTTCTCTAGAGCTCTGTGAAAGAAGGTATCAGCAACTCTCAGTCAGGGGCTCTCCGGCTGGAGACCTAAGACCCCTAAAAAGACCCCTACAACTTGGCAGCAAGCGGTGGGATAGGATAACGCGATCCCGTGAGGTAAGTGTTGATTGTTATTATTATTTATTTTTTAAACCCTTCACTTATTTACGGGATCCACAAATATCCTATCCTATTTGAAAATATGAAAATAGGAGTTAAATAGGGGTAAAATAATTTGATGTTAATAGTCTATGGGAGACTTGTTCTTTTTGGTAAAGAACCGTGGTTTTTAAGGATTATATACTTTCTAAGGGAGAAAGATAAAGGAAATGCAATGAAATACTGGGACCTGGCTGAGAGCTTGGCTGCCTGATTTCAGGCTTTTTGTGTTTATGTGGTGTATCATTCTTTTATGTGTACTAAGCTGCTTGATTGATGTATTGCTTATATGTATATCTCTAATAGTGTATACATAATATTTACTACTTTATTTTTCATAAAATTGTTTTTTGTACTAATCTGTTTATACGTAATATATAGAATAAAGTTATGACATCTTCCGTGACGTTTCAAGATGCAAAGAGGCAACTCTAGAGCATGGTGGTTACTAACCGGAAGATAGATGAACTATTATAAAAAATGTACCCTTTTGCACAAATTAAGTGTTAAGCACGATATTTAGTTACGGTATTAACGGAGACCTTCACGGATTCCATACAGCCGGGCTAAAATAGTACAGTTTTTTTGCAAAAGGATAGATTACTAACCTTGCTGTTGTCATTTTGTTGTTGTGCATGAAATTGTTGTTGCCTGTATGTTAAAATAAGAGTTGATAAGTTAAGAGTTGAGAATGGGCAGACCCCAGTCAAAAACCTTTCCATCACCTAGTCCCGGGGAGACTTGTAAAGATTATGTGGGGAGAGTATCACCTGACGGGTACGCGTTCATCGTACCCTGGCTGGATTGTATCGCGGGCTGGACGGAGGCCATGAGAAGCTCCGATCCATTCCCTAGAGATGGGGCTAATGATAAATTTCATATGAATATGATAAAAGGGTTGTGTCTGGGTGATGAAGAGGTTTTTCCTTGTTATAAGGGTGATCCCGGCTGGGATATGGAGTATATGAGAAAGGGTGGGGAGAATTGGTTAGCTGTTGCCCCACATTGGCAGTACACTAACACTAAAGGGAATAAGAAGGGAAACAAGAAGACTCATAGACAAATAGTGTATGTACATCCTTCGGCCCCACATCAGTCACATCCTCCTTTACCATCATATAATACATTATATCCTAGTTTAGTGATCCCCCAGATGATGAACTCCAAACTATTGCCGTAGCATCCCTCCGGCCAAGGCAAGATAATTTCTTCTGCTCAAGGCAAGATAATTTAAATGCTTCACTAATTTCTGATTCTTCTTCCTCCTCTACTGTTCCTGATACTCTCCCCTATCACCCCTCTACCCCACTAACACCACCCACTAACTACTCTACCCCACTTTACCCACCCTACCCTCTGATTCAAGTAGTTCTTCTCTCCTTTCACCTAATTTACCAATGTCCCCACCACCCATGCCCCACCCTGCATCTCACCCATGCCCTGCTATATCACCCCCTTTGATGCCTTTAACCCCTTAACGACCGATGACGTGCAGGGTACGTCCTCAAAAAAAAGGCAGTTAACGCCTGAGGACGTACCCTGCACGTCCTCGGTGTGGAAAACAGCTGGAAGCGATCCTGCTCGCTTCCAGCTGCTTTCCGGTTATTGCAGTGATGCCTCGATATGGAGGCATTCTGCAATAACCTTAAATGGCCATCCGATGCAGAGAGAGCCACTCTGTGGCCCTCTCTGCACCGGACATCGATGGCCGGTATCGTTGGTGGGTGGGAGCGGACTTGGGAGGTGGGTGGGCGGCCATCGATGCACCGTGTAATGTGCAGGGGGGCGGGATCGGGGACGGGAGCACCGGGTGCCTGCGCGTGCACGCGGGGGTGGCGGGCGGGAGCGGGAGGGAACCGCTACACTACAGAAAACAAATCTGAAAATAATTATAATAAATGTGAGAAAAAAAATAATATTGTTAAGTATATGTTATCTGCAAGTGGTGGGAGGTTGGTGGGGGGGGGGGAAGCTACACTACAGAAAAGGGGATTTTTTTAAAAAGAAAGATTACTTTTTTTACTAAACTGGGTACTGGCAGACAGCTGCCAGTACCCAAGATGGCGCCGCTAAGTCAGAGGGGGAGGGTTAGAGAGCTGTTTGGTGGGGGATCAGTGAGGTTGGGGGCTAAGGGGGATCCTACAAAGCAGCATATGTAAATATGCTTAAAAAAACCTACAAAAAAAAACAAATATACCTTTTATTTTAGTACTGGCAGAGATTCTGCCAGTACTTAAGATGGCGGGGACAATTGTGGGGTGGGGGAGGGAAGAGAGCTGTTTGGGAGGGATCAGGGGGTCTGATGTTTCAGGTGGGAGGCTGAGCTTTACACTAAAGCTAAAATTAACCCTGCAAGCTCCCTACAAGCTAAACAATTAACCCCTTCACTGCTAGCCATAATACATGTGTGATGTGCAGCGGCATTTAGTGGCCTTCTAATTACCAAAAAGCAACGCCAAAGCCATATATGTCTGCTATTTCTGAACAAAGGGGTTCCAAGAGAAGCATTTACAACCATTTATGCCATAATTGCACAAACTGTTTGTAAATGATTTCAGTGAGAAACCGAAAATTGTGAAAAATGTTACGTTTTTTTTTTTATTTGATCGCATTTACGGTGAAATGGTGGCATGAAATATACCAAAATGGGCCTAGATCAATACTTGGGGTTCTCTACTACACTACACTAAAGCTAAAATTACCCCCAAAAGCTCCCTACATGCTCCCTAATTAACCCCTTCACTGCTAGGCATAATACAAGTGTGGTGCGCAGTGGCATTTAGTGGCCTTCTAATTACCAAAAAGCAACGCCAAAGCCATATATGTCTGCTATTTCTGAACAAAGGGGATCCCAGAGAAGAATTTACAATAATTTATGCCATAATTGCACAAGCTGTTTGTAAATAATTTCAGTGAGAAACAAAAAGTTTGTGAAAAAATTTGTGAAAAAGTGAACGATTTTTTGTATTTGATTGCATTTGGCGGTGAAATGGTGGCATGAAATATACCAAAATGGGCCTAGATCAATACTTTGGGATGTCTTCTAAAAAAAATATATACATGTCAATGGATATTCAGAGATTCCTGAAAGATATCAGTGTTGCAATGTAACTAGCGCTAGTTTTGAAAAAAAAAAATGGTTTGGAAATAGCAAAGTGCTACTTGTATTTATGGCCCTATAACTTACAAAAAAAGCAAAGAAGATGTAAACATTGGGTATTTCTAAACTCTGAACAAAATTTAGAAACTTTTTAGCATGGGTGTTTTTTGGTGGTAGTAGATATGTAATGATTTTGGGGGTCAAAGTTAGAAAAAGTGTGTTTTTTTCCATTTTTTCCTCATATTTTATAAAAAAATTTATAGAAAATTATAAGATATGATGAAAATAATGGTATCTTTAGAAAGTCCATTTAATGGCGAGAAAAATGGTATATAATATGTGTGGGTACATTAAATGAGTAAGAGGAAAATTACAGCTAAACACAAACACAGCAAAAATTTAAAAATAGCCTTGGTCCCAAACGGTCAGAAAATGGAAAAGTGCTGTGGTCATTAAAGGGTTAACAAGAGCACAGGCTACAGGGTTAGGAAATATGAAACACAGGGGAGGGATATCAAGACAGAGGAGGAAGATGAAGATTTATTGTGTCAAATGCCTTTTCTTACTGTAGGTGATCAGCTCATAATGAAACCTTTGACACCTAGTGAGTTGCGTGAAATTACTAAAGGAGCACCCAACCCCCGACAACACCCATCTGCATGTATTCAGTATTTAAAGCATATGTTAGAAGGACAGAACATGACACAGACAGACATGCATATTATTATAGACGCACTATTAGATCATGACACTGAATCGGGATGGGATTGGGAAAGGGTTGGGTCCATTAATGTAATTGACACTGATACCTCTACGAGGTATTCATTAAATAATCCTGTAAGAAGAGCAGCTATGTGGGAAGAGTTGTCTGTAGAAATGCATAGAGTATGGAAAGATAAACAAAGTATGTCAATTGCATTAGCTTATAAACAAAATCAGAAGGAAACATTGGTTGAGTTTGTTAAGCGTTTTTATAAATGTTGGAAGGAGGAGGCTGTGATGGAATCAGATGATGCAATGGGTTCTTTAAAGATTCAGACTTGCATAGGTAATATGCAGCCTCAACTTTCTTTGTTGGTAAAACAGCTCATCTCTGAATGGCTGGAGTTAAAACCCGGTGAATTCTTGAAAAGAATTCATGAAAAGGAGGGGGCAGGCTGTTTTGACATCAAAAAACTAGAGGGAAAAAATGTTGCTTTTTATCAAAAGCAAGGGTTGCAGCACTGTGTCCCATTCCAAGCCAGAGAAAGAGATAATTCAGGTGGTTATAGAATGTATGGGAGAGGACGAGGTAGAGTGAGGGGACGTGGACGGGGTAATTATCCTTCTAATAGGACACAGTGTTTTAATTGTGGGGAGCAGGGTCACTGGAAAAATGAATGCCCAAACCCTCCCAGTAATTCAGGCCCCCCTTACAATCCCCGACAATGGAACAGACAGCCTTACATTACTCCATCTCCTGCACCCACGGACGCGCCCAAACATAACATACAGTGGCCATAGGGGTGCCTAGAAGAAGGTAGCACTCCACTTTTTCCAGTGGTGTCCACAACTTATAGCGAGCAACCATACGTAGTCCTAGAGGTGGAGTGTCAACTCCTTCCATTTCTAGTAGACACCGGAGCAACATATTCTGCTTTATGCTCGGATATGTATGGGGGCACTACTGGAAAAAACTGAACCTTCTTTAGGGATTAATGGAGTGCTGACTCAGACTCGTATCACACCACTGCTTGAAGTTAGGGTACCCCTTACTGGCCAATATATATTTCACCCATTTCGCATAATAACTGGGTGTCCCTGAACCTTTGGGTCGGGATCTTATGAGTCCCCTGGGAGTAAAACGTAAATGTCACCAAAAAGGGTGGGTTAGATGTAAGCATGGGATCCACAAATTGGAGTTTTTACAATGACTTATTGAGTAAAGTCCCACCTTCAGTGTGGGGCTCCTCTAAGTTAGATGTCGGGTTGATTAAATGTACCCCATACAAGGCTAGGTTAAAACCCAACGCTACTCCAGTATACATAAAGCAATACCCATTAGACATGTGCGATTCGGTTCGGTCCGAATCGAAATTCAGATGAATTTTGCCAAATTCGGAATTTGGATCGATTTGAATTTCCGAATTGCGGCAGTGCCGAATCTACCGAATAAATCTGAATCGATTCAAATTTATTCGGATGGATTCGGATGGCCATGTATTACACTAGTATTGTACAGTATACTAGTGTAATACACAGCACATCCCACTTAACAGTGCCGAAATTCCGAAAAACCGAATCGAACCGAACCGAATTTCACACGAATCCAAAAGTATCCGAATGAATCCGAAACAAATTCATTCGATTTTTTCCGAATTCGAATCGATCCGAACCGAAATTCGAATTGGCCCGAATCGATCCGAACCGAACCAAACCGAATTTTTTGCGGCTGCACATGTCTAATACCCATTATCAAGGGAAACGATAGAGGGTATTAGGCCTATGATCGAGGAGTTCCTTGACAAAGGAATTCTTCACCCAGTGGTTTCCCCCTATAATACCCCGATAAATCCAGTCCCAAAGAAAGATAATGAATATAGATTGGTCCAAGATTTAAGGGCCATTAATGACATAGTGGTACCTATTTCCCCTATTGTCCCTGATGTTACAACCTTACTCACAGCGATTCCACATGATGCCCGTATATTTACAGTGATTGATTTAGCTAACGCATTTTTCTCGGTCCCATTGGACACTGAGACAAAACTACTTATGGCCTTCTCTTACGGTGGCCGGCAGCTGGCGTGGTGCCGCCTTCCTCAAGGCTATGTCTCATCACCGGCAGTGTATTCGCTGGTGCTCCAATGTACCTTGCAGGCATAGACATCCAGCCAGGGTTAAGTCCTCCTTCAGTACGTCGATGACCTACTGTTGTGTAGTCCTAATCAGGAAGCGAATACAGCAGACACTGCCAGTCTGCTTAAACACCTCGCTGCTGAAGGTCACAAAATAGCTAAACATAAGTTACGAGTAGGAGTGAAAGAAGTAGAATATTTGGGTTTTGTACTCTCCCAGGGTCACAGGTCCATTAGTTCTAAATGCATACAAGCAATCCAAAGGGTCCCCAAACCTAACACTAGAAAAGACATGCTCACTTTTCTAGGCATGATAAATTATGGAAGACAATGGATTCCTGAGTGCTCCCATCACGATTCCATACTAAGACAAGCCACAAAAAGCAATAGCCGAGAACGCATACAATGGACCACAGACATGACTAGATAGGCCGAAACGTACGTCTGGGGTTTTGCTGTTTATCTCGTTCAGAGAGGGATTGCCTGGTATTTCGGGGCTGTACTGTACTGTGAAGTCAGGATCAGACTGATATGCTTCAGGAAAGTTCTTCTCTGTGAAAGGCACATGTTGAGCAAAAAGAGGCTGCTTCTTGGGTGGTAACTAGCCATAGAACATGCTATTATGCTATTGTTCGTTCTCAGGTTGAGCGCTTCTCTCTTTTTATTTATGCAAATTATGACACTTAGGGAAGTCTCCCTCAGTGTGATGCGGGAATCCAGACGTGGACCCGTTGCTCAGTGTGCCTAGAGGGATATGGCTGCACCTCAATGACGAGGCCCACAATAGGCTGAAACGTACATCTCTGGTTTTGCTGTTTCTCTCGTTCAGAGAGGGATTGCCTGGTATTTCTGGGCTGGACTGTACTGTGAAGTCAGGATCAGACTGATATGCTTCAGGAAAGTTCTTCTCTGTGAAAGGCACATGTTGAGCAAAAAGAGGCTGCTTCTTGGGTGGTAACTAGCCATAGAACATGCTATTATGCTATTGTTCGTTCTCAGGTTGAGCGCTTCTCTCTTTTTATTTATGCAAATTATGACACTTATGGAAGTCTCCCTCAGTGTGATGCGGGAATCCAGACATGGACCCGTTGCTCAGTGTGCCTAGAGGGATATGGCTGCACCTCACTGACGAGGCCCACAATAGGCCGAAATGTACGTCTGGGGTTTTGCTGTTTCTCTCGTTCAGAGAGGGATTGCCTGGTATTTCGGGGCTGGACTGTACTGTGAAGTCAGGATCAGACTGATATGCTTCAGGAAAGTTCTTCTCTGTGAAAGGTACATGTTGAGCAAAAAGAGGCTGCTTCTTGGGTGGTAACTAGCCATAGAACATGCTATTATGCTATTGTTCGTTCTCAGATTGAGGGCTTCTCTCTTTTTATTTATGACTAGATTCTACATTGCACTTAAGACCAGTATTATTAGTGCCCCTGCTTTAGGACTACCTGATTATTGTAAACCATTTCATTTGTATGTGAGGGACAATTGTAAAACCATGGCTGCTGTCTGTGCCCAAGAACATGGCGGAGGCAATATGCGTCCCATAGCTTTCTTTTCCAAAGTAGTCCCAGTTCTGGTACAGGGGATGCCGGCATGTCTCTGAGCATTGGCGGCATGCGCCATGGCTGTGGAGATGGTTGAAACAATCACACTGGGCCACTCGGTAGTACTACACACAAGTCACAAAGTTTTACATCTTGTAGAAAATGTTACCACACAACACATGACTGCTCAGAGACTTTCTGGTTATGAGTGTATATTATTAAATAACACTAATCTTACTATTAAATATAGTAATAGCAACTCGGGTCCAGCCCAGATTCTGAATGCCCTACTTTTGGGCTCACCGGACCTGGCAACTGACCATGACTGTTTAGAGGTAATTCACCTGACTTAATGGACAAACCCTTTGACCATGCAGATAACGTATTTGTTGACGGCTCCTGTTCCCGACCTAGCGACGGGATTTTCAAGACAGGGTATGCCGTCATACAGTTAACAGACATTGTGTTAGATGCAGGATCTATTGTTTATCCTTCTGCACAAGCTGCAGAACTGATAGCACTCACAAAAGCATGTAAAATGTTTAAGGGTAAATCTGTTAATGTTTACACTGACTCTCGCTATGCTTTTGGGGTTGTGCATGATTTTGGTATGATATGCAAACAACGTGGGTTTGTTTCAGCAGATGGCAAGACCATCTCTCATACCAATCTCATTAATGACCTTTTAGAGGCCATACAACTCCCAAAAGATATAGCGATTATTCATTGCTGTGCACACACACATAGGACTGATCCTATTTCTATGGGTAATGCGCTGGCAGATAGAATTGCTAAAGAAGCCGCTTATGCTCCAAATACATCTGGACTATCCGTCCCGATGTATGCTGTTTTAGCCCCACCTTCATGTCCCACAGACCCCATGCTTCATGAACTCCAGGGACATGCCACCGTGGGCGACATGTCTTTCTGGAAAATGAATGGGTTAACTTTAGATGAAAATGGTTTGTTTTCCAAAGAGGGGAAGGTGGGTATACCAGAAAGCAGCGCACCACTTTTTATAGCTCAAGCCCATGGGATAGGACATTTGGGGATAAAACCAACAATTACCTTGCTGAAACAATTCTTTTATATTAACAACATAAGTGAACACTGCAAAGCATATATAACAGATGTGTATACTGCTTACAGGCGAATACCGTTATTCCTAATAAGGCTCAGCATGATCACTTACCCCCACCTACGGCACCCTTTACACACTTGAAAATTGATTTTACACATGTACCAAAGACTGGCAATAAACAATTTTATTTGCTTGTCATAGTTGATCAATTTTCTAAATGGCCAGAAGCATTTGTTACCCAGAGGGAAGATGGAAAAACGGTTGCTAAAATTTTAGACACTGAAATAATAACCAGATTTGGTTGCCCACTCCAGATTAATTCTGATAACGGTCCCGCTTTCATTAGTAAAGTTACCCGAGAATTAGTACAATGGTTACGAATTAACTGGAACTTTCGCATCCCATATCATCCTCAGAGTTCAGGAATAGTAGAAAGAATGAATCATACTAATAAGGAAAAACTTTTAAAGGCAACAGCAGGTACATGGTTTAGATGGCAACAGTATTTACCTGCAATTTTAGCAGAAATTCGTATGACCCCAAATCGGACAACCAGGTTGTCTCCATTTGAGGTCCTAATGGGAAGACCATTCCCAACTCCATGGGTAAAAGGCCCGCTTATCATTAAGAAGGGTGATTTAGATTGTATTAAGGAACAATATGTAAAGCAATTGATTGATAGGTTGAATGGCATCTATGGTGATGTATCCTCTCATTTACCTCTCCCCGCACAGGAACCAATGCATCCTTTCAAGCCTGGAGATCTGGTCTGCATTCGACAGCTGAATAGATCCAAGAAAGGAGGTTTCCCTTCAGTAAACCCGTGACCGTGATAGCTGTGACAAGGACTGCGGTACTGACTGACAACAGAGACATCTGGATACACGCTTCATGAGTCAAACTCTGTCCAAAGAGGGGAGAAGCGGGTGACAAGGTATCGGTCACCCCTCATAAAGACACAGAAGAAGAGTATGCCCAGGACTGGGCATGCCTCATAAAGATACAGACAACGGACACAGTGAACAGTATTACAGATCCCCACATCCAGCTTCCCGTTCCACCCATCCCAATACCAGATCTTTCAATGGTGGTATGTACTTTATGGGTAATAGAGGACATTGATAATACCCTGAACACTAAATCAACTACCATCAACAGTGTGGACAGTATTTCAGCACCCTTCACTCAGCACTCCTCTAAGCATTTATAGTACCTGTGATTTTTGTGATATTTTATATTGGTACCAATGTTAAGTGATTAGACACATGGGGGGAAGACACCAAATACACAACACAGACACGCTTCTATAGGGATTTTTGTTCCTTGACAAATAACCTTACAAAACTACCTTCTAAAAACTACCTACTCAGCTACTTGAATTCTTTCAATGAACTCTGAACCCTCTTCAACTAACTTATCTAACAAATTATCATCCCCTACTTTAACTATCTTGTCTAACGAATCTAGTTCGACAAATTCTACTAACTTCCCCCATATATTTGTAGTCCCTAAAACTTCTCCCCAAGAGGCCTCAGAGCAACCTATATTAGCCGCTACCTCAGCTACACAACCTTTATTACCCACAACTTCAGCTACACTTAAAAAGTGCCTAAGAAATAGGGAGAAAGCAACAAAAAGGTTATCAAACGCTGCTACAGAAGAGGTTAAACGTAAGTTGAGTGTAGAGAAAGATAACGTTGGTGATCATAGGGGTTGTCGTAGAATAAAGGAACTTTTTACGCAGGCCCAATATAATAGTACCATTTTTAAGGAACAAAGGGACTGGTTGTTACAGGAGTTAGGACAGAGGCCCAGACCTTTAATAAAGTGCTTATACAAAATGTGCACGAGCACTCTTTGATTTGTCCCCTAATCCAGTGTCCAGAAATTACACCACCCCCACAATCTACTTCCTGTGCTCCCACCACCAATACCGTCCCATCATCTATTTTATCCAATGACCTCTGAACGTTCTACTACTTCAAAAACCTGTAGAACCTAGTACTTCAGCTTCTCTCGCTTCTTTATTATTAGAAAGGAAAAGAAAGAGTGAAGGGATTGTTACAAATCCTGCTGAGGCACCTTGTCAAACACATCTAGGAACTCTCGGTACTCCTCTGGCAATTGAGAAACCGAAGAAGTGCACAAGACTTTAACTGGTTTCCGAAGACAAGTGGAAATACATTGCAGGGACCACGACAAAATTTCGGACCTGCGTCAGTCGAGACTGGGATTGTGCTTTTGGAGCCAGGGATAACCCAGAACAAACGAAAAATGCAGAGAGTTTATCACCTGGAACTGGAGGGTTTCCAAATGTAGAGCCCCAAAAGCCATGGACAACGGAGCAGTTTCGTGAGTAACAAGTGCGGGCTGAAGGGGCCTGCCATCAATGGCCTCAATAGCAAGGGGAACGGACCGAGGCAAAACAGGAATGGAGTGCTTTGATACAAAAGCACTGTCAATGAAATAGCCTGCAGAGTCAACAAGAGCCTGGGAGACTATGGAGGAGTCCACCCAGGAAAGGACAACCGTGACCAAAGGTTTCTCCTTAAGCGGTTCCGGGGACAAGGATAAACCACCCAAGGTCTGCCCCCAACAGGACCTTAGGTGTGAGCGTTTCCCGGCCGTGTAGGAAAAGACTTCAAAAGGTGGCCCTGTAAGCCACAATAGAGGCAGAGCCCCTCCCTCCTCCTAAAGGCCCTCTCCGCCATGAAGAGACGCGTGAATCCCAGCTACATCGGCTCAGCAGTACCTGGTGACTCGGGACCAGGAGGCATGGGAGGAGAGGGAGGCATGGGTGGGAATGAACATGTAGGAGACAACGAAACAGGAGGCTTCCGCAAGCGCTCCTTGAAATAGGGCCTCTCTCTGAGTCTGATGTCAATTAGGATAAAAAAAGACACCAATGCCTCGAGATCCTCTGGTAAATCCCTGGCAGCAACTTCGTCTTTAATTGCATCAGAGAGCACATGAAAGAAGGCGGCAACAAGGGCTTCATTGTTCCAACCTACCTCTGCGGCAAGCGTACGGAACTCAATAGCATACTGAGAAACAGATCTTGTACCTTGCTGAATGGACATGATTCATTTAGCAGCAGAGGAGGAGCGAGCCGGAACATCAAATACCCTTCGAAAGGAGGCCACAAATTAAGGGTAATTTGAAATCACAGGTTTATTAGTCTCCCACAAGTGATTAGCCCAGGCAAGAGCTGTGTCAGAGAGTAATGAGATGAGAAATCCCACCTTAGCTCTGTCAGAGGGAAACGCCTGAGGTGACATCTCAAAGTAAATGCCCACCTGGTTCAAAAACCCTCTGCACTGAATAGGATCACCTCCATATCGCTGAGGTAGAGGTGCAGAACCGGACATGCTCCTGGTAGGCATAGGTGCAGCAGCAGAAACAGGAGCAGCCATAACTTGCGGGACACTTGTGCAGCAGGGTTTGCAGGGCTAGTGCAAATTGATCCAAGCGGTGAACCTGTACATCCATCCTGGAAATGATGGCAGGTAAAGGTGGATTATTAGCACCATCAGGGTGCCAGGAATCAGACTGAGACGAGAAGTGCAAAAATAATCACACCTTTATTAATAGCAAAAAATAATAAAAAGTCCACAAGTCAAATAACAAGCCAGGAATCAAAACCAGAGCTGGTAGTCAGACGAGCCGAGTCAGGAGCCAAAGCGAATAGTCAGACGAGCCGGAATCAGGAACAAGGAAAACAGCAGAGTCAGGAACAAGCCAGGGATCAGGAACCAGGAAGGACGTCAGGCAGCCAGGTAATACACAGGAACTCTCACAAACAGGTCTGAGACAACGCAAAGGCAAAGCATACTGAACAGAGGCCCTTTAAATAATAAGTGATGACATCACAATTCTGAGACTGCATCCTGTCTCACATGCCAGCAGCACATGGCAAACACAACAGGGAAAAACCCTGACAGTAAGTCTGCTACTGATAATATTTGCATAGGGTACAAATCCCTAAATCCAGAATGCCAAAATCCAAACATTCTGAAATCCAAACTATTTAATAAATATTTATTTAAAAATAAAATTATAAAAAATTACTATTTTCCCCGCCTGTAAGTCACAGTTTTCTTGGCCTTGTCTTTGGTTTGTTTTTGTGTTTTAAATTGCAAAAAAATTGTCTATATTTATTTATAACAAACAATATTACCTTTCTCATTATAGTACGGTACTTTCTTTTTAAGAGTAGTAAATATATATATATATATACAAAAATAGTACAAATGATAAAAAACTACCTTTAGCTTACATGCATAAGATGTATTGTGACGGATAAATATTTTCTGAATGACTTAAGATGTTGATTAGCCCAGGCAAGAGCTGTGTCAGAGAGTAATGAGATGAGAAATCCCACCTTAGCTCTTTTAGAGGGAAACTCCTGAGGTGACATCTCAAAGTAAATGCCCACCTGGTTCAAAAACCCTCTGCACTGAATAGGATCGCCTCCATATCGCTGAGGTAGAGGTGCAGAACCGGACATGCTCCTAGTAGGCATAGGTGCAGCAGCGGAAACAGGAGCAGCCATAACTTGCGGGACACTTGTGCAGCAGGGTTTGCAGGGCTAGTGCAAATTGATCCAAGCGGTGAACCTGTACATCCATCCTGGAAATGATGGCAGGTAAAGGTGGATTATTAGCACCATCAGGGTGCCAGGAATCAGACTGAGACGAGAAGTGCAAAAATAATCACACCTTTATTAATAGCAAAAAATAATAAAAAGTCCACAAGTCAAATAACAAGCCAGGAATCAAAACCAGAGCTGGTAGTCAGACGAGCCGAGTCAGGAGCCAAAGCGAATAGTCAGACGAGCCGGAATCAGGAACAAGGAAAACAGCAGAGTCAGGAACAAGCCAGGGATCAGGAACCAGGAAGGACGTCAGGCAGCCAGGTAATACACAGGAACTCTCACAAACAGGTCTGAGACAACGCAAAGGCAAAGCATACTGAACAGAGGCCCTTTAAATAATAAGTGATGACATCACAATTCTGAGACTGCATCCTGTCTCACATGCCAAAAGCACATGGCAAACACAACAGGGAAAAACCCTGACAGTAAGTCTGCTACTGATAATATTTATATAGGGTACAAATCCCTAAATCCAGAATGCCAAAATCCAAACATTCTGAAATCCAAACTATTTAATAAATATTTATTTAAAAATAAAATTATAAAAAATTACTATTTTCCCCGCCTGTAAGTCACAGTTTTCTTGGCCCTTGTCTTTGGTTTGTTTTTGTATTTTAAATTGCAAAAAAATTGTCTATATTTATTTATAACAAACAATATTACCTTTCTCATTATAGTACGGTACTTTCTTTCTAAGGGTAGTAAATATATATATATATATATATATATATATATATATATATACAAAAATAGTACAAATGATAAAAAACTACCTTTAGCTTACATGCATAAGATGTATTGTGACGGATAAATATTTTCTGAATGACTTAAGATGTTGTTTGCAACTCGTCCCATCCCCTCTCTAAACTGTCCCATTTTAAAGATGCAAATATTCCAAAATCCATATTATAAAGGATATACCACCACCTCTGCCATCTCATAGCAGCTAATATTTGTAATCATCATGTAAATATATTTTTCACAAGAGGGTGCTGCAAACTATATCAAGCATTGTAAATAACTTTGTCCCTTTTTACAAAAACGCACTGTGTATTTTTTTCTTTGTTGTTTTTTAAACTGTACAGTTGCTTGACTTTGACCTTTCTAGTGTTTTGCTTCTCTATCCAATGATTTATTTCCATGATTCAATTCATGGCTAATGAACTGTTTGTAGCGGCCAAATCTGCAGTCACGCGTATTATTGATGACATAAATCACATGTAGCATGCCAAAAATCTGGCTCTGCTTTTTAGATGATAACAACATACTCAATAATATAGTTTTATCTTTTATTAACTAAATATAACATTATGCGATACAAATTTTATCTACAGCTTAAGTAGCAAAATAAAAAAATTAAAAAGAAATTGTTTGTTTGAAAATGAAGATTGTTGCAACAATTCTGCGAGAATAGCATTGGTGAAATATCATTAAAGGGACACTGATCCCAATTTTTTTTCTCTCATGATTCAGATAGAGCATGGAATTTTAAGCAACTTTCTAATTTACTCCTATTATCAATTTTTCTTCGTTTTCTTGCTATCTTTATTTTAAAAAGCAGGAATGTAAGCATACGAGCTGGCCCATTTTTGGCACAGAACGCTGGATAGCGCCTTCTGATTGGTGAATACCATTTAACCACCAATCAGCAAGAACAACCTAGGTGCTGAACCAAAGATGGGCCAGCTCGTAAGCTTACATTCCTGCTTTTTTAAATAAAGATACCAAGAGAACGAAGAAAAATTGATAATAGGAATAAATTAGAAAGTTGCTTAAAATTCCATGCTCTATCTGAATCATGAATGAAAAAAATGTGGGTTCAGTGTCCCTTTAAATATGTATTAAACTTAACATTATTAGACCATCTATTCTTATGATATATTCTCTAGGTTAGTTAGTGGCATTGAACAAGCTGAGATTATGATAAAGTTGCATTGTACAATTATGACTGGATCTTTGTATTTTTGGTGTTTTCTTGGATGCTTTTTTTAATATTTTGTAGCCTGTAGACATTTGTTGATTTCAACATATGCTATTACTTTCCTAATATATTATTTTTTTAGTAGATGAACTATTAAGTTATACTTTTACTTTAATGAAATCCTTTAGTTTGAATATTTTTAGAGGTTTACTATAGCAATAATATTTAGTGAAAATGGAACTGATTTCAAACTACATCAAGTACAGTGTAGTAACTCAACGCAATGCATAATTTCCACTAAACCACTGTCAATGTAAATATTTATTTTGTATTATAGACATATGAAGTTATTTTCCAGTAGTCTGACTCCATTGGAGGGATGAAGAGCCAATGGGAGGTGATTATCACTGTAGTTATTATGCTTATTATAATGTCAGCTCCTTGTAGACTAGGTATCTGCATTCACTAAATCTTGTTGTTGGCTGAGTGAAATGCTATGGTCATGCTCAGAACCACTACAGATTCTCCTTTGACACGTGACAGGCTGGCAGCACCAAGAAGACAGATTGTTATATGATTTGGGGTTTGAACAAGAAGAAGATTAGCAGTATCATAATGGGGTACTGGATGTCAGTCAGGTTACTTTGAGTTATTTAATACTGTAGCATAAAAAATAAATGTAATTTTCTAGGTGAGAGTTGTAGAGCTTTGGTATTGCAAAACTGTCTAGGGATACACCTCTTAAAGGGACAGTATACACTCATTTTCATATAACTGCATGTAATAGACACTACTATAAAGAATAAGATGCACAGATACTGATATAAAAATCCAGTATAAAACTGTTTAAAAACTTACTTAGAATCTGTCAGTTTGGCTCTGTTGAAAAGGCAGGTAGAAAGCCCACTGCAAGTGGCAAATAAGACACTCCCCCTTCTTTTGCATATGAAAAGACCCTTTACACAAACAGGAGCAAGCTGGAGAAGGTAGCTGACAGTATTCACATAAAACTTTGGGGCTTGGTTAGGAGTCTGAAAATCAGAGCAATGTTATTTAAAAATAAGCAAAACTATACATTTATTTAAAAAAAAAACCTTTATGGGCTATATAAATAGATCATCTACAAAACATTTATGCAAAGAAAAAATGAGTGTATAATGTCCCTTTAAATTTTAATAAAATGTGTTCCTGATTTCTGTAGCCAATCAGAGTCTTCTCTAAGGTTAAATCTGAGACTCACGGTAAGACTATAACTAGACAATTTCAGTATAATGGCACTTCAGGTTTGCAGTTCCTCTGGGGGAGTGGAAAAGCACAAATTGCTGTGGTAAATAACAGACATACCATTCAAAATACATACGCCTAGATTTAGAGTTCTGCGTTAGCCGTCAAAAGCAGCGATAAGGGCTCCTAACGCTGCTTTTTACCGCCCGCTGGTATTTAGAGTCAGCCAGGAAAGGGTCTAACGCTCACTTCCAAGCCGCGACTTTTCCATACCGCAGATCCCCTTACGCCAATTGCGTAGCCTATCTTTTCAATGGGATCTTCCTAACGCTGGTATTTAGAGTCTTGGCTGAAGTGAGCGGTACACCCTCTACCGACAAGACTCCATCCGCAGAAAAAAGTCAGTAGTTAAGAGCTTTCTGGGCTAACGCCGGTTTATAAAGCTCTTAACTACTGTGCTCTAAAGTACACTAACACCCATAAACTACCTATGTACCCCTAAACCGAGGTCCCCCCACATCGCCGCCACTCTAATAATTTTTTTTAACCCCTAATCTGCTGACCTCACATCGCCGCCATCTACATTATCCGTATGAACCCCTAATCTGCTGCCCCTAACATTGCCGACACCTACATAATATTTATTAACCCCTAATCTGCCACCCCAACGTCACCGCTACCTTACCTACACTTATTAACCCCTAATCTGCCGACCGTACCTCGCCGCTACTCTAATAAATGTATTAACCCCTAAAGCTAAGTCTAACCCTAACCCTAACACCCCCTAAATTAAATTTAATTTTAATCTAACAAAATAAATTAAATATTAATAACTAAAGTCTTCATATTTAAAGCTAAATACTTACCTGTAAAATAAACCCCAATATAGCTACAATATAACGAATAATTACATTATAGCTATTTTAGGATTTATATTTATTTTACAGGCAACTTTGTATTTATTTTAACTAGGTACAATAGCTATTAAATAGTTATTTACTATTTAATAGCTACCTAGTTAAAATAATTACCAAATTACCTGTAAAATAAATCCTAACCTAAGTTACAATTAAACCTAACACTACACTATCAATAAATAAATTAAATAAATTAACTACAAGTACCTACAATTACCTACAATTAACTAAACTAAACTAAATTACAAAAACAAACACTAAATTACAAAAAATAAAAAAAGATTACAAGAATTTTAAGCTAATTACACCTACTCTAAGCCCCCTAATAAAATAACAAAGCCCCCCAAAATAAAAAAATTCCCTACCCTAATCTAAATTAAAAAAGTTAACAGCTCTATTACCTTACCAGCCCTTAAAAGGGCTTTTTGCGGGGCATGCCCCAAAGAAATCAGCTCTTTTGCCTGTAAAAAAAACACAATACCACCCCCCAAAATTACAACCCACCACCCACATACCCCTACTCTAAACCAAACCCCCCTTAAATAAACCTAACACTACCCCCCTGAAGATCTCCCTACCTTGAGTCGTCTTCACCCAACCGGGCACCGATGGACCAAAAGAGGGCATCCGGAGCGGCAGAAGTCTTCATCCTATCCGGGCAGAAGAGGACATCCGGACCGGCAGACATCTTCACCCAAGCGGCATCTTCTATCTTCATCCTTCCGGAGCGGAGCGGAGCCATCTTCTTCCAGCCGACGCGGATCCATCCTTCTTCCACGACGCCTACTCGCCGAATGAAGGTTCCTTTAAATTATGTCATCCAAGATGGCGTCCCTCGAATTCCGATTGGCTGATAGGATTCTATCAGCCAATCGGAATTAAGGTAGGAAAAATCTGATTGGCTGATTGAATCAGCCAATCAGATTCAAGTTCAATCGGATTGGCTGATCCAATCAGATTGAGCTTGCATTCTATTGGCTGTTCCGATCACACATTTAATACTGCAACCAACACACACACATATATGTTCATGTTCTGAAGAAGGGGAGTTTTATTCCCCAAAACGTCAATAAATTTGACTCTTTGATTTGGAAAAATCCTGGTTGGTCTCTGTTTTTGTGGGAACTTGTATATTTACATGGAACAACCGGTTGGCTTACTCCAGGAGGGCAGATTCACATTGGGACTGCTTTTATATATATATATATATATATATATATATATATATATATATATATATATATAATTCCTATTATTATTATTATTATTATTAACAATGCAATCTTATACTGCAATCATACTACACTGTATATAAGGTAAATTAAATTATACAATATACTTTTATAACATATTTAGTAATTTTGCTATGTGTAATATTATAAATTGTGTTTATAGATAATTTACTATGATTTTTGAAAGTCCATTTACTTTTGAAACTTTGAAAAATACATGTACATTTGCATACACTAATATTGAATTACGCTATGTATTGATTGTATTTGAAATTTTGATCATCTAAAATGAATTGCTACTATATATAAACTCCGAGGGGGAAGGGCGTATTTCATCCATGATGAAGTGACAGTAAAGCATGAAACGCGTAGGTGGTTAATTTAGCTGACCTTGTTTTTAATATAATTTTTTACTTCTATACTCTGCCTTGCTTATTCTTGTTATATTTATAAAAATACATTTCATGTTGATGCACTATTGATAGGTCCTTTTGACTAAACATTGTATTTGTCGTTTGCCTGAGAAACAGTAAATATAAGCTCATATAACCTTTTAGAGGCCATGTTAATGAAAAATAAATCCTCCCTATCCCATGAATTGACTAAATTTAAATATGGCCCGTATATTTTTTTTTAACTTGTTTTTTAACTTGTTTATAAACTCCAGTAGCTAGTATATTCCAAAATAATATGGGGCTCAAAGGAATCTATTATATTCAAATTACATTCTCAAAGTAATTTTATTTTAAATTAAAATTCACATTGGGAGTCTTAAAGTGTTTATACATATTAAATGCACTTGTTTTGAACTGACTTTTAATGCTGCAATGAGTTTTTATGAACATCTAGAGATTATTTGTGGCTGCTACCAAATAAGTTATTGCATGTAATCTTACTGAGAATCTCAAAGTAAAACTCATACTTGCTAACACATTGTCCTCAATGTACGCTACGCCAAACATTAACATGTGTGAACATATCAAAAACACAAAAGGCAAGGTCAGGATTTAGTTGTAAACTTAAAAACCGGTAGTAATAACACAATCTTTATACACTGTACAGGCACATATAATTCAGATTTAATTTCCCATAAAATAAAAATACTGTAATTATGTTATTATTTTGTGCCCCTTTTTTGCCATTTAACCTTCTTTTGCGGTAAGCTAAAAAAGCAGCGTTAACAGGTCCTAACGCTGCTTTTTTACGCCCGCTGGTATTATGAGTCTTGCAGGTTTAGGGTCACTGCACACTTTTTTGGCCTTACCGTAAAACAACTTACGTAAACTTCGTAAAGTCTTTTTTCTATGGGACTTCCATAGCGCTGGTATTACGAGTCTGTCCTGGGAGGCCAAAAAGTGAGCAGTACACCCTACCCCATCAAGAAACCTACCGCATTTTAAAGTCAGTAGTTATGAGTTTTATGGTACAACGCTGTAGCATAAAACTCATAACTAAAGTGCTAAAAAGTACACTAACACCCATAAACTACCTATTAACCCTTAAACCGAGGCCCTCCCACATCGCAAACACTAAAATTTATTTTTTAACCCCTAATTTGCCGCTCCGGACACCGTCGCAACCTACATTATATTTATGAACCACTAATCTTCTGCCCCCAACATCGCAAACACCTACATTATATTTATTAACCCCTAATCTGCCGTCCCCAATGTCGCCGTAACCTACCTACACTTATAAACCCCTAATCTGCCGCCCCTGACATCGCTGACACTATAATAAACATATTAACCCCTAAACCGCCACACTCCAGCATCGCAAACACTAGTTACATATTATTAACCCCTAATCTGCTGTCCCTAACATCATCGCCACCTACCTACATTTATTAACCCCTAATCTGCCGCCCCCAACATCGCCGCCACTATATTAAGGTTATTAACCCCTAAATCTAGGTCTAACCCTAACACCTCCTAACAAATATAATTTAAATAAATCTAAATAAAAATTCCTATCATTAACTAAATTATTCCTATTTAAAACTAAATACTTACCTATAAAATAAACCCTAAACTAGCTACAATATAACTAATAGTTACATTGTATCTAGCTTAGGGTTTATTTTAATTTTACAGGCAAGTTTATATTTATTTTAACTAGGTAGAATAGTTATTAAATAGTTATTAACTATTTAATAACTACCTAGCTAAAATAAATACAAAAGTACCTGTAAAATAAAACCTAACCTAAATTACACTTACACCTAACACTACACTATAATTAAATAAATTAACTAAATTAACAACAATTAAATCAATTAAATTAGCTAAAGTACAAAAACCCCCCACTAAATTACAGAAAATAATAAACAAATTACAAAATATTTAAACTAATTACACCTAATCTAATAGCCCTATCAAAATAAAAAAAGCCCCCCCAAATAAAAAAACCTTAGCCTAAACTAAACTACCAATAGCCCTTAAAAGGGCCTTTTGCAGAGGGCATTGCCACAAAGTAATCAGCTCTTTTACCTGGAAAAAAAAAATACAAATAACCCCCCAACAGTAAAACCCACCACCCACACAACCAACCCCCCAAATAAAATACTATCTAAAAAAAACCTAAGCTCCCTATTGCCCTGAAAAATGGCATTTCGATGGGCATTGCCCTTAAAAGGGCAGTTAGCTCTTTTGCAGGCCCAAACCCTAACCTAAAAATAAAACCCACCTAATACACCCTTAAAAAAACCTAACTCTAACCCCCTGAAGATCAACTTACCGGGAGAAGTCTTCATCCAAGCCGGGCGAAGTGGTCCTCCAGATGGGCAGAAGTCTTCATCCAAGCCGGGCAGAAGTCTTCATCCAGGTGGCATCTTCTATCTTCATCCATCCGGCACAGAGCGGGTCCATCTTCAAGACATCCTGTCAGGTTGCCAGGAATCAGACTGAGACAAGAAGTGCAAAAATAATCACACCTTTATTAATAGCAAAAAATAATAAAAAGTCCACAAGTCAAATAACAAGCCAGGAGTCAAAACCAGAGCTGGTAGTATGACGAGCCCCGTCAGGAGCAAAAGCGAATAGTCAGACGAGCCGGAATCAGGAACAAGGAAAACAGCAGAGTCAGGAACAAGCCAGGGATCAGGAACCAGGAAGGATGTCAGGCACCAAGGTAATACACAGGAACTCTCACAAACAGGTCTGAGACAACGCAAAGGCAAAGCATACTGAACAGAGGCCCTTTAAATAATAAGTGATGACGTCACAATTCTGAGATTGCATCCTGTCTCACACGGATGATGCACACCAGTCTGGCCATAAAAGGAAGTGCAGGAAATGAGCAGCATCCCCCACAATGCACCATAGTCAGGAAGAGAGGTGAGTAAAATGGCTGCCAGCAGCACATGGCAAACACAACAGGGAAAAAACCCTGACACATCCGACACGGAGCATCCTCTACATCCGACGACTAAAGAAGAAAGAAGGTACCTTTAAGTGACATCATCCAAGATGGTGTCCCTTAGATTCCGATTGGCTGATAGAATTCTATCAGCCAATCGGAATTAAGGTAGAAAAAAATCCTATTGGCTGATCCAATCAGCCAATAGGATTGAGCTTGCATTCTATTGACTGATTGGAACAGCCAATAGAATGCAAGCTCAATCCTATTGACTGATTGGATTAGCCAATCGGAATCTAAGGGACGCCATCTTGGATGACGTCACTTAAAGGTACCTTCATTCGTCTTTAGTCGTCTGATGAAGAGGATGCTCCACGTCAGATGTCTTGAAGATGGACCTGCTCCACGCCGGATAGATGAAGATAGAAGATACTGTCTGGATGAAGACTTCTGCCCGTCTGGAGGACCACTTCTGCCCGGCTTGGATGAAGACTTCTCCCGGTTAAGTTGATATTCAGGGGGTTAGTGTTAGGTTTTTTTTAAGGGTGTATTGGGTAAGCTTTATTTTTAGGTTAGGGTTTGGGCCTGCAAAAAAGCTAACTGCCCTTTTAAGGGCAATGCCCATACAAATGCCCTTTTCAGGGCTATGGGGAGCTTAGGTTTTTTTAGACATTATTTTATTTGGGGGATTGGTTGTGTGGGTGGTGGGTTTTACTGTTGGGGGGTTGTTTGTATTTTTTTCCAGGTAAAAGAGCTGATTACTTTGGGGCAATGCCCCACAAAAGGCCCTTTTAAGGGCTATTGGTAGTTTAGTTTAGGTTAGGGGTTTATTTTTATTTTTGGGGGGCTTTTTTATTTTGATAGGGCTATTAGATTAGGTGTAATTAGTTTAAATATTTTGTAATTTGTTTATTATTTTCTGTAATTTAGTGGGGGGGTTTTGTATGTTTGCTAATTTAATTTAATTGATTTAATTGTTGTTAATTTAGTTAATTTATTTAATTATAGTGTAGTGTTAGGTGTTAGTGTAACTTAGGTTAGGTTTTATTTTACAGGTACTTTTGTATTTATTTTAGCTAGGTAGTTATTAAATAGTTAATAACTATTTAATAACTATTCTACCTAGTTAAAATAAATATAAACTTGCCTGTAAAATAAAAATAAACCCTAAGCTAGATACAATGTAACTATTAGTTATATTGTAGCTAGTTTAGGGTTTATTTTATAGGTAAGTATTTAGTTTTAAATAGGAATAATTTAGTTAATGATAGGAATTTTTATTTAGATTTATTTAAATTATATTTGTTAGGAGGTGTTAGGGTTAGACCTAGATTTAGGGGTTAATGACTTTAATATAGTGGCAGCGACATTGGGGCGGCAGATTAGGGGTTAATAAATGTAGGTAGGTGGCGGCGATGTTAGGGATGGCAGATTATGAGTTAATAACATTTAACTAATATTTGCGATGCGGGAGTGCAGTGGTTTAGGGGTTAATATTTTTATTATAGTGGCGGTGACGTTGGGGGCGGCAGATTAGGGGTTAATAAGTGTAGGTAGGTTGCTGCAACATTGAGGGTGGCAGATTAGGGTTTAATAAATATAATGTAGGTGGCAGCGATGTTGGGGGCAGCAGATTAGGGGTTCATAACTATAATGTAGGTGGCGGTGGTGTCCAGAGCGGCAGATTAGCGGTTAATAAATATAATGCAGGTGTCGGCGATGTCGGGATCGGCAGATTAGGGGTTAATTAGTGTAAGATTAGGGGTGTTTAGACTTGGGGGTTCATGTTAGGGTGTTAGGTGTAAACATAAATTTTATTTCCCCATAGGAATCAATGGGGCTGCGTTACTGAGTTAAACGCTGCTTTTTTGCAGGTGTTAGACTTTTTTCAGCCGGCTTTCCCCGTTGATTACTATGTGGAAATCGTGCACGAGCACGTTACACCAGCTCACCGCTGACTTAAAGGGACACTGAACCCAAAATTTTTCTTTCGTGATTCAGATAGAGCATGCCATTTTAAGAAACTTTCTAATTTACTCCTATTATCAATTTTATATCGTTCTCTTGCTATCTTTATTTGAAAAAGAAGGTATATAAGCTTTTTTCTTGGTTCAGAACTATGGATAGCTCTTTTTTATTGGTGGATGAATTTATCCACCAATCAGCAAGGACAACCCAGGTTGTTCACCAGAAATGGGCCGGCATCTAAACTTACATTCTTGCATTTCAAATAAAGATACTAAGAGAATAAAGAAAATTTGATAATAGGAGTAAATTAGAAAGTTGCTTAAAATTTCATGCTCTATCTAAATCACGAAAGAAAAATTTTGGGTTCAGTGTCCCTTTAAGCAGCGCTGGTATTGAAGTGAGATTTGGAGCAAAATTTTTCTCTACGCTCACTTTTTGTCTTTTAACGCTGGGTTTGTAAAAACCTGTAATACCAGCGCTGTATGTAAGTGAGCGGTGAGTGAAAACTGCTCGTTAGCACCGCATAGCTCATAATGCAAAACTCGTAATCTCGCCGCTTGTTTTTTTTAAAATTTTTTTTAATTAATTTTTTTTAAGCAAAGAACCTAGGGCCGCAATCCGATATAAATCGTCACCCGCAAAAGCCAGCGACGCCAAATTTTGCGCTGCTTTGGTATCACATATACGGCGTAACATAGAAGTTATGCTCGTTTATTTCTGCCTTCGGCCGTAGTTTTTTGGCCCATAGACAGGTATACCAAACCAGCGCAGTTTGGTTTCCAATATACAGCGTAAGGACTTACGTGGCGAAAATTGAGAAATCTTACTCCATTTTCACCTCGCCACAAATTGCAGGCGTAGTAAGCCTTACGCTGAGTATTGGAGCCCCGTAGCTCCCTAAACTGGCTGCAAAATAAAACCTAACACCTAACGCATGCGCAATGTCTATCTACCTGTCAACCTCGATCCCCCGCCGCAATCCCTAATAAAGTGTTTAACCCCTAAACCGCCGATCCCGGAGCCCGCCGCCACCTACATTAAATGTCTAACCCCCTAATGTGATCCCCCTACACCGTTGCCACCTACATTAAAATGATTAACCCCTAATGTAATCCCCCTACACCGCCGCCATCTATATTAAAATTATTACCCCCTAATGTGAGCCCCCTACCCCGCCGCCACCTATTTTAACTATATTACCCCCTAATCTAATCCCCTACACCACCGCCACCTATAATAAATGTATTACCCCCTATAATACAAAAATTTCCCTACCACTAAACCTAAGTCTAACCCTACAAATAGCCCTGAAAAGGGCTTTTTACATGGCATTGCCCCAAAGTAACCAGCTCTATCACCAGCCCTTAAAAGGGCCTTTTGTGGGGCATTGCCCCAAAGTAACCAGCTCTATTACCAGCCCTTAAAAGGGCTTTTTGCGGGGCATTGTCACAAAGTAATCCGCTCTTTTACCTGTAATCTAATCCCCCTACACCGCCGCCACCTATATTAAATATATTAACCCCTAATCTAATCCCCCTACATCGTTGCCACCTATATTAAATGTATTACCCCCAATCTAATCCCCCTACACTGCCGCCACCTATATTAAATATATTAACCCCTAATCTGACCCCCCTACACCGCCGCCACCTATATTAACCCTAATTATATTAGGGTTAATATAGTTAATATAGTTATTATATTATATATATTAACTATATTAACCATATCTAACACCCCTAACTTAATTATTATTAAAATAAATCTAAATAATATTAATAATAATAATAATATTTACTAAATTATTCCTATTTAAAACTAAATACTTACCTATAAAATAAACCCTAAGATAGCTACAATATAATTAATAATTACATTGTAGCTATTTTAGGGTTTATATTTATTTTACAGGTAACTTGGTATTTATTTTAACTAGGTACAATAGCTATTAAATAGTTAATAACTATTTAATAGCTAAATAGTTAAAATAATTACCAATTTACATGTAAAATAAATCCTAACCTAAGTTACAAATACACCTACACTATCAATAAATTAATTAAATAAACTACAAATATCTAAACTAAAATACAATTAAATACATTAAACTAAATTACAAAAACAAACAAACACTAAATTACAACAAATAAAAAAAATTACAAGAATTTTAAGCTAATTACACCTATTCTAAGCCCCCTAATAAAATAACAAAGCGCCCCAAAATAAAAAAAATTCCCTACCCTAATCTAAATTACAAAAGTAATCAGCTCTATTACCAGCCCTTAAAAGGGCCTTTTGTGGGGCATTGCCCCAAAGTAATCAGCTCTTTTACCTGTAAAAAAAAAAGAACAACCCCCCCATTACAACCCACCACCCACATACCCCTACTCTAACCCACCCAATTCCCCCTTAAAAAAACCTAAGTCTAACCCCCAAGTGCTCCTTACCTGTTCTGAAGACTGGCGGAGAAGGTCCTGTTCCAGGCGGAGAAGTCTTCTTCCAGGCGGCGACCTCTTCTTCTTCCAGCATCCAGCCGGCGCGGAGCGGAGGAGTTGAAGACCGATGACCGCGGAGCTCAAGACCGTCCATCTGGAACTGAAGACCGGCGATGCTGGAACTGAAGATCGGCGACGCTGGAACTGAAGACCGGAGCCGGAGCGTGGAGGATCCTCTTCATACGATCGCCGCCGTACACTGAATAGGAATTCAAGGTACGCGATTAAAAATGGCGTCCCTTGAATTCCTATTGGCTGATTTGAGGCTTCAAATCAGCCAATCGGATGCAAGCTACTTTAATTCTATTGGCTGATTTGAATATTCTATATTCTAATCAGCCAATAGAATTACAGTAGCTCTTGTTCTTTTGGCTATTCAAATCAGCCAATAGAACTAATAGAATTAAAGTAGCTTGCATCTGATTGGCTGATTTGAATTTGAAGGCTCAAATCAGCCAATAGGAATTCAAGGGACGCCATTTTTTATTGCGTACCTTGAATTCCTATTCAGTGTACAGGGGCGATCATATGAAGAGGATCCTCCACGCTCTGGCTCCGGTCTTCAGTTCCAGCGTCGCCGATCTTCAGTTCCAGCATCACCGGACTTCAGTTCCAGATGGACGGTCTTCAGCTCCGCGGTCATCGGTCTTCAACTCCTCCGCTCTGCGCCGGCTGGATCCTGGAAGAAGAAGAGGTCGCCGCCTGGAAGAAGACTTCTCCGCCTGGAACAGGACCTTCTCCACTGGTCTTCAGAACAGGTAAGGAGCACTTGGGGGTTAGATTTAGGTTTTTTTAAGGGGGGATTGGGTGGGTTAGAGTAGGGGTATGTGGGTGGTGGGTGGTAATGGGGGGGGTTGTTCTTTTTTTTACAGGTAAAAGAGCTGATTACTTTGGGGCAATGCCCCACAAAAGGCCCTTTTAATGGCTGGTAATAGAGCTGATTACTTTTGTAATTTAGATTAGGGTAGGGACATTTTTTATTTTGGGGCACTTTGTTATTTTATTAGGGGGCTTAGAATAGGTGTAATTAGCTTAAAATTCTTGTTATCTTTTTTTATTTTTTGTAATTTAGTGTTTGTTTTTGTAATTTAGTTTAGTGTATTTAATTGTATTTTAGTTTAGATATTTGTAGTTTATTTAATTAATTTATTTATAGTGTAGGTGTATTTGTAACTTAGGTTAGGATTTATTTTACAGCTATTGCACCTAGTTAAAATAAATACCAAGTTACCTGTAAAATAAATATAAACCCTAAAATAGCTACAATGTAATTATTAATTATATTGTAGCTATTTTAGGGTTTATTTTATAGGTAAGTATTTAGTTTTAAATAGGAATAATTTAGTTAATATTATTAATATTATTTAGATTTATTTTAATAATAATTAAGTTAGGGGTGTTAGAGTTAGATAGGGTTAATATAGTTAATATATATAATATAACTATATTAACTATATTAACCCTAATAAAATTAGGGTTAATATAGTTAATATAGGTGGCGGCGGTGTAGGGGGGTCAGATTAGGGGTTAATATATTTAATATAGGTGGCGGCAGTGTAGGGGGATTAGATTAGGGGGTAATACATTTAATATAGGTGGCGGCGGTGTAGGGGGATTAGATTAGGGGTTAATATATTAAATATGGGTGGCGGCGGTGTAGGGGGATTAGATTACAGGTAAAAGAGCTGATTACTTTGTGACAATGCCCCGCAAAAAGCCCTTTTAAGGGCTGGTAATAGAGCGGGTTACTTTGGGGCAATGCCCCGCAAAAGGCCCTTTTAAGGGCTGGTAATGGAGCTGGTTACTTTGGGTCAATGCCCCGCAAAAGGCCCTTTTCAGGGCTGGTAATAGAGCTGGTTACTTTGGGGCAATGCCACGCAAAAAGCTATTTGTAGGGTTAGACTTAGGTTTAGTGGTAGGGAAATTTTAGTTTTTTAGGGGGTAATAAATTTAATATAGGTGGCGGCGGTATAGGGGGATTAGATTAGGGGTTAATAATTTTAATATAGGTGGCGGCGGTGTAAGGGGGTCAGATTAGGGGGTAGTACATATAATATAGGTGGTGGCGGTGTAGGGGGCTCACCTTAGGGGTTAATATAGTTTAAATAGATGGTGGCGGTGTAGGGGGATCATATTAGGGGGTAATATAATTTAATGTAGGTGGTGGCGGCGTAGGGGGCTCACATTAGGGGTTAATATAGTTTAAATAGGTGTAGGCGGTATAGGGGGATCATATTAGGGGGTAATATAGTTAATGTAGGTGGCGGCGGGGTAGAGGGCTCACATTAGGGGGTAAAACATTTAATGTAGCTGGCAGCGGTGTAGGGGGGTCAGATTAGGGGGTAATACATATAATATAGGTGGTGGCAGGGTCCGGGAGCGGCGGTTTAGGGGTTAATATATTTATTATTAGGAATGAGAGGGGGGATTGCGGATAGAGGGGTATACGTGTCGGGCTATGTTTGGGAGGCGTTTTAGACAGTTACGGGTGATTTTATAACTTAGTCATTTTTTGTATGCGGCGGCAGTTTCTAAAGTCACTGGCGACTCCAGAAATTTGTACTTACGCAGATTTCTGGACATCGCTAGTTTGTCAGACTTACAGCACTTTAGCATCTGACGGTGCCGTATATAAGATAGCTCGAGTTGCAAGCTGAAACTACGGGCGACGCAGGTTTCCACGCTTGCGCCAAAACCTGTGCTGTATATTGGATCGCGCCCCTGGTTCTAGCTGCTGATTGGTCGCTGCAAATATATACTGATTTTCATTGGCTCACCCATGTGTTCAGTTAGAAACCAGTAGTGCATTGTTGCTCCTTCAACAAATGATACCAAGAGAATTAAACAAATTAGATAATAGAAGTAAATTAGAAAGTTGTTTAAAATTGTATTCTCTATCTGAATCATTAAAGAAACATTTTGGGTTTCATGTCCCTTTAATTCTTTTGTATGTGACATTATAGTCATGACTGAATTAAAGACAGAAATAAATATTTTATTTCATGTTTACGTTACCACTTCATACTAGAATGTTAACAAAATAAAATGAAAGTTTTAAAAAAAAAAACACCTCAATGTAAACATATAAAGGTTAGACATGTTATAAGCAAAGTAAACTATGCAAATGTTCTAATCCATTAATCAAAGGCTAGATAACCTTTATTGTCCAATCATAACAGTCCTCTTTATTTTTATTATTGTTTATTTATAAGGGACCAACATATTACATATTTTTGTAACCATTAGTATAAGGTAGTGGAGTATAATAATCAGAATACATTTACATAACTCATAAAGATTAGAGGGCCCTGTCCGTGAGTTACTGTAAGGTGTAAAAGATCTTTTCCTAAGACAACCAACAGGACAGGGGGACATTATAAAGGAAGTACATGGGGAAGTTGAGGGAGAAGGAACAGAGTCAGGAGCGACATCTAAAGGAAGTTGCATGCATCCCTGAACAGATATATTTTAAAAGAATGCTTGAAGCTTTGAGGACTAGGGGCTAGTCCTATTCGGAAAGACAATGAGTTCTATATAAAATATAATGGGTACAGTTCTGGAAAAGTCTTGCAGACAAGAGTGTGAGGAAGTAATGAGAGATGAGGAGAGAAGTAGGTTTTGTGCAGATTAGAGGGGGCAGGTAAGGGGGTATTTGCATATAAGGGAAGAAATATAGCTGGGTGGAGTGTTGGTGAGGACATGGGGTAGGGTATATTTACTGAAAAAAAGGAATAGATGTACTTGTACAAATCTCCTGTAGGGGGCGCTCCCTAGAAAATATCATGTGAAATAAAAATAACACACAATAAACCAACTAAAACCAAAAAAGCATAAGCCATAGTTAATCCTAATTGAAAAGGTAGCACTCTGTCGAAGGATGGTCAAAATCCTGATGATGAAGGTAATCTGGAAAAGGAAAAAACTGAGGCGCCAGAATGGTCTAGTACAATCACAACAGGTAATAATGTAAGTATAACAAATGGCTACTCACAAACGTGATGCACCCAATGGTGCAAGTGGAACAGGGGTAGATTTATTACCTGTCGGGCGGACATGATGCGCTGTAGCAGATCATATCCACCCAACATCCCTTAATGCCGACAGCGTCCGACAGTGTATGGTAAAATGCTTGTGCAATGCTGCCCCCTGCCCATTCTCGGCCAATTGGCCTTTAGCAGGGAGTGTCAATCATCCCAATGGTATCTGATCTGGATGATTGCAATCTGCCTAAAGGCTCGCAGGAAAACAGCTGCATTTGCAGCATGATAAATTGGCCCCTTTGTATGTTAGGGTCAAAATGTAGAATTTTTTCTTGACGTTAAGGGAAAGAAAATGATGGACTTGCAAAGAGGTGCAGCAGATGTGGAATGGTCCATAAGGAAGATGAGCCTGGCAGAGCCATTCATGATGGATTGCAGAGAGGACAGATGGTAGCTTTGGAGACCAGAGAGAATAGAATTGCAATAGTCAAGGCCAGAAATGATATGTGAGTGGATATGAATCTGAGTGAGGAACTGACAAATATTAAGATATTTTTAAGTTGAAAGCAGCTGGAGTTAACTATGGACTTAATGTGGGGAGCAAAAAAGAATTCTCAGCCAAATAGGACAGAGTTATCCAGAAAAAGTGAGACTTGGGGAATGAGGAGATTGGTAGAAGGAAGAAATAGAAGGAGCTCAGTTTTAGAGCTGCTCAACTTTAGGTAGTAAG